>NW_026864914.1:0-599409 GCF_026571515.1 Ruditapes philippinarum | reverse complement strand
AGTTTAGGCTCACCCGATTTTTTATTTAAAACCTTTAAAAAATTTTTGGTCGAAAATTCCATTTGAACAAAAAATTGTACACGACGTGGTCTGCAAGTTTAAATTTTCTTTTTTTCATAAAGTCAAAACCATCCTAAAACTGTAACACAATATCTGTGTTTATATATTCGTAGGTGAAATTTTTCTATAAGTAGAACTAAGACCAAGAAAAAATTAAATGCAAACAAAAATTATGAATATGATCACCTCACTGTTTACTGTTTACTGTTTCCTTGGAGTATTGTAACCACTTCTGTGCTTGTTGACTCCCTCGATCTCATGTTTACATTTGGTGTTCCGCTTCCGGTTGAAAAAATCACGCGGAAAAGTACGCGTCTAGGAATATATATCTTCCAGGTCAAACCTTTGATTCTGCCATGCTTTATCCAATTTACATTTGAATGAGTAAACACTATTGCTACAAACTATCGTTTCGTCCAGGTCATTCCATTTGTCGATTGCACGAGCAGGAAAAGCATTTAAGCGTATAGATTTTACACAACGGGGTTTGATGAGGCGATATATGTGCCCCCGAGTGGGATTGTCATTAAACGAGAGTAACTTTTCACAGTCAAAATCTTCTAGACCATTAATTAGTTTATACAACTCAATCATATCATACCGTTTTCTCCTATACAGCATCGTTGGGAGATTAAGTTCTTTCAGTCTTTCAGAATAAGAAAGTCCTTTTAACTCTGGAACTATACGAGTTGCACGTCTCTGAATATTCTCAATGAGTTGGCTATTTTTCTTCGTACTTGGGAACCAAACAATGCACCCGTAGTCAATGATGGATCGTACCAAACTTTTGTACAGTGTTATAAAAAGTTTCTTATTCATAAATTGAAAAGATCTCTTAATTAAACCAATGAGTCTGTTACATCTATTTACCACACTTGCAACATGTTTATTAAACTTTAACGAACTTTCAAAAGTGATTCCGAGGTCTTTTTCTTCTGTGCATATTGGAATTTCAATAGTTTGTTTTTTACTGTCTCTCATGTGATATACATATTTATGTTTAACATTACCATACTGTATAAACTTACATTTTGGCACGGAAAATTGTAACAGCCACTTGTCACTCCAGTCACATAATTTCATCAAGTCTTTTTGAATTACTTGTTGGTCATTTGGCGAACTAATTGGTAAGTAAATCTTACTGTCGTCAGCAAAAAGTTTACAATATGATTCAAGGCTGTCAGGCATATCATTCATGTATAAGATGAACAGTACAGGTCCAAGTACAGAGCCCTGGGGGATTCCTGATGACACAGGTTGCCAATCCGAGAAGTTGCCATTAATTACAACACGTTGTTTACGACCGGACAGAAATTTTTCGACCCACCTCAGAATTTCATCGTTAAAGCCATATGATTTCATTTTCAAAATAAGTCGTCTGTGTGGAACAGAGTCGAAAGCCTTTTTAATATCAAGGTACACAACATCAGTCTGTAAAATAGATGAATACAGAATCCCTAAAGAAAGCCCAACACGGCAAAATTGAAAATGTTGCAGGCTCGGTTTGATTGAGCCTGTTCATGGACGGTACTGGAAAGTGCAAGTTACCGTCCACGCCCCCTAGCACCGGCTTAAGCAGAATTCAACATTTAAACGTGAAATAGTAAAATTTTGAATTTAGAAACATCCGCAGATGTGTTCATACGGCGGTTATCATGGAACCTTCAATGTGACACTTCCGTGCCATTCCATGAAAAGCGGCGTATGGTCCCCAAGTAATAAAAAGCGTGTGCCCTAAACGAGAAAACAATGGGCGGAACTAAATAAAATGGAATTTTGAAAGGGGATCGGAGGTTATGAAGCCTGCGTATCACAGATAAGACGTCAAAAGACAAATTTAAAAAGCAGGCAACATATCCTAAGGGTGATTCAACATTATTCAAGTAGGAATATTGGAACCACCCAACTAGAAAAGGCCGAAAACTTGAAACTAAAAATACCACAAGCACAACAATAATGTCGTGCTGAACGATCTTCAAGGATCGAAAATATAACATCATTGATTAAATGTACGGGGAGACTTTTTACAGCCGCCACACGGCACAAATAACACGGATGTGATCATAAAATAGATGAATACAGAATCCCTAAAGAAAGCCCAACACGGCAAAATTGAAAATGTTGCAGGCTCGGTTTGATTGAGCCTGTTCATGGACGGTACTGGAAAGTGCAAGTTACCGTCCACGCCCCCTAGCACCGGCTTAAGCAGAATTCAACATTTAAACGTGAAATAGTAAAATTTTGAATTTAGAAACATCCGCAGATGTGTTCATACGGCGGTTATCATGGAACCTTCAATGTGACACTTCCGTGCCATTCCATGAAAAGCGGCGTATGGTCCCCAAGTAATAAAAAGCGTGTGCCCTAAACGAGAAAACAATGGGCGGAACTAAATAAAATGGAATTTTGAAAGGGGATCGGAGGTTATGAAGCCTGCGTATCACAGATAAGACGTCAAAAGACAAATTTAAAAAGCAGGCAACATATCCTAAGGGTGATTCAACATTATTCAAGTAGGAATATTGGAACCACCCAACTAGAAAAGGCCGAAAACTTGAAACTAAAAATACCACAAGCACAACAATAATGTCGTGCTGAACGATCTTCAAGGATCGAAAATATAACATCATTGATTAAATGTACGGGGAGACTTTTTACAGCCGCCACACGGCACAAATAACACGGATGTGATCATAAAATAGATGAATACAGAATCCCTAAAGAAAGCCCAACACGGCAAAATTGAAAATGTTGCAGGCTCGGTTTGATTGAGCCTGTTCATGGACGGTACTGGAAAGTGCAAGTTACCGTCCACGCCCCCTAGCACCGGCTTAAGCAGAATTCAACATTTAAACGTGAAATAGTAAAATTTTGAATTTAGAAACATCCGCAGATGTGTTCATACGGCGGTTATCATGGAACCTTCAATGTGACACTTCCGTGCCATTCCATGAAAAGCGGCGTATGGTCCCCAAGTAATAAAAAGCGTGTGCCCTAAACGAGAAAACAATGGGCGGAACTAAATAAAATGGAATTTTGAAAGGGGATCGGAGGTTATGAAGCCTGCGTATCACAGATAAGACGTCAAAAGACAAATTTAAAAAGCAGGCAACATATCCTAAGGGTGATTCAACATTATTCAAGTAGGAATATTGGAACCACCCAACTAGAAAAGGCCGAAAACTTGAAACTAAAAATACCACAAGCACAACAATAATGTCGTGCTGAACGATCTTCAAGGATCGAAAATATAACATCATTGAACTTGCATCAAAGTTTTTTACGAAATCATCAAGTACATCCAATAATTGCAGAATACAACTACGTTTTTCCCGAAATCCAAACTGACAATTTGAAAATAACTTGTTTGCGTTCATATGTTGCATAATAACATTCCTAACAGATTTTTCGCACAATTTACTTGGAACACAAGTAAGGGATACAGGTCTATAATTGGAAGGATCACATGTCAGTCACGGTCGCTTTTGGCTTTAATTACCCTTTTTAGAACTTTTCATCGCTTTGAATCACTACCGGAGTTTATCCTTGATTGAATTAAATCACAGTTTCTTTCCACTTTTCGCTTTTTCCTTTTCCAATCTCAAAATTTCTTTCTCGTATACGTGACACACCTTTCGTATTGTCCGCCATTATTTTGATAAATATTCATATCACGTGACTCAGATCCGAACATTTACGGAAATAATCGAAGGCCTTCCCGCCAAAATATAAATCTTATTTGACTAACCCAGTCAAATAAGAAAATGCATTTTTTAAAATGGTCAGAAATGTTACGGAGGGCGTTTCTAAGTTGGAAAACTTTGTCAATACTAGTTAAATAATGCATTTGATAACAATAAGGCGTTAATTTGACAATCTGTTTTGATGAATTTGACCAGGAATATAACTTTAACAAAGTCCACCATTGAATTTTACCATGATATTGAATTATAAACGAAACTTAAAGACCGGTGTAAAACAAAGTTTGACCCCGTAATAATTCATCAATTTTCAATCGTTGAGCTGTAAGGGGAGCTGAGGCGGTCCCTTTAACCCAATACACTATATGAAATACAAGCCTCTGACCGATAAAAGAAGTTAGAAAACGGACTCTAAACTCACAAGAACGCCCCGTTCTACATCTTGGATGTGGCAATTGATTCAAACCAAGTTTATGACTCAGACCAAGGCTCTGATTGTTAATGATTCTTCAGTGTCTCTCTTCCGAAAGCAGACCATTTCCAATAGAAAACCTAAAAATTTACATACCCGTAAAATGACTGCATTATAATTATAATTCAACGACTCATCAGATTTCAACGAATTTTTTAATCAAGATTTAAAGTTGCAACAGTGGCAGAGTCACTTTTTAAGTTGTAAAAAGACTTGGATTTTTTTTTCAACGGGGTCAAAATTTAATGTTACACCGGTATTCGTAAATAAATATTTTACCATGTACTGCTTGCTATGAAGTTTAAAGAACTAGAGGGACGAATGTAAACACCGGTTAGAGTTAAACTTAATAATAGATATATTTGAGGTAAGGATATGTTGAAAATACTATATTTATTCAATGTCGTACCTGAACTTTATATCACCCAACTTCTAAATTAAACAAGCACTATTCTTAACGTCCATGTGTTGAATATAGCATTTTCATAAAACTACCGAATCTTAATCTAAGCAATCATTAATATGAAAATAGAATGGATTTAAAGTTATCATTCCATATTTTTTGTTTAACGCTCGTTGTTTATGTGTATGGGCAGGAAGTAACGGTATTTACAACGGCTGGTGAATTTATAGGGACAACCGAGGAAACGACATTCAGCGGGGTACAATATAAAATAAAACAATTCTTAGGAATTCCATATGCTAAACCACCAATTGGTGACTTAAGATTCAGACAGCCAGAACCTTTACCAAAGCTACAAACACCATTCCGTGCTACTAGATACGGATTTATCTGCCCGCAGATTATTCTCCCGAGTGAACCATTAGTAGGGACACAAGATGAAGATTGTCTGCATCTTAATATCTTTGTTCCAACACAAACGCCTGATGATACAAATGGACATGCTGTTATGGTATGGATTCACGGAGGAAGGTTCATTTTAGGTTCATCCGATGAGTATGACAGCAAAATATTGTCAGGTTTCGGAAATGTCCTTGTAGTGACAATTAACTACAGACTCGGTCCACTTGGATTCTTCAGTACAATGAACTCGAACTGTCCTGGTAACTTCGGGTTATGGGATCAGATGTTGGCTTTAGCTGGATACGAGATAATTTTTTCGCCTTTGGTGGTGATGTTAACCGCATTACTGTTTTTGGTGAATCCGCTGGAGCGATAAGTGGCGAAATGCAAGGTATGAAACGAGAAAATATTGGTGTGTTCCACAGAATCATTGCTTCAAGCGGATCACCCTCTGTAAGGTCTATGAATTGTTCTAGAAATATACTGACTGGCGCCAGAGTTATGGCGGGAAAAGTTGGATGTGATTTGAAAAGCACTGCAGAGATGATTGAATGTCTCCGTAACATCACCTGACAGGATTACATCGGAGCAATAAATGCATTAAGCCAAGATTCAAATAGTATAGAATATTTGATATTTGACCCACTCGTTGATGGAGACTTTATAAAAGATGAGCCTAGAGATTTGTATGAAAGAGCAAAAACACAGACCATTGAAGAGCTTGAAGTTTTCAAATCCTTTGATTTGTTATCAGGAATGAACGCCATCGAAGGTGGATATTACTTGATGTATTTTGTAGAAGACGCAGATAAGTTTATGCCAACCAGAGACGAGATGGAAATGTGTATATACCAGCAGCAATGAACTTGGTTTACAATAGAACATTCCCTGAAACTATAATGCAAGTTATTGAAAATGAATACACAAACTGGTCTAGTCCATATGACTATCGTAATATCAGACGACAATTTGCTAAAATATTTGGAGATACAGGATTTGCAGTAACTAGTATCGAATTCTCACGGCTTCATGCTACATCACCACCGACATCTAAAACATATGTTTACAAATTTATGCCTAAACCATCAAAGCGAAGCGGTGGTTCTCCTGAGTGGATGGATGAAGCGAACCACGATGACGATATTCGTTTTGAATTTGGATTTATTGATCAACCAAATGCAGAGGATTGGGAAATTGAATTGTCGAAACACGTGATGCGGTATTGGACTAATTTTGCTAAAACAGGGTACGTCAAAATTCATCTTTTTTATATGTTATAATTTTTTTATATCTTTTTCATGTTAACGTTTACAAGTTGTTAATTTGGAATTATTGTTTCGTGATGTTATTTAATATTAACTGAATCATTTCAGATTGGTTTGATTACATTTGTTTTCCAATTTTATACCCCGTCGCTAACACATAAATGAAAATTGAAATAACAACTTTGAATATGACCATGTGGTTACCCTTCTAATCAGCAATATAATTATATATAATCAATCGCGCTGTATTAGTGTAATTTCTGACCAGTCCCAATGCTATGAGTATAAAAAACAGATATGTCTTACAAAAAGCCATAATTGAACAAAAAATTAAACTACAGTTTTATTCTCTTAAACTATTATTATGTGAAAGTAGACAAAGTTATGAAAAGAATTACTTAAATAATATATTATTTTACAGAGATCCAAATAGCCCAAATCATCCTGGACCTGTATGGCGCGAATACGACTTAATAAACCAGCATTACATGGAGCTAGATAGAGATTTGGGTGATACTGGCGGGAAGCAGTTCGCATTCGCAAAAGAGCTCAACTTCTGGTTGGAAGTGTTCCCAGACCTTGTGCACGCCACGGATAATCAGGGCATGAAAACATGTGGAACAATGATCAGTCTTGGAAATATACTTTTCAGCAGCACCACACCATTTTTCATGTTGTTTTTAAAAGCTCTCTTTATTTAAATCTTTGGAAGTAAGTCCATTCTTTTTTATAAGAACGACTGATGCCTTATTTTTTCATTTTCTCAAGAATATAACTTTTAGTTAAATTTAATCATATCTTATTGCTAAGAAAAATATGTAAATATACACAAAAACAACAAGCTTTCGAATTAAAAGATTGGACCCATTTTCGAGCAGCCCTACCCCATACAGTAGTGAACAGCTGAGTTTATTCCTTATTTTCACTAATAAAAAGAAAATGAATCCACCAACTTTGATCAAGCAACTCTTATAAGGGTGCAATAAATTGCAGGTTCGGGGGAACCAATTATGCTAGCATACGTCGTTATCCAAATCTACATAAACTAATTAACTATCTTTACTTATCATTCCTTATATCAAAATTAAAATATTTAAAAAAAAATGAATAATAAGTTCGGCCGTCTGTTCTCAAGTAATTTATCATTGCTTCATCGAACCTACATTTATTCAATATGTTTTCAAAAGTAAACAATCTTAAATTATATCAAATTCTATATCTTAAACTGAAGTGAACCATGCCATATAACCACTGCACCTAGGTTTCGACCTTTGCACGTGTGTGCCAAAATCTGACCTTTATTTGTTTAAACTATCCGTACGTGTATTTCCCCTCGGTAGATTTAAGCGCGCTGCAGTGTACTTTTTCAAGTATACTTGTAAATAACAGCAAGTAAAGAAATCCAAAATTAATGTTTACCTTGAAATAGCTCATAAGTTCTGTTTAAATTTTTGCATTCCGTTTTTTTGTTTCTGTTGTTTTGAAGTTGTTGATTCTTTTTGCAATTTAAGCATTATTTAAGGAAACAAAAAAACTTAATAATCAACCAATGTGTTTCCCAATAAGATTTGATGTTTAAGTGAGTGTATTTCATCTATAGATAAAAATAAAGAAGTATACGTGTATGTTAATATAATATAATTATTTAGATTAGCGTATAGTAGATCAGAAAAGGATTATTATAATCAAACACCCATACCAAACAGCAAGAGTAATAGTTATGTTTATTTGCATACATTTACATGTGTACACATGATTAAAACACACCATTTCGATGAGGTGAGCTATCCATACAAACAACGTTTCGATAAAGTGAGCTATAAATACATACTGTAACAATGTAGTGAGTTATTAATACAAACACCGTTTCGATAAAGTGAGCTATCAATAAAAACACTGTTTCGATGAAGTGAGCTATCAATACAAACATCGTTACAAAGAACAATCAGTGAGCAATCAATACAACACCGTTACAGTAAAGTGAGCTATTAGGTGATTTATATATTAGATAAGCTTAAATATGCCATTTCAGTAGTTCTTTTCCGACGATAATGTCTCTCCTGGTACTTGTAAGATCTCATTTATTTCCAGACGTAATTTCTAGACATAATTGCTAGCAATGGGAATCTGATAAATCTTGATCAACACCTGAAATTGGTTTCCGCTCTCGGGCAATATAACGTCAATAAATCCAAATTGCTTTGCTGGCTTTTGACAAAGTGTGGAAATGTCTCAATCTTGTATGCAATCTTTTCAAGCAATCCTAATAGCCTTAAAAGGTCAAACATTTACCACACACGAATATATTATTTATATCGGCTCTTAGTGATTTAATGACCATAAGAAAAGATTCTTGTTTACTTTGAATAAGTATTTAGAATTCTAAATGATTTTACATAGATGTGAACATAACAAAATAGTTCGGTGAATACTTAACGGGAGAAAATATTTTTAAACAAGCTAATACGAAATGCAATCAACTTGACAGTCACTGGTGACTACGGGAAAAGTTTATACAACTTTGTTAATATAGCTTTCTTCCATAACGAGAATTTTGCAGGATGAAAGTCTGCCCTTTTTGAAGGGTTTGGCTTTGTCATCACAGTATAGGTCATATGGCGATTTCCACCTTCACTGGTGGAGGAAAACGACAGGTGCTTTTCCGTGAATTATTTCAGGTACAAACAGGCACCCGAAAAGATCTCCGACATTCCGTAAAAATCTGCTGTTAAGATTATCTACTGTTCAAGAATATATGCATTCCTATAATTTAAAAAATGAAATAGTACAAAAACAAAGGCGATGAACATTAAAGGGTTGTGAGTCAGCCAGAGGTCAAAAATACCAGACAACCTGCGAATTATAATCAAAGTGCTGAAAGCACTGATGGGGGCGCAATATGTTGCATACAAAAATTCGAGATTTGTATAGCAATCTACTTTAGGTGTTCCAATCTGATATCATTTTTCTTTCAAAGTTGAATAAGTGCCCATTTTGTACACAATATAATAGTATCGCCTCCAAACTCTTGTCAAAATTGAAAATTATGTACCAAGAACATACTAACAAACCCAGGCAAAATGCATAATTGATATCATATATATATATCATGAATAAACATTTTAAATTATGACATTGGATTTTGTTGGGAAACTATAGTTGTTTAACCAAATTTTCATGTAAAGTACTTCCTTATGTGAGTGTATAACTCATAAATCAGTGTACTTACTATATCTATTCCAAGAAATGATTATGCAGATAGAAAATAAACAAATTTAAACTGTCTATAAAATATTTCTAAAATAAAACCAGGACTGTAAGAACAAACTTATTTTTTGTAGAAACCTTTCAAGCACAATAGATAATACATGTGAGAATGTAAATTGGAATGGATACATATAATCAAGTTGGCATTGAAAACAAGAGCCACTATCTAGCTTGGGCCATGCTCGGCTTTTTCTTATATTGGAAGTCAAACACATCAGTAGGAGAATATTGTAATATCTATTAGAGTACTCCTAGAAAACATAATATAAATATATAAAGTAAATTTCAAATTTAAATAGTAAAGGTCATAGTTGAATGATAATTGTTCTTTTGTCCAAGAATGAATCAAATCATAGACGAAAACAAAGTTATGACAATGTGATCGAATTTCAATTGTTTAACTTTGGAGGTAATGGTCATTTAAATGTCAAAGTTATATCAGAAAAATTCAACATGTTGGTTTTGTGTTTGTTTGTCCAAGCATGAATCAAATCTGTAAATAATAACAAAGTAATGACAATTCCAGCTAACTCCAGACATTTTATATCAAATAAAGGTCAAGGTCATATATGAACTTGAAGGGCTTTTGTCACAATAGATAGATAGATAGATTTATTTCGGCATAAAGGTTAACATGTTACATGATAAACAAACACAATATAGATTAAAACAATTACAAATAAATAAATAAATAAATGAATAAATACTATATTATGTAAACCATGACATGTTCCCAAAACCAAGGATAACACAAAAAAGAGCAAGCTCTTATTTCCATTGTGGTCCTTAGCATTTGGTGGCATGACATAGAGAGGTATTTCATAAAAGAAAAAAAATATCACAAGTTATAAGATAAATCACATTAATGAAGGATATCATTTAAAATCATCACAATTTAAGATGTAAGGTATTGTAAATAAAAAAGTCATTATCACATTAAGAAATAAGTATGTGCATAGTAAGAAAGGATTACATTAAAAAAATATCACAGTTGTTATGAGTATGTGAGGAAAGAACATGCCATAGATTACACTATTCAAAAGAAGATAAAGTTTTTAAAGTCTTAATAAAAAATTTAAAACAAATATCAAAAAATGAAACAGTAAACCTGAGCCGAAAAATAATTCAATAAAAAAAATGAAAACATAAAATTTTCTTGCAAGAAATTTTAAGAAATACACTTAAATGCTACTTAAAAAGTGACTTTTGATGGCTACCTTAAAAACGATGAAATTTGTTTAATTTCAGTTATGCAAGTTGGAAGACTGTTCCATAGTTTAGCACCAATAAAACTGAAAGACTTTGACCCGGAACCTTTAACCTTAGGAAGACAATACCCTCCTTTTTTGCTCAGTCTGGTGCAATAAGAATTCATAGATTCCTGAGAAACAAAATAATCACTTAAGTACTCTGGGGCCATTTGGTTTTTAACCTTAAAAACGTGACATAACATGATTTGTTTAACTCTTTTACAAACTGGTAACCAATTAAGGGATTTAAAATGGGAAGGGCCAATATGAACTCTGGAGTCAAGGTTTAGAACAAATCTCATCATTTTATTTTGTGTTGTCTGTAATTTATTTTTCAAGACCTGAGTTAAACCATTATACCAGACACAGCAGGCATAGTCAAAGTGGCACTGAATTAATGAATTGACAAGCAGCTTTTTGGTATGCTGTGTAAGGAAATCTTTCTTACACAAAAACATGTCTCCCAAAACTGTGTATGGTTCTGATCACTCTTTTGAATTTTGGCAGTTTTACATGTGATAGATTTTTCTTTTTTTAACTCTGGGGCCATTTTGTGCAGAGAAACAGAACATGCCATTGTCGGATACCCACGATTGATAAACATGTCACATAACATGCAATCAATGATGAATGGTAATGGTTCGGCCGTGGGTATCCGACGATGAGAACATGCCAACAATGTGCACAACTAAGGATGGCACTGTACACTCCTGTTTAGTCCTGTTTGAAATCTAACCAGCAGTTTAAACATTACTTTTGTACTTTTATATAAGTTAAGGATAGAAAACATTATCAATTTTAATCCTATACTTATTATAGGTATTTATTGGATTCATTATTCAAAATTAAATGAAAGAGCATGGAACAAAATATTTTCAAGATCTAGTAAAATCTAAATGTTTTTTAAAATCTAGTAGAATCAAAACTTTACAATAAATATATCAATAAATATACTATAAAGTACATTATAACAATACATGTATTTTGGATAATACACTCTCAGCTGAAATACTTTAAATGGGTATGGTATTATAAATGTTTGTAAATATTGTAAGTTATCTAATCAATAAGTCTATTCTTAATAAAAGAAACTTGCACCTTGATATTTTCTGTACAAACTAGAACTGCCATTGTCATGGCGTGAATACCCCACATACCAATTTGTCAGAATCAACAGTAGTCATTTACAGCTCAGACAACCTCCCAGCCAAATCTGAGGGAAGTAAGCCAGTGCATTGCTAAGTTATGTATTCTACATGTTTTAGTGGAAAAGATCAAAGTGAACTTTACCTTTGACCTACTGACCTCAAAACTGAAACTGCCATTCAATAACACCCCCCATTTCATGCAGCCTTGCCTGGAGATGTTTTATGATGAATATATGAGACCATTTGAGCAGACAAGCTAATTGTAATAAAAGCCCCTGTGACCTTGATCTTTGCCCCAGTGACCTCAAAATCAATAGGGGTATTCTACTAATCTTGACTAACCTCCATGCCAAATATGAAGACTACGGGTCAAAGGATTCTTAGGTAATTGGGCGGACAAGCTTTAATTAGCCAAGGCCCCTGTGACCATGACCTTAGACCTGGTGACCTGAAAATAAATAGGGGTCATCTACTAATCATGACTAACCTCCATGCCAAAAATGAAGACTGTGGGTCGAAGGATTCTTAAGTTATTGGGCAGAAAAGCTTTCTTCAGTCAAAACCCTGTGACCTTGACCTTTGACTTGGTGTTCTCAAAATTAATAGAGGTCATCTACTAATCATGACTTACCTCCATGCCAAATATGAAGACTGTGGGTCAAAGGAATCTTAAGTTATTGGACGGACAAGAAAAAACTGACGAACTCCCGACGGCCGGACAAGCTGATTCCAGTATACCCCCCTTACAACTTTGTTGTGCGGGGGTATAACAGATTTCAAACATTGATAAGTTAGCTCATCTTCTTGGTGATGAACTGGCGCCTCGACATCACATCATCCAACATTGCAAAGGGCAAGCTGTCTCCTGGTATTCCAATGTCTTTTAAGTTTTGAAAAACCCAAATATTTCAATTTCTCTAGTAGTGTTTCCGACATGAAGACACATCTACATGCATCTGTCCTTATCACTCCTGCTATTACTGTTCTATCATACAAACGCCTCTGGTTCCTGAAATATTTGTTTAGAAAAAGTTAATTGCAAAATAAAAATGCCATTATTTTTGTTGTTTTGTTCGGGGGGGGGGGGGGAGAGCAATTTAAAGCACAATTTCCAGCTTTACTGGTTGAGGAAGACCTTGGTGCACCTATGTGTATGATTTCAGGCACCTGGGTACCATCAATGTTCCATAAATGAGCTGGATAGTTTTCTCACATGAAATAATCCATAAACCCTTGCAGAGTTCGAACCTACAGCAGTGAAAGGCTTAATAGGTTCAAAGTCAACCAATCCACCACAGACACCCCAAGTATTTTATCTATTTGCTAAGCTGCAATTTTTTCAAAATTATTTAAATTTATAAATGTGAGTGATTCTGATAACCTATAGACAGCTAAGTGTAGATAAGATAATCATATATGTCCGATATGTCGGAGTGCTTACTGTGAATATTCAATATTTTAATGTGAATTCTCCTGAGGTGAAAAGGAAAGAAAAGCTGAATTCCTAAATACATGTTACATGTCGCAATTGTTCTTGCTATTAATTTTGTTTCCTAATTTCTAGTATAAGATGATATTTAAATACACTGTAATTCCTTTTTATAAATTTGGATTTTTTGACAATAGTCTATCCAGTGACAGAAGCTCACTGACTTAAAATAAACTGTCCTGTGTCAGCCTTTAAACAAGTCAAGAAAAAAAGCTATTAGAATATAATAATTAAGAAATATCATAATACAACCACTTCTAAATAATCTTGTACCGCTTCCTTAAATGCCATGCTACTGAAAGAAACATTTTACCATTTATTCACTGCAAGGTTTGTCAGATTGACAGTCTCACATTTTAGCCTTTATCTCTCTTGATTTCATCCTCATTGACCCTAAAGCATCCTTAAAATCGATATCCTGCCGTTCACATTCACAAATCTGACATGTAGGCCGACCATCTGAAACAGAAAGTTGGAAAGATAAAATATAATTATTATTAGATATACATAAAGTATCCCAATAATTATGTTAGTTGATATAAAATCAATAATTTAAGCAGTGTTCGAAATAAGCATTAGTCCGCGGGCCCGACTACTAAATTTCTCCTCGTGCTACCAACTTTTCACAGTAACAAGCCGACCAGGCTACTGTATTTTAGAGGCAATATAAACAACTGTTTTGAACAAAATAATCGTGCCAGTGAAATGTCTTTTTGGCTAGTGAATATTCCAATCTGGTAGTCCGACCAGACTAGTCGATTCAAATCCTAATTTCTTACACTGTTTAAGAAACAATTTGTTCAAAATTGTCCAAGCACAAAGATTTTTATAGTATACTATAGTAGTTATAGTGTATATACAGTATGTACTAAATGTCTTTACAATCTACTATACTGTCCTGAAATTTTAAGAAAACAACTATCTTTAAAATCCATTGTCTCAGAAGTTGCAAAACCAAGTAAATGAAATTGTTCTGGGTTTGTATTATTCTGCACAACTTCACAAAAGCTTCAAGGACATTAATGAGAGAATCAGGTCCTATCCTGAAAGATTGTTGCGTACAAGTTTGAAGACAATCCATTCAAAAATAACAAAGTCATAGCCACTAATAGCAAAAATCAAGAAAATTTAAATATTTTACCTTGAATGTTTATATGGAGGTCAAGTTTAGTCTGGTCTACTTGAAGGGTTGTTGTGGCCAAGTATGAAGACAATACACCAAGATCTGAAAAAGTTATGAAAAAGGTTAAATTTTGTTGACAGCAACGGGAAAGCCGTCATGACCCTAAAATGCAAACTGAAAGTTCTAGCCTATACACACTGTTGAGGATAGCCGTTCAGCATGTTTTCAATAATAAATAAAATCAATGCAATGATAAAATCGGTAACTTGCAAGTCTTCTAACATTTTTACAAAGAATGAACATATATATTTTTTCCTAATAATTCTATGATGGCGTTCAGCCTTTTATATTATAACAAGATATTGGAAAGATATATCAGAAATGAATTGGCCCGTGGACTTTAATGTCAATCATAGATTATGCAAAATGTAATGGTAAGCAAACATCCAGCATGAAATTTTCAAGTAGCTAAAAGTGAAATAAAATTATTAAAAATACTTTGTCATAATTCAACTACTGTTGGAAATTGACCCACGTTTGATTACAAATGTATTACATCTATATTGTCCATAGAAATAATAAATTAATTTTCAGTCTCTTTCTCTTTGCGCTTTCACACAGATTTAAATTATTCAACTCCATGATTTTCAGAAGGAAAAAAAATCTTCTGATCATCAAACACTAAAAATTACTATACCAACTGTAAGTTGCAGTCTGTGCGAAAGACTGTCGGTCCTCGGACCTTGCCAACTAAAAATCAGTAGGGCCGAGATAAATTTCGATACAGTCAGTTGTCATGTCCGAATAAAATTTCAGCCAGTTTCAAACATTTTTTGGCCTTCTAAAATATGCAAAGCTTCCAAGATCGATCTATTTTTTTTTATTTTTGCTTGTATTCACAGACCAAGATAACCAAAATCAAAATCAAAAACCGCAGGATACGACCAGTTTTTGCTAAGTAATGTAAGCCACCATCTTGTCCTTGATAATTTCCTTACCAAAACATATTTTTTCTCCAATCTTCAAAATTAAACCTTTGAAAGATGTATTGTTTTCTTGTGAATTATGCTAATGTTTTATTAATTACAGTGTATGTTTCTGTATATTTTTTTCATAGTATCTTATAGTTGAGTCTGACAATTCATATATGCTAAATACTTTTCTTTATAATTATGGCAATATCCCTCCCCCATCCCTACAAAAAAAACCTTTCAGAGTCCGGGCCGGTAAAAAATCATCAGGGCCGGAAATAAATCTAAGGATCCAAGTCCTTGCGGCAGGAATTTTTTTTTTGACTTTCGCATTGACTGAAATTGTATATGATATTCAATAAAATCTTCTTTAGAAAAACAAGTTTGCATCTTATTGTTTTAGGGCAACTCATTTTTAAAATGCTGTACAGCTAGCCCTCAACAGTCAGTATATGCTAGTCGTATGCGACTCGCATACAGCCAGCACTTTTGTCAAACAATACTGGTTCATACTGCTAGCCACTGCCATGATTAATTATTCCTTCCTCTACCAATTCATAAACTTCCATCAACAAAATTTTTGAATACTATTAGTATAATAATCATATAGATATTAAACAATAAAAGTAATGATGACTTAATATGATGTATATAAAATTTCGCTGCTAAAGACAAGTTGTTTTTATGGATAGTTTATATCAACAAAGGTAATGAGGTAAGTTTCATCAGTGTATGATGACTTTTAAATTTTTGTTTAAAGTAAAAATTGATAGTCATCAAATTGTTCTAAATATTACCATACTGTTATACAGAGTTCCAGATAATTTTTTGACACTGGGGGTAATTACTTACCCCCACTTTCCAGAATGTGGGGGTAAATTTAAATAGATCAAAAATCTACCGAGTAAAATTAAAGGACGTACTCTGTTTTAATGCACAATACTTTATTACATTAAAATTAACACACCATTCTCTAACTAAGTTTATTACATAAATCTTTCTCTTTATATACATTTAAAACAAAAATAAATTCTAAGTCACTAAGTCTGGTCCAGTTAATCTCTACAAGACTAAAATAGCATTACAGATTTAGTGGTATTTCATTTTTTATTAAGTAGCGAACAGAATAAAAGATGACTGTACCACACTTTTGTTAAAAATAATTTGATTCTTGGAAAATATATTAGATAATTAAGGGGGAAATATCAAAATAAACATCTTTTATTTATTTCCCTGAAAGATCATGTGAAATTTAGCAGATATTCAGCATGAATTTCATTTCAGTTGAAAGGCCTTTCATGCGCATATTTATATTGTTTACACTAAATAATCGTCGACAATGACATAACCAATGCAGATAACCACCTGCCGATTTCTGTATGTTTACAGCGCCTCCATTCACGTATATTATGATTCACATTTTCTTGTGCTCTTTTCATTTTAAATACACTACGGTTTACAATAGTTTCCCCGGCAACAGAGTTGTGTGAAAAAAATGTCAATTTGATTAGCCCTTGAAGCAACCATGCACTACATGTGTATTAATAAATCCTTGCAATTATCAAGAAAATAGAACAATTGTTTTATCAAGCACCTAAGCAATAAAGACGTAATTTGACTGGTTTACAGAGAAAAATAGTTGAAAGTATCTTGACGGGTATTAATTGGAAATAGATACACAGTCAACTGTTAAATGGAAGCGGTCAATCAGCTGTTTCGAAAATGAAAGTACACACCAAAAACGCTTCAAATTTACATTCTTTGCGTAATTAATTTACAGAGTGCGTAAATGAACGCAACAAATTGGTAACCTTGTACGTTTTTAGTTGATTTTAAAGCGTAAAATACGCCGATACTCACATTATCTGGAATCTGTTATATTTAATAATATAATCAGTAATCTTATTATTATTGACCTGTGGTTTTGAATTTTAATACAACTACTTTTTTCATATAAATGTCTATAAATTTACAAATAAAAAATCTATAAAATTATGGACTGACCATAAATATGAAATCCTACGTCAATGAAGGCAAAACTGTGGAAATCAGATCTACATGTATGAAATAAGTATATCTGAACTTAAGTCATATTGTATTTAACAATTATAATTATTACCAGTCCTTTAAAATTTTGGAACCTCTCATAGGATAGGATTTTATTCATTACAGGGCTGGGGCAGTACCTCCAGTCGCTTGCAAAAATCATGATCACAAAATTGAAAACTATCATTTTTCACCAATTATAACATTTTACCTGTATACCATGACAAGTTTTGTGCCTATTTTGTTTAGCTTAGATAGCTAATACAGTAAATTGAGTTATAGAGATGTGTTCAAAAAGTAGTCAAAAATGTAATAATAATTTAAGAAAATATCTTTCCATGTTTTTGAATAAGTCCAGATATTAATTATGTGGTTTCAACAATAAAGAGTGATAAAACAAACCAATATGTTAATAAATTGAAAAGTGGACCGAGTTGAAAAAAGGCCGAGCTGACTCGGGGCCGAGTACGTTTTAGGGCCGAGTTTGTAATGCACTAAAATTTGCAGTCTACTTGCAGTATCAAGCGAAATATATCAATAGCTTTACCAGATTGTGAAGAAAACTTGATTATACATACAGAATAGATTGCAACCAAAATATCAACGTAATAGCTGGGACTTCCTAATTGATAGCAAATCTTCACAGACGCTTGGGGTTTGGAGCTCAAAACGCATTTAAAATCCAAATAAAATGCATATTTGTCAATCCCAGGACATGTACTGATCATATATATCAAAAAATCTTAATATATGCCGTTTTGAAAAAAAATCATATTTCAACAACTATAATAATACACAAGATAAAAATGTTCGCCGGAAAAAATCCGCACCCCTACCGTCATAATCACCATGTATTTTAATCCATTTCCAATATTTTCACATAATCCTTTGGTCCATCGACACAGAAGATATAATTCTTCACGATGATGGTCAATTTTAAACTTCAACGGTAATATAAACAACGCAACAGCCGAAATAAACATCAATATTATCGCCGTTTTTTTCCAACGACAAAATGTTTCGATAAATTCAATGGACCAGACGGCTATGAACGAAGCTATCCGATTATGTGGCCCCAGCTTTGCCGTGTGCAAAATGCGCAGCGCTTTTAAGTTTGAAATAGGACCACCTCGCTCTTAAGACCACTTTTTAAAAGATGTTTTTTATTTCTTTTTTCTTATGATTGGAATATTGTATAAAATAAGGTGAGGAAAAACCAGAATGGTTTAATGTTGCTTTCTTCACATTTATTTTGTGAGAAATTAAATTCTAATTTAATAGTAAATTATGTATATATTTTAATATTGGAATAAAAACTGTTTTATTTCATTTTAAATGACATTTCAATTAACACATTATTTACATGAACATAAATATAAAGCTCTTTTTTAACCGAAACAGACATCTACATTAAAATGTAAAATTGATGCAAGAACGAGATAGCTCGTAGCAAGCAAACATCATTTTAATGTAAAATTTTGAAAAAACTAAAACCATGAATAATCTGTCAATATTTTCTCGCTTGTACGTCACCGCGTAAGGATAACGTCGTTTTTCAGACAATTTGTTATTATTACCACGAAGTTATTCATACAACAAGGACGATACATGCAGCTGACAACGTTTATGATAACAGAAGCTTACAACGCGTGTGATAAAGGAAGTTATTCAGACAAAGCGTATGATAAATGAAATTGACAACGCGTGAAGTTATTTGGACAATCCGTGTGATAAACCAAGCAATTTTGTTATTTTTACAATATGTGATTTACAGATATTGTATCATTGTTTTTGGATCTTTATGTTGAAAATGAGATAATCGTATTTGTATCATAGTTTTGGGGATTTTTTCTATTAAAAATTTTAAGTTAAATCGTATATATACACATGCACAGTGCGTTAACTGGAGTGTAGGTATTATTGATGCAGGCTTCATAGGGGGCGTGAGGGATGTTGCACTTATTCATTATCCCTCATGTACAGTCTTAATCAAACCAAGATTGCAATTCTTATGTTATTTTGTTGTGATTAATGCTTCCGAGGGATCACTTTGTTTCCAGATTTTTTTAGTTACCCGCACTCCAAAGCATGACCATTGATTGGCTTATTTTGTCTGGGGTTATAACCCGAGATCCCCTTTCAAAATTCCATTTTATTTAGTTACGCCCATTGTTTCCTGTTTAGGGCAAAGGCATTCTTTTACTTGGGGACCATACGCCGCTTTTCATGGAATGGCACGGAGTGTCACATTGAAGGTTCCATGATAACCGCCGTATGAACACATCTGCGGATGTTTCTAATTCAAAATTTCCCCATTTTTGTGTCAAATTTTGAATTCTGCTTAAGCCGGTGCTAGGAGGGCATGGATGGTAACATGCACTTTCCAGTACCGTCCATGAACAGGCTCAATCAAACCGAGCCTGCAACATTTCCAATTTTGTCGTGTTGGACTTTCTTTAGGGATTCTATTTTTCTCTATTTTACTTTTTGTGACGACAGAGAAAGGGACTCGGATAGAAGTATAATAATCACATTCTAGGTCATTGGCTATTTTTTTCTGGGGTTTCGTATTGCGCAACAGGGAACGTGTGTTTATTTTTGCTTATGATACAAAACATAAAGAACATCAAAACTATCGGCAATCTGATTTATACTCGGGGGCTACGCCCCATTGTGCATCAGATAGCCTCGTGTTTCGATGCTCTTTCTATTTCTTATATGAATGCACAGTGCGTAAGCTGGAGTGCAGGAATTAGTTACCGCAATCCAGAGCATGGTCATTGATTGACTCATTTTGTCTGGGGTTAATTTATTGTGACGACAGAGAAAGGAATAGCTATAGAAACATCATATTCAGATGCTTGCTCATTGGCTACATGCGTTCTGTGGTTATTTTATATTACTTCACATTACATGTCCCAATCCTTTCACCCTTATGTCCACTCCAGGTTTTTGTTTGGTGCCTTCCTGGTGCCGTACTTGAGTGTGTCGGGGGCCGCGTCCTGTGAACGTTGCCTTGCCTTGCCTTTGCCTTGTTGATGTTTAGTATTGTTTTTTTCCACATTGTGACAACAGGCAGCGTGTTTTTTTCCCTATGATACAAACGAGAAAGAACATTAATATTTTAAAGCATTCGGCAATCTGATTCATATAAATACTCAGGGTTACGCCCATCTCGTACAGATCAGTCTCGTGTTCCGTTGCTCTTTCTATAACTTATTCTGACAACTGTAAATTGTAGTCAAAAATCAACAAATATCATTTAAAAGAATATAATTATGACTAGCTAAATAAACATGAATAGGAGATCATATTGTTCATTAATACTACTGAATTTCAATTAAAAATGTTAGATATTTTTAAAAACAGTGAGTATTTAAATATGTGCGATACACTAAGCAGTTAGAAGATGTATAAATAATACTATGCCAATCTTGTAAAAAAAATCACGTAGTATAAGTTATACAATACTTTTAAAGTGATTTATATTATCTTTCTGTAAATGAAAAAAAAATCTGACATACCAAGATTATTATCCCCCGCCGAAAAGGCGGCGGGGGATATAGAAATAGTCTCCGTCCGTCCTTCCGTCCGACATTTTTGTCCGGAGCATATCTCTAAAAGTATTTGAGTTATCAACTTGAAACTTCATAGGTGGATAGACCTCATTGAGGAGGAGTGCAGTGCACAAGAATGATAACTCTACCCTGCATAATTTTTGAGTTATTGCCCTTTGTTATTTTTCAAAATTGATTTTTGTCCAGAACATAACTCCAAAAGCCTATGAGATATCAACATGAAACTTCATAGGTGCATAGATCTCACTCAGGAGGTGTGCAGTGCACAAGAATGATAACTCTACCTTTCATAATTTTTGAGTTATTGTCCTTTGTTATTTTTCTTACTTAATTTTTCACCTGAGTGAAGCATAACTCAAAAAGTGTTTGAGATATCAACATGAAATGTCATAGGTGGATAGATCTTATTGAGGAGGAATGTTGTGCGCAAGAATGATAACTCTTCCCTATACAATTTTTGAGTTATAGCCCTTTGTTCTTTTTCATGCTATTTTGTCCAGAGCTTATCTCAAAAGGTATTTGAGGTATCAACTTGAAACTTCAGAGGTGGATGGATCTCATTGAGGAGGAGTGCAATGCACAAGAATGATAACTATATCCTGCATAATTTTTGAGTTATTGCCCTTTGTTATTTTTCATACCTAATTTTTCACCCGAGTGGAGCATAACTCAAAAGTGTTTGAGATGTCTACATGAAATGTCATAGGTGGAAAGATTTTATTGAGGAGGAATACTGTGCACAAGAATGATAACTCTTCCCTGTACAATTTTTGAGTTATTGCCCTTTGTTCTTTTTCATACTATTTTGTCCAGAGTTTATCTCAAAAAGTATTTGAGGTATCAACTTGAAACTTCATAGCTGGATGGATCTCATTGAGGAGGAGTGCAGTGCACAAGAACGATAACTCTACCCTGCATAATTGTTTAGTTATTGTCCTTTTTTTTTTTTTTTTTTGTTCAGGCCCCAACTGGGTAACCCCATTTATTTTCAAATTGTTTTACATTATACATATAATAGTACATATTTATAGATATTAATAGTACCTCATTACATCAGATATTAAAATAATTACTAAATTTGAGTATAAAGCTATATTTTGCTGCCTGTTATTGAAAAAAAAATATATATATATATATTTATATATGAAGAGGTATAAGTTACCATGAATTTTTGTCAATATACTACAGATGTGTATGTATGGGGGGAAATCGGTATAATTTTATACATTTAAATAAAGATATTACAACACACATAGCTTTATACCTTCGAGTAAGTACATTATAATAAAACCATGTACAATGTAAGAACATTAATTAAGAATGGTATTATCAGGTTAAATTTATTTATCTAATTCAGTATGTCAGTGTAGTTTATTCAATTAAAGATCTTACTAATTGCCATCTATTATTTTCATCTTCTGTCAAGTTTGTATCTTTATAAATATTCCATGCTAATTTTAAGACTATTTTTAAAACCAATACATGTGGTAGCACCTTTTTTCTTTTGACAAAATAAAATATATCTTTTAGTTCTTAAAAACAAAATGTCATATTTAAAATCTTTAGATTCTGAACCTAAAATAACTGATTTACAGTTGAAACATTCTTCAAAATTATGTATGTTATCTTTCAGATATTGAAAAAAGGCCTTGAATCTTGTGACATTCCCAAAACAAATGCAAAAGTGTTTCTTCATAACAATTACAAAAAGTACACATTTTATTTGTTCACAATTTTCATTTTAAACAGAAGTGAATTTGTAGCAATAATTCTATGAATAATTCTTGTTTGGAACCACTGAATGTATGAATCTTTTGTACAATGGAAAACATAACTATAAAAGTTAAATGCCAATTAATTGTGATCACCTATAAAGCATGTGTTCCACTTTTCTTGACTTGATGGTAAATCTGAATTCTTGAACTAAAGTTTCATATACATATTTCTTATTACTATTCATGAACAAAATAGGTTTTATATAACAACTTATAATAGGGTATTGAACATTAAAACAAGTTATTACAAATCATCCATATTTAACGTTTGCATATAAAATTTAATTTGCCTGTTTTAAAACTATGATATTGTAAAAAATTCACTTGTTTACATGTTTACCTGTTCTAAATAATTCAAATCTACAAAATTACCCTGTTCATTAATAATATCTTCACAAATCTGATGCCTTTATCATACAATATCTGAATGAAAATATATCTGTTTCAGATAAAAAATTATGATTGTAAAAAAGTGGCATATGTAATACTTGCCTCTATATTATCTATAGAAAGTTTTTCAATAAACATCATATAAGCCTTTAAAATATCAATCCAGAAAGCATTTTTAAACTTACTGATAATTACTTTACAAAACATTTTACCTGTGTTAAAAACTTTACCAATATCAAACAATGTATTCACTAGCTTATAACATTTACTGCTGCTATTACTAAACACACCTTCTAAAACCATTTTATCTTTAAAACTATGAAATAACTATTAATGTCAGTCATATTTAAACCACCTTCTTTGTATGTTTTAGTAAATTACTGATTGTTTTATTTTTGCCTTGCCCTCCCAATATAAAATCATAAATAAGTCATTCAATGTCTTCAAATAAACAGTACTAGGTGTTGGTAAACTTGTAAAAACAATGGGTAAATAATGGAAGCAATATTGATTTAACAACAGTAATTTTTCCAATTGGAGTTAACATTCTCTTTTTCCAGTGGCTAATACTATTTTTTACTTTCTGTAGTTTTTTCATTAAAGTTTTAAGTTAATCATTTTTTCTAAATCAACATCGAATACTAAACCTAACAATTTAAACTGTGTATCACCCCATGTAAGTTTCCATCTTGTCTTAATTGATCTAGTTACTATATTTTAAAGAGCCTATCCAGATAACTTTGGTTTTGTCAAAATTTATTTTTAATCCGGAAATCTCTGAAAATGTATTTAACAAGTTTAAAGAAGCAGTTAGTGATTTTTTCTGAACCATCTAATAAAAGTGATGTTATCATCTGCAAATTTTGTGAAATTTTATATCCTCACCGTCTATTGTAATACCTTTAATATCTTTACTTTGCCTAATTTTTATAGCTAATATTTCTGCACATAAAATGAAGGATATATGGGGGAAATTGGATCGCCTTGTCTACAGCCTCGTTCAACTTTTAAAAAAAAATAGATAAAAAACCCATTTTAAAATAACACAAGTTTTCAGTATTATATAGAAACAAAGATATCCATTTTTTTAAGCATAGGACCAAAATGAAAAGATGAAAGACATTTCTCAATAAATGTAAAAGATAAAGTATCAAAATGCTTTTTCAAAAAATCTATCATCATTGCTAAACCTGGTATATTATTATCTTCTGTAAATTTCATTATGTCATAATAATAATCTAGTATTTTCTCCTATATATCTATTCTTTATAAATCCTGTCTGATCCTTTGAAACTAAAATATCTAGAAACACCTTTTAATCTGTTTGCTATACTACCTGATGCTAATTTGTTAGACTACATTTAATAAAGTATTTGGTCTCCAATTTTTTCAAAAAATGTTTCTGCTTGTTTTCTTTTGGAATACATGTGTATTATACCAAGTTTTTGATTTCTATCAAAGTATTATTTCTATAAGCAAAATTTATAGCTCTAACAACAGAATGACCAATTCTACTCCAAAAGGTTTTAAAGAAGTTAGCCGTAAATCCATCGCAACCTGGGCTTTTATCATTCTTCATATTTTTCAATGTAAAAGAAACTTCATCATATGTAAGAACAACCTTCTAGTTTTAACATTTCATCATGAGTCAGAGTAGTAATATCACAATTTCCTAATTCTCTATCAATAACAGATTCATCAGTCAAGTTTACTTTTTTATATAGATTTTCATAAAAACAACAAGTATGTGTGAGTATATCTTTTTTGATCATAAATAAATGTTCCGTTATCCATTTCTAAAAAAGGAATATTTTTTTTGCAGCACAGTATTTTTTTTCTAAATTCAAAAAAAAATTAGAAGGTTTTTCCCCAGATTCAATCCATTTGTGACCTTGACCTAATCATAGAACCTTTTATTTTATTATGTCTTATCTGATTTAATTCATTTTGTAAATGTAAGAGTCTGTCTTTATTATCAAATTGTCAAATTTTTGTTCTATGAGTGATATTTCTCCATTATTTGTTTTTCATAATTATTTTTCTCTTTAACCTTATAGGAGCTATATGAAATAGTTTTACCTCTTAATTTCCATCAAAAGTGTTTCTAAAATTAGTTCATTCATTGATTGTAAAGTTAATGTCTTTATTTTTTGTATCTATTATATAGTCTATATTATAAAACTGGTATTACAATATTGAAGTTTTATTTCATCAATTTTTTCATTTATAATTTTTAAATATTCAATATCATGTAATAAAGCATTGTTAATATTTCCACAAACCTTTACCATGACAAATATGAGAAAAACAAATTATCTAAAAATATTATTGAAGGATCTGATTTAATAACTCACATCAATATCACATTTTCTTACATACTGATACAAATCATTTTGATAAAAAAAAAAATCTAATCTCCCCTGTTGTTATAGGATTTGTACGCCTCCATGTAAATTTTTTAATTTTCGCCATGTAATTCTCTTAAAGGGTCAATAAGATCTTTATCTTTAATAATATCCAATAAAAAATTTCTGGCTTTTATATTATTAGTTTTTGGATTTATAATTATGATAATCTAGATCTGGGTCTTGAACCAGGTTATAATCTCCACAAATTATAAGTGAGTTATTGTCATCAAAGTGAGTCTACAGTATCAAAAATACTTTTAAAAAAGCTTGGACTATCTGTATTTGGAGCATATATATTAACTAACGTTAAGTATCTAGTTTCAAAAAAGCATTTGTAAAAATAATGAAACTTCCAAAATTGTCAGTGTTAATTGACTTGATTTTTGATATTTAAATTTTTTCTGAATAAAACTGCAACACCCTTAGCATTAGATTTTCCATGGCTAAAAAAAACATAAACCATTCCATTCAGAGTAGACTTTTTTTTCCAACCCATCTTTTTACAAAAATTGCGTTTCTTGTAGACAAAGTATATCAGCTTTTTTTTGTATTGAATAAATTGAAAACATCACGCCTCTTTATGCTATCATTTTCAAACCACGACAATTGTAAGAAAAAAATTTTTAAGATTAGACATTTGAAATTAAGAACCAATATACATTTTTCGTTATTTATCCCAGTTTCCCTTTTATAACTACAGCTGATTATAATAGATTTATAAACCCAGTTAGACGACATAAAGCACACTGAAAAAGGTTCAGTAGCAAAAAAACAAGTGTAGACATAGAGAAAAAAAAAAAAACCTGTATAACATAATAAAAAAATCTTGAGAAATATATTATAAAAAGAAAAGCATAGTTTACAAAGCTATACATGAAAAGAATGAACAAAAATATGAACAGAAAATAAACTGTATAAACAATAAGTAACAACATATAACTGTCAAACAATTTGTACAATTACATATGGTAATGCAGCTTAAAAACTTAATTTTAAAACTATAAATGTATTTTAATTTTAGAAAAAACCTTATTTTTGTGTACAGCTATTTATGAATGCAATTCTGTTGTTTTATCAAAAATCTTTTTAGGATTTTTCTCAATTAATTTTAGAATTGTAGCCAAACAACAAAGAATAACCATTCTATAATTTATAATTTGTACCTTTTTCATACACATATAACTCTTATTTTAAAAAAAAATGACATTTTTTCCTCAAAAGATTTGCTGCCGTTTTAAGAAAAAAATAACATAAATTCCAAATGCCATAATGTTCTACAAGTGATTTTTAAAAAATTATTAGTGTTTGTATAATTTCTTGTCCGCAAAGTTATAATACTATTATTGTTTTCATTGAAGAAAAAAAAATAGTAGAAAAACTATAACTTTAATTTACAGTTTTAACAATCAAGTAAGCATACTCTAGGTAATAGTATATGAAATCTTATTTCTATAAGCATTAAAGCATCCATCTATATGACACCTTAAACAACAATATACATGTGTAAGCAAAAAAGAAGGGGAAAAAAAAACCAACTTTAAACACACAATTTCTGTATCAGCAATGCTAATGAACTTAAGGGATATGTACAATGAAGTGTAATTTCAAAGTTGTTGAAAATGAACTTTGGGCCATTTCAATAATTCAATGCCTTAATAATTATTAACTTTTTTTATACTGTACCATCATATCTCAAAAATACATTAGAAAAACTAATCTTTATATATGTCATCAAGAATTAAAATTCTCAAGTAAGTTAACTAACTTAATTTACAGACAATTAACATTCACTTTATAGTTTTTTTTCTCTCTAAAATTCTATATACTCATATATTCTAGTCATCACAATATTCAAAATATATTCTAGTCAATCACATATTCAATTCTTATAAGTCATAATCCAAATGATTACATTTGCATTCCTTTAACTTTAAGCAATCCATAGTCTCATACCTTGACTTTCTTTTCTGTTTACTTTTTTTGCTCACGAGATCTTCTTATTGTCTCATCAATGTTATCATACACATCAAATTTTAATACGCTCACCAGTCAATGTTTCTGCAAATACTGAGCCATTGAAAAACCAAGCTGATTTAATTTCCCTATGAAGTGACAATCTATTTATAAGTCCGGAGTTCATAATTGTGACATCTTTCAGCTATTCTATGCCCAGCATCTCTCATACTTTTCCTCTTTTTTCATCACTTGATGTTAAACAGCATTGTTTACTTTTTATGACTGATGTTTTTTTAATATCCTCTTCGTTACGGTTTTTTTGTCCTTTTTAACGGTAAGGTGTCTTGTACTTTCTCTGTTTCTTTTTAAAGTTATCTCTGGCTTTCGGTAATGTCTTTCATTCTGGAACGCCAAATATCTTTTATGTTGTTTTTCCTGGAGTTTGTCGTTTTCTATTTTGGGCTCTTCGTATCTGGCATCTTATGCAGATGTTTCAGACTTTTGCAGTCTCTCCTCTTATTTCTTCTATTTTTTTGTTATATTCCCTCATCTGTTTTTGTTGTTTTATCTTTCATAATATCATTTTCAAACCCTCAAAAGTTTTTATTTCTTTCTAAGTCTTTGGTTTTTTTTTTTCTGTACTTTGGATCTTACTGTCTCTAAAATCTTCTCTTCCATTTTTATTCATTATGGTGTGGATTGTATTTGTTATTAATTCTCTATGCTTCATTTCTGAGCATCGATTCCTGTAATAAGGTCAAGCTGGTTTTTGGATCATGACAAATTTTCATACTTTTTTTGCTGGTTTTCATTTAAATTTTCTGATAATGCCCCTTTTTGTTTGTTTTTTGTTTTTGCTTTTGTTGATTTGGGGGGTGTTTTTGGGTTGGGGTTTTTTGGAAAAGCTTTCCCTTTTTTTTTTCCTCCTTTTTTGTGTTCGAATTTGACTGTACCAGCTAAATTCACCCATTTTTTAAACAATTGGGGAAAATTAAATTTTTTTTAAAAATTTATTTTTTTTTAAAGCCCCTTATTAAACCTTGATCTTGGGTAGATAATATCTTTTTCCCCAATTTATAATTGTTTTTTTACAATTTTGCCCCTCGGGGTTCATTATAAATATATATAAAATTCTTGTTTTGTGTTTTTTAAAACGCAAAAACCCCACCCAAAACACAAAAAAACCGAGAATCTCCAAGTGTTTTTTAACCCAAAAGCAAAATAATCAATAAAAATAAAATTAAAAATAGATGAAAAACCACTGTTTTCAGTATTCAATAATCCATAAAAATAATTAAATCCACTTTATAACAGCTCTTCTCAATGTTTAAAAAAAAAAAGAGAAGACAAAAAGAAATTTTCATATAATCACTAATATTCTCTAAAACTGTTAGCTCCTTTTTTTTAGTCAAATTTTCGATCTATATTTAAAATTTATCACCTTTTCCTCATATAAAAAATTGGCAATTTTCTTCTTCTTTAATTTATAGTATGTAATTGACAAAATGAATTAGAGCAATTTTTACACAAAACATTCTCTCAAAACAAATCCCCTCAGGCCAAAAATTTGAGCAATTTTCTTAACTCTTTTATTTTGTTCTCGAACGTATGGAAGTTAGTTTTTTTATGAAAGTTTATTTTATTTGTGATTTCTGTTCTCTAATAAAATTTATTTCGCTGCTTTATTGAAGGGGTAATTTTCTCGTTAGCAGTTTTTATTCAAAACCTATTTGCTTTTTGGTTTTTACTTTCGCAAAAAAGTCTTTCCCTTTTAAATAAAAATGAATTAAAAACAGCGTCTAATAGAAAATAGAAAAAAGTAACCTTATATTTTGTTTTTTAAAAATCATAATGAAAAATTACAGCTAAACTAAAAAGGCTAAAAACTAAATAGGAGCAAAATGTATGTTTTTTCCCGAATCGGAGAAAACGGGGGTATAAAACATTTGTAAATTCCGAAAACATTGTTTAAGATTTTTGAATCTTTTGGCACCGTTTTAATTTTAAAAAATTTAAAAATCAGCTCATACATTTTCGACAAAAAATACCAAGCTGATAAATAGAGGCCTTTATAGTAAAATAAATTTTGGGAAAATTTTGAAAAAAATATTTCCAAAAAATTTTCACAATTAGTTAATGGAAATTTTGAAATTTTTAAAAATTTTTTAAAAAAAGATTTTAAAAAAAATAGAATATTAAAATAATTAAATGAAAAATGTATGAATATTTATACTAGTTGTTTTGGGAATATAAAGCTACCTTAAAGCCTTATAGAAGTGTTAATAAAAGCTCTGTTCCATATTTACAATTGGTATTTTTCTTATAAAAGCGCCAGTTTTTTTTATAACAATCTAAATTTCATATTATGTATGAGGAATTTTTATAAAATGTGACTTTGTGTGAAGTCAAAACTGTTATTTTATTAATTTAAGGAGGCTATGTAGCAATTTCAATTATCTGTATCAAATTGGGCATAATATTAAGTACCGGCGTATTATCATAAAGATTAAATTCAAAAAATGATTTATCTAAATATTTCGTGTTAGAGACATTAATTTAGTTGATTAATAAAGTAAAGTGTTCTTCAAAACAAGAAATACTTTGCGCTTTATCTTTTTTGATTTGGTAATCAAAAAACCCAAAGGGAAAAAGAAAACTAATTCGCCCGATACACGATTAAAACCCAAACATTTTAAATTGTCAGGTACTGATTTGGGGATAAAATTTTTTTTGGGGAAATTTGTTAATTTTTGAGGAATTTTAATTGACCCAATGTTGAAAAATTTTCGGAATCAACTTTACGGTAGTTCAGACTGTAATATCCCTGTTATGCCAAAATTTAACCCCCGGGGGGGCCCCAGGGGGGAAGGCCTTTTTTTTAAATTTTTAAAACCCCGGCAACAGTGACTTTTTTAAATTAAAAAATTTAAAAATCAAATCCAAAACAAAAAAATTTTTTAATTTCAAGTTTCAAAAAATTTTGGCCTTGCCCAGTCAATCTAAAAATGAATGTAAATTGTCTAATCAGATTTTTTAACAAAATGGGGTTTTGTAAAAAGGTGTTTTTTTGCCCAAGATAAAGATCCAAAAAGCACAGCAAAAGAATGACAATCTTAGCTAAATTCAATATTTGATTTTGGACAATTCAAGGTCATATAAAGGTCAATGTTATATTTTGAATTTACATGTCAGTTTTGTTAGGAATTTTTTAAGCACACTATGGACTGTGGGAGCAGAAACCTCTCTAGCGAAATTCATAACCTTGGGATACCTTGTGATGTTGGGAAACTTTATTATTCCCCTAACGGACTATCATTCCCCCTTCGATTTTCCCGTTTTCAGTGTCGTCCGCTCCGGGTATTTGGTCTTTTTATATATATTTGTCAACTTTAAATTCTCTTCCATTGCCAGTGGTTTATCTTAATTTTACGATTTAACTTCATTTAATTTCTTTAAATTTATAAAAGAAAACAAGCTAAATTCAGGAATTTGGCATTTCAAGGTCATTGACTGAGCGAAGGTTTAACAAATTTGAATCTACATAAGGGTTTCTTACCCTAAGGATTTTTAAAAGTATAAGAAAAAACCCGTTTTAAAAATTTATGGCCAAATTTTGGGTTTAATTTAAGCAAATTAAATTTTTAATTTAACTTTTAAAAGGTAAACCCCCAATTATGAATTTAAATTTTTAAAGTTCAGTCTTTTTTCAAAGAAGGTCTTTCTTATTGTTTTTCCAAAAATGTTGAAGAAAAAAAAAACCCCAATGACAACATTAAATTTTCGGAGGGCAATGAAAATCGGAAAGGGTCAAAAAAAACTTTGATTTTTTTCTTCAAAAATGTCAGCCTAAAAAATTAATTTTGAGGGAAGTTTTTAAAAAACCCCAACGTCCATGACAAAAAACCCCAAAATCACAAAAACCCCGATGTTTCCCTGAAAACCCCAAGTTTGGGCGTTCCATGTTCTACTTCAGGTTTACGGGAAATTCCCGGTGGAGGGAGTCGTATGCATTCAGTTCTTCTACAGTTATAAAGTGAATGATAGACAGGCCCTTTGGGTTTGGGGATTTTTAAAACTTTGTCTCTAATTTTCGGGCCAAAAACATTATGTGCATTAATTTGAATGAAAAATTAGACGTTTAAACCTTTTAAGAAAAATCCCTGAGGCAATCTTTTTTTTCCAACATTTGGGTCAGTCGAATTTCCGGGGTATTCTATGACTGAAAAAGTTTTTTAAAGACAAAATTTTCGGGAACCAATGAAAGGGGGGCTTTTGAAAGTAAGTAAATTTTTTTAAACCCCGGAACCCAAATAGATATAAAATCAAACGGGTTTAATGGGTGGGAAAAAAAACATGACCCATAAAAAAGGAAATTTAAGTGAAAATCAAAAATTGAATTTTTTTTTTCCCAAAAACCCAAAGAAAACATTGACAACCCCAATGCGTGTTGGCTGGAAGTTTAAATTTTAAAGGACTTATTTTTAAGACCCCCAGAAGCCAACAGGGAGAAAAAACCCCTTCCATAAATTTATGGATATTTTCCCGTACGGTGACTTTTTTACCCTTTGAATAAATTAATGAATCTAAAAAAAGTGTCCCCTTGAAAGCATTTAAAACAGCAAAATTACTTTAAAAAATCCCTGGTTTGATTGAGTCGGGAAATTTAGGGGATATGAAAAAGGGAAAAATCACTCAACCCCTTGGTTTACCGGTTGAGGTATTTAAATTTCCCTCAACATTTTAAAAGTGCGGGAAAGAAAAATTAACCCATCTTTTGAAAAAACATCCCTAAACCCATGCCGTAAACATGCATTACAGTGCCCTTCTGTTGCCCAATGCTATACAGATTTAAAATGAAAATAATACAATTATTAATTAAATTTTGGTGTTATTTGTATATACATGTATTTTTTGTAATTTGGGAATATTATAATTATTTGGAAATTTATTGATTTAGAAGATTAGCATTAAAGGGATAACAATAATAAAAAAATCCCTCTTTTAAAAAAATAGTTTCCCCAATAAATGTACAGGGTATCTTTGTCTTTTTAAAAAATCCCTTTCCTTTTTAAATAAATTGATAATATTATTCAAAAAAATACAAAATCCCCATTTCTCATTTTTAAATAATTTTTGTTTTTGTTTTTTATTTTTATCAAAAAACATTGGGTTTGTATACCCCAACATGCACCCCTAAGAATTGAAAGCAAAGGGTCTGAAAAAAAATTTAAACTTTTTTTATCAGTTAAACCAAAAACCTATTAAAAATCAGTTTTCTTGTTGATTATAAAAAAGGGTTTTACGATGGTGTGAATTGTATTGCTTTTTTTCTTTTAGACAAAAAATTTCAAGTTAGCTCAAAAGTTTCATTTTTTGCCCTCAAAATTTACTCCCCTTTGGGTTTAGAAAATGAAAAGTTTATTCTTGGGGAAGGCCGTACGGTACGTTTGTTTTGGGACGTAATAATTTTCGGGTTTGGAAATCCCAGACCCCAAGTGCCTTTTGGGGATTTTGTTTTTTCCCGCCGCAAGGAACAATTTTTTCCCAAGTTTGGGAAAAACAAAAAGAAATCACAGGGGGGAAAAGGTTTCCGGAATCCGGGGGTGGGGCAAGACCATTTTATTTTTTCTTTTTTTCAAAAAACCCCGGGAAACCTTTTGCAAGGTATAAAGGGGGGGGATTTTTTTTTTCAATGTAGAAACGGATATCCCTTAAAAACCGGGGAGGGGTAGGGCGTGTTTCTTATAAAAACTTTTTGGGTTTTTTTTATTCCCCAAAAATGGTCCCTTTTCCGGGAGTTCAGATCCATGGACGAATTGTCTGTATTAGATTATCTATCATAGAGAAACTAGTGGTGGTTATGAAAAATAACCTAGTTATCAATGACCATTTTTTACTAGGTACGCCCAGGCCACTACCGACCAGAAACCAAACAGCCCACAAAAACAGCAAGAGTTTTGTTCGAAGAACTTCTTTCTGTCACTACTCTTTTCCTGCAAGGACTAACAGTATTCAGGGTCGTTAACTTTTGAAAGTTAAGTTTATAAAGGAGCTGTGTTAGGATTGCAGGGGTGGAGAAGTCTCGAACAACACCCTACCACGCTATGGGTAATAGCGAAACCGAGCGTATTTTAATCGACGTTACTCGGTAATGCTGGTACTCTGCGACTCGGAGGGTAAGACAATTGGTAAGGACTTGTCAAGCCTTCTTGGGTTCATGCCTACAACGCAACGAAACATGAGTCAACTGGCTACTCTCCACATTATTTGATGTTTTGGAGGGCCATCAAACGCCTAGCCATTGATGCATTCTTGGGGCAATCAGAGCAATCAACAGAAGCTCCAAGTTCCAGAGAGTCCTATGTTGACAAGTTGAAGGGAAGAGGGATGCTAAGGTTCGACACTCTACATTAGATTGTTGGTGATAGAGTCTTCATCAGGGAACGTTTACCCCCTAAAGGCAAGTTAGATGACAAGTGGGAGAAGGAACCTTACAGGCATAGTAGGCATCCCCAATGAAGATATTCCAGTATCTACAAATGAAAGAAAGAAGTGGCAAGGGAAAAGAGGAAGACCCATAGCATAGAAACCTCCTTCTTCCTCTGATGTCTATATCGTAACTTACGTGAGAACACAGAGTGAAAAAGCAGGTTTCTAAGCCGAAAGCCAGGCCAGACAGAAGGGAACAGACTATAGGAGTTGTACCAGAGCAAGAGTCAGACTCAGACTGCAGCACAGGAAGTGAAACTCCTTGATACTTTCTTGTACTACGTCTTTGTAGTACTTCCCAGTGATACTTTTGCCCTTTTTCACCGGCACTTTTATTGCGACTCCTTCACCAGAGAAGAAAATTGCATACAAAACCTTCTTTGCACTCAAAGACCATTTGGCATTATTGGGGCGTTTGTTGTGTTTAGTGGTCCAGATTTTTCTGACGGGCTCAAAATAATAAACCCAAGTTTCATCACCTGTGACGACATTGGCAAACTGTTTTTTTGTCATATTTTGGAAACATTTGAAGCAGCTTTTTGGCCACCTTAATCCGTTGCCTCTTTTGCTCATCGGTCAACAAAATGTGGCCCCCTTTTAGCAGAAATTTTTTTGGCCCTTTAAAATGCTTCTTTAAAAAATAAAGTTGAACCTTTGTTTTGTAATAGGGCCTTACCTTTCTTTGAAAATTCCCCGAACTGAAAATTGGAACCCCTTTAATATCCCCTTTTTTTTGGGAAACAAAATTTTCGTTAAGATGCGGGAATTTTGGGCCGCTGATTTTGGTGCATTTTTAAATTTCATTTTACCCAGCCTCAAAATTTTTTTTTCCATCCCCTAACTGTGTCATTGGGAACACAAAAAAGGCCAAACCCATTAGAGAGTTCATTTAAATCAACGCTTCAAAAGCAACCCATTTTTGAGCGAGTTTTGATCGTTGAACCCCGTTTTTCATTTTTTTTTTGGGCGACGTTTCTACCAACCTTTTTAACTACGTGGGTCAATGCCCTGCGGCTTTTAAATTTGGCCCAATTGTTGTTTTTAACTTAGTCTAAAAATTTTAATTTTTTTACACCTTTTTTGTAGGTTTTTAAATTTTCCTATACAGCTATTTTGGTTTTTTTTGTCCCCCACGGGGGACCCACGAGTTTAGAGGACAAAAAGAAATTTTTCTTTTTTAAAAGCCCCGAAAATATAAAACAACAGGGAAAAAAAATGAGTTTACGCATAGATCTTCGAAAAAAAATTTTAAAATTTTTGAATGGGTTTTTGGGAATACGCTTTTAAAAAAACCCCATAAATTTTTATTCCCAACCTTTTAAAATTTTTTTTGGGAATTGAAAAAAAAAATTAAATGTGGATTTGGGAAAAGGGGACCCTTAATAAAGCCCCTGGGTTTTAAAATTTTAATTGCTGAAGGTTAAAGTTTTTTCATTTTAAAATTAAATTTTCCCGTTTTTGGTTTAAAACACATACGGGACTTTTCTGTCCCTGTTTCCCAAAATTTTTGGGGAAAAGGGTTGTGTCCGGGAGGGAAAAAAACATTTAATTTGTATGTACAGAATTAAAGCCTTACATTTAAAATTTAAAATTTTTTAAACAAATCTTTTTTTTCAAAATACAAAAAAAATTCCTTTTGGGGCCTTTTTTTAAAAACCCAACCCCCAGTTTAAGACTTGCGACATCGAAATTTTAAATTATTTTGAGGCGTAACCCAAAATATGTTTAGTGATTAGTCCAGTAATTGGGAATTGTCAAAAAGACCCCGAGAAAATTTTGGACGGGCAGTCTTTTTTCTAACGGAATTGCGTGGGAAAAAATTTTTGAAAAGGTAAAAACCGTTTCCCGGGGTTTAAATTTGGCCTAGAAAATTTTCCTGCAAAAAAACCCTTACGGATTAATTCTTTTAAAGGGAAAAAGTTACACACAATATTTAAAGTGGTATACAAGTTCAGATAATGATTAAATTAAAAGTAGAACTTCGACCGTAATCAACGTCACGACCATATTCCAATTAACGTGGTTGTCATATTGAAACAACGTTGAGTGCCTGCTGGGACAAATCAAAACTCACCCAGTCATCTGTATTCGACGGCCTGTCTACACGGTGATAGGGCGTTTACCACAACTCTTCATAAGACCAAACTTACTTTCAAAAATACTATCATTAGCATATTAATGTTTCTTTCTTTTTTTCTTTGTTAATTACTCTATTTGTTATTTTTCCATTAAAGTTCTTTTCTTCGTTCACTACTTTGACAGCTGTCATTATAGAGTTCTTATCAAATAGTTTTTTTTTATAAGAGACACTAGATCTGAAAATACCCTAGTACTAATTAATAGACGGTCTCCACCATTTACGGTCTTAGGAATTCTTATAAATGATCGCTAATTCACAAATGCATTTATTTCACTTATGTAACTAGATCTAATTGAAGAGGCATATATATAATTTATATGAATTACCATACAGCTATATTTATTTCTTGACCCCCTCTGCATGTCTGTATTATTATTAAATCTCTTGAATGAATAAACATAAAATATGAATTACTTAAAATTATTAATTGCATCTTAACATTTTTTTTTCAATATTAGATCTAGATCTAATTATTTTATATATTTTATTCAATAATGTTCATTTCCGAAAAACTTAATTTGTTAAAATTTTTGTTGGCCCCGCCCGGGGAATTTGAACCCCCCAATGTTGAGATTTTAAAAGTTCGTCAAGAAATTAACACCCAAAAAAGTTGGGGATTTAAATTAAAAAGCCTAGGGCCCCTCCCAAATTTTCAAGTATATAATAAATTACCCTTCCCCAATCGAAAGGTCTTTTGGGTATTTTACGGTTTTGAAACCCGGAAAAAATTTTGAAGGCCCGGGAAAACCCGGGTTTTAACCCTTTGATTAAGTTAAAACCCCTTTTTCGTTTTTTTAAACCCCGGGAAATTTCCCTTGTTTAAAACTAAATTTTTCCCCCGTAAATTTTCGGTTTAAAATTTTTTTCAGATGCCTGTATTTCGGCAACCCTTTACCGTTTTTCCACACAGTAGGTTTGGGCATCTGCGGTTTATATATACGGGAATTTTTTAAAAATCTTTTGAACCCCCGTTTCCCCATAAATTCATAAAACTTTTTAAAAAATGAAAATGGGGTTTAATTTTGTTCTGCCCTTTACAAAAATATTCTTATTTAGGGGGTGGTGGCCTTTTTAAATTTAAACAAAATTGGGGTTGGGTTTTATGTCATTTTTAAAAGGGGTTTAAATGTAAAAAATCAATGGGCTTTGTTTCAATTATTTTTCCAAAAAAAGTTAAATTTAAAGTTTTAAAATTTACGAATTTTTGTGACTTTCTGAAAATCCCGGTTTTTTTGCAGTTATATATTATATACCCTTTTTAAGTTGTTAAAAGGGGGGTTGGGTCTAAATTGGGAAAAGGGTGTAATGCTTTTTGTTTAAATTTAATTAAAAAATTATCTTCACCCAAAATTTATGTGTATTTTTTTTTTGACAATATTTTTTGATAAATTTTTTGAAAAATTTATGTTATTTTAAAGGGCGGGCCCCAAATTTTAAAAATTTAATACCCCCTTTTGACTTATTTAAAACACATTAATTTAAATTTTAATGCGGCTACAGAAAAAAGGTTAAGGGAAACGGAAAAATACGTGTCCCTACCTAACCCTGGGAAAAAGGGAAAATTCTTTTATTGTTTTTTTTCCCTACCTGTAATCATCTATTTGTTTAAAACCCAAAAATGGGAAATTTTTGTTAGGTTCAAAAATTCTTTAAAAGCAATTTTTCTTTTGGGGGTTTCCCTAAGTTTTAAAAGGCGTTTGTTTTACATTTTTCATTTTGCGACAGTTGGAAAAATACCCCGTTTGCTGAAAATTCTTTTCTCAATCAAATTTGACTTGGAGGGGTTAGTCCCAATATATAGGGCGTTTCAGCTTGTCTAGGGAGTTTATGTCGGTCCCAAACCTTGGCTTTGCCCAAAAAGCAAATATCTCAAAACCGTATATTTATAGAAACTATTGGGCGTTAGGCTTTTTATTTTTAACACGTGGGTTCGATTCCCGAAGTATTTCGGATGTAGCTTGAGAGCTTCAGCGTACCTGTTTATTTGCTATGACATGCCGCATCATATGAAAAACAATAATATTAAAAAGCGGTTTATAAAGTTTTACAAGCCAGAACTATTTCGAATGAAGACTTTTAGGTCATGTGTATGAATGCTAACACTGCTTTTAAAAACACTTGGCATGTTAAAGAACGTAATATATGTTATTGAATATAATCTTAACATTTTGAGCAAATGAATTTTTCAAAGGATAATTATACAACTGGAAGGTCAATATTAAAGATAATAATGAAAATTATATGTAAAGTTAACAGAAAGAAATTTTAAAAAGGATCTTTATACAAGTAAATTATATTCAGGTTAAACTGTATAAAGCTATGTATTTGTTGTAAAAATTATTGTTTGAATTTTGAAAAAAAAGAACACTTCCTAAATGATAGTATGAAAGAAAAACATTATAATTATGTTAGTATATTAACTTAAGAGTGAAGGACACATGCTTGAAGTCATTGCTAAACAGTAAAAACCTTAATAAAAGAAAAAAATTGAAAAAGCAGATAACTTTATTTTGTAATGATTTTTTTCTGTTTACGTTCAATATTTCATGTGTGTTAAATAACAGAGTCATTTTACTGGTTCGTTACATCTTTTTCTTGAATCGACCATAAGGTTTTGAAAACAATATAATTCAGATTATAATAAATTTTCTAAAGATATTCCATAAGATATAGCCTTATATCCTTTTATCATAATACAATTTTAATGCAATCATTCATAGTTTTGATTGTATGAATGTTTTATATTTACAGATATATGCATAACAATGTTGTGTGATTGTAAAGTTTGACGTTGCTGATGTTACTGATGTATAAGTAGTGAAAGTTGTCTCACTATAAGGATGGCAATAGCACGGTCTAGAGGTATGGAATTTGACCACAACTGGCCAGAGAGTTCTGAATGTCTTACTCTCGACTTTGGACCATTTGAAACAGTACATAGATGGAAATGCATGCCAGAGTGTGATGAATTTGTTGGGGCAAGGTAATTTTTTTTCCGTCGTATTTGTTGACGCACATATTTCACACAAAAATGTATTGTAGATAACAGAATTAGCCTGAATTTTTCCTGCTGTTTATCATTCTACATTTAATACTACATGTATATGGTAAATAGCCTGGGTTACCAAAGAAGATAGATAACTGTTGATAGAAAGTTACGTTTCCATTAACAAAGATTAGAAAGTGATAGAAAATGTTCTGCAATGTGTTATTTTGTACATACATTGGTTTGAAGGTAATGGAAGAATTACTAAACATGTAAATATTGATATTTTCTGCATAAGAAAGAGGTTGAAATAATGGACAAAACTTTTGAAATTTTCCATTTTATTTTGATATTTCTAAGAAAAATGTGAAGATTAATTTTAAATGCATGTACATTTGTAACTTTTTGTAAATGGCACCATTTATAAATCAAATATGTAATCATCTGCAAAATGGTGAATGTTTTGATTTGTTAAATATCCCCAATTTTGTTATGGTAACCATGTTAATACATGTCCCTATCAGTTTAAAAGGCTTGAACCAAAAGTGATTAGCCTTTGCCACTAGTATAGAAGCAGGCCAGCCTGAAAGACTGTGCATTTTTGCCAGGCTCTATACTGTTAGTAGCTCAATTTTTATTTGTGTATTTTGATTGTGAAGTCCCTTGAACTTGGAATAAGTTTTTGCAAATTCAAAGCAGGCGTTTTCTTATTACCAGCAGATTAGGGGTGGAACTTACTGGGGGGGGGGGGGTTAAATGGGAAGATATAATGTATTATATAGATTACAAGTCATTGTTTACATTGTAGGAGAAGTAAACATACAGTGGTTGCATACAAAGAGGCTGTTTATGTGTTTGGCGGAGATAATGGGTAAGTTGGCTTAATATAGCATTATATCAAGAGCATCAGATATAGAGGAAAGTAATACAAGGGTTGCTTGTTTGATCCTTGAGCAGGGCATAATTTTTCCATGACAATTGGTCTCGGTCTATTTGATTGAGTTTTACATCAACCAACACAGTATAGGTCATATGGCGACGTTCCAGCTTTACTGGTGTAGGAAGACCTCAGGTGCCCCTCCGTGCATTACTTCTGACACAAACCGGCACCTGAGTAGAACCAACAAGGTTCCGTAAGCTTTGTTCTCAGTGATTGAGTCTAATAATCATTGGCTGTCATCTCTGATTCATGTTGGGATTACAGTATATTCTCTCTATTAAGACCACTAACGGGACTGACCCAAAGTGGTCTTAATAGTGAACTGGTCTTAATAGTGAATAAGTCACTTTAACAGCTGACGAAGTCCAGCTTAACTTAATGTATACCTTGTATAGTTTTATGCACATGGTAAATGTACTTAATTAAATGAGTAAAAAGAAACACATTTTTTTTAAAACAAAAAACATTTTTAATGCATGATGATAACTATGATACATCATTAATATGATGAAAATATTAATTAACGGCTTCCCTTTTAGAAGAAAAATACAAAGGTATTAATATAGTTATGACTCTCATTATGATTTATACATTAATTACATATCGAAATAAAGCACACATGAACTGATAATTTGGTGTAATTAGCAATTTTTACCGTACTTGCTATAAATTGTGTGAGGAAAGCTTGTTTGGTGGATAATTAGATGCAAAACAACAATTTGTTTCAGTTTTTAGTGAAAAACTGCAAATTTCATATTCCTGTAACTGTTTGGAGTATAGAGGATTTATATGGTAAGTTGTGATGGTGTCTGAACTGAGCTCTAGGAAATTCAATGTGGTTTACTGCCGTGATCCGGATTGAAAACTACCAACACTGGTGGCACTAAATTGCTTATAGATGATTTGTAGTACTTTGTAAAAATCATTCTTTTTTTGTTACAGAAAAAATATGTTAAATGATTTGCTGAGATTTGATGTGAAGGACAAGTCATGGGGAAGGTAGGTCATTCTTATGTGAAGCAAAAAATTGTTAACCATTATATCAACGAGTTCATTCATGTTTTTGCCTGTTTTTGATTTTTAAGCTGTCCTTGGACAACATCGGTGGCTGGAAATATTAAAATATTAGTTCAAGTAGTCACTGCAGGATTTCAATTATTAACAGATTGGCGGTCTATATCATCAGTTGAATTGACATTTAAATCGGTTGTATTTTCAGCCTGTTGATTTAAATGTCCCTGTTAAACTTTGGCCAAATGGGCTGTTTTCATTGGCACATCTGTTGCCTCAGATAAAAAGGGAAACCCTGCAATGTTAAAAGAGTCTTCTAAGAGGATTTTAAGGGTGGACTGGCTCTGTACTAGCAGTCATTTTGGCCACTTATGCTTAAAGAATTAATTATGATACAGATGATTTAACATAATAGTATTTAATAATCTTTTTCTGAAGTTTTTTTTTTAATGTTACGTACATGTAATGTGCTTGAATTTAACATATCTGTCAGCCCCTTTCAAAGATTGTATTATTTTGATAAAATTAAAATGTGAAATGTACAGTACTTTTGGGCTTTGCTGAACAGAAATCAATATAAGAAATAACTTTTGGCATTTTTGCTCATATATAGACAGCAATTTTATGAATTGAGGACGAAAATATGAAACATGTTATTGATAAAAATTTAATCTTTGTGTAACCACTAACAAATTAAAGGATAAAATGCCTGGACCAGTGACCTTGCAATACAAAAAGTTGTCAATTTTAGAATGTTGAATTTTATTGTGTGTTATTTAACATTGAGCATGAATATTTTTGTTCTTTATTTTAGGGCATTTACAACAGGGTTACCACCAGCACCAAGATACCACCATTCTGCTGTAGTGCATGAGGGTAGCATGTTTGTATTTGGTAAGTTACAAGGGAATTGGCACACAATTTTTAATGAAATTTGTCTTCTCAAAAGTAAATTTAAATGCACAATATGCCTCAGAAATGAATATTTTTTTTACTTCTTTAGACAAGGCAAACATAATGTTATATAATTCAATTGCTTGTTACTTGAAGAAAAGTAGTGCAAGATATGATTTTGTGAAAAAAGGAAGCAAAATCTAAACAATGTAATATATTGACTTCCATACAAATTACAGTAACTACTAATTCACTATAATTGTATTTTCCCCAAAAAGAAACAGAAAAAAAAGAGGGTTGTGGTAAGGGCCAATGGTAATTTTTTTGGAATTAAAAACTCCTAAAAGAAAAATTTTTTTGAGAAAAAAAATTTAAATTTTTGGGCATAATGGGTTTAAGATCGTAAATGAAGACATGTTTATTCCTATTGACTGGTATAACAATTATATAATATTTGTTGCTTTTATGTACATCAGTGGACGGTTAATGCACATTTATTGGTGGATAAATATCTGCAGAAGCAAAAGGATTCATTTAAAGCCCAAACCCCATGGGGACTTGATAAGTCTGAAGGCTTCTGCAGATGTTAGTGCACAAAAAAGATACATTTTATAAGCACTATTCTTGCATAAAAATTGATGTCTCATTCAGTAATTCAGCATTTTTTTATCTGCATATCATATAATAACCTATTGGTTATGCTTTGCTTTCCACATAATAGCACAATGTTACTTCACAGTAATGTTTTACTTTTAAAACTACCAGGGTCATCATGGCATTAAGCTGTTTCTAAACATTTCACCCTGTGTGATGCATATTAAAAAATGTGTGTGATGCATATTAAAAAATGCGAAACAGCGGCATGTGTTCTCAAGAATCTATTCGGTAATGCATGTATTTAATTATACTGAACTGTAGTATTGTTTAAACTAAACCCTTTGTCTATGACAAACTTGACCTGGATAGATGCTGTGACCTGGATAGATGCTGAAAAGTTCTTAATCTATTACTATTTATCTTTGTCTTATCATTCAATCTATATATGTTTGCAGGTGGGTATACAGGAGATATCCACTCCAATTCTAACCTGACCAATAAGAATGACCTATATGAGTATAAGTTTGCTACAGGGCAGTGGGTACAGTGGAAATTTGAGGGAAGGTATGTCATATATTATTTTTATCTTGTTAGTCCCCTACCGGTTTACCGGAGGGGACTTTAGGTTTACCCTCCGTCTGTCCGTCCGTCCGTCAGTCCGTCCGTCCACAAAACTGGATCCCGTGTTAACTTGAAAAGTACTGAAAATATTTTTATGAAACTTGGTATATGGATAGATGGCAGTATGGAGATTATGCACGTCTTTTTCTTTTCTTCCTATGTTGAAAATTCTGGTTGCTATGACAACAAATAGGCTGAAAATATGGCAAATTTTACACATAAACTGGATCCAGTGATAAAGCAAAAAGTACTGGAAATATTTTTATGAAACTTGACATATTGGAAGATGGCAGTCTTGAGATTATGCACGTCTTTTTCTTTTCTTCCTATGTTGAAAATTCTGGTTGCTATGGCAACACATAGACTGAAAATATGGCAAATTTTACACATAAACTGAATCCAGTGATAACTCAAAAAGTACTGGAAATATTTTTATGAAACTTGACATATGGGTAGATAGCAGTGTTGAGATTATGCATGTCTTATCTGTTCTTCCTATTTTGAAAAAATATCAGTTGCCTTGGCAACAAATAGGCTTAAAACATGGCAAATATAACAATATTTGTGATTAGTCAAAAAGAGCTGAAAATTTTTATGAAATTGCATCTTAATTCAAGAGTTATCTCCTCTTTAAGAATTCTGCTTTTAAAATGTTATATTTTGGTAACAGGGATGTTTCAAATATTAACTTTAGCGTGTCCTTCAGTCTGTCTGTTCATAAAAACTGTTTCCTGTGATCACTTTTAAAGAACTTTTCCAACAAATTTACTTAAAATAGAGAAAAATTGAAACATAAGTGAATGGCCAATGGCCCTACAGAATGTTGATGGGGTTCTAACCGGTAGGGGACTTATGGATTGCTTGCAATACTATGATAATTGCTTGTTACTTTTGTATTAGCGTTTCTAGCTAACAGAAGGTCAGTGTTTATTGCAAACAGAACGTCAGTGGTTCTACTCAAGTGCCTGATTGTGCCTGAACTTATGCATAAAGGGGCACCTGAGGTCTTCCTTCACCAGTAAAGCTGGAAAGTTGCCATACTTGTACTGTTTGGGTGCAAGGTAAACCCAACCAAAAAGAAAAAAAGTATTTATGTTTATTTAATATAATAGGTTTATTATAGGAGTATTTTGATCTGGAACATATATTTGACTTTTTAACTAAAGGATAATACAAGGCATATTGAACCCAATTTTAGTTTATATTAATTCTTTTTAGTTCAATTGTGTTGGAAGCTATAAGCTTATTGAAACACTCTTGAATCGTTCCTGTAAAGTGTAAAGGTTCTTTGCTGATGGAAACAACAATTTGCCCCTTACGGGGTTTGAACCCAAGCAGCCAGTAATCCTTAGATTACTAGTCTGACCCGTTCACCACTTGGCCATGCCACATCATCTGCTCTGGTATGACTTATCTAACTGTTATATAAATGTAAGCTGTGATATATATATAACAGTTTGCACAATACCATATTTCATTCTTAATATAGTTAATGTGTAAAATTTACCCAACAACTATAGCTATACTATATAGAGTAAAGTTTTTGATTGGTTTAAATTAAAAGATGGGTTAATAATGAATATTAATGCTTTTCTTCAGACGTCCGGTTGCTAGGGCGGCTCATGGAGCTGCTGTGTATAACAACAAATTATGGATATTTGCGGGTTACGATGGTAATGCCAGATTAAATGACATGTGGACTATTCCCCTGACAGGATCTGCTGAAGTTAGGACCTGGGAGGAGGTACGCTAGATTGTATATATCAAAATATATAACAAATTTCTGATAAAAAGAACCTGAGAATCTTAAATATGTCTCTAGAGTTTGCAAAAAAAGAGTCAAATATCAGCATGGCCATATCAAAGTATAATAAAAAATTCAATAACCCTGCAAACGAAGTTTGAAGGAAGTATACTGGAGCCAAACATTTCCCTGTATAGTTGTTCCCTAACTATTGTCAGTTGGTTAATTAATTGAGTGGTGGATTGGTTGGATGGATGTATGATGGATTGGTTGGTTGGTTGCTCAATCTGCCACACATGGTATATTGTGAAAGATTCTTCCACTGTTCATGATGTATTTTCTCCAAATTTGTACATACAACATTTGTACCACTGCTATATGTGTTTGGATCCTCTTTTTGTGCCCCCACGTTAGTGGCGGGCATTTAGATTTACCCTTGTCCGTCCATCCGTCCATCATTCTGTCCGTCCTTCCGTCCCTCCGTTCTCTTTTGTGTCGCACGAAACTCAAAAAGTATTTGACCTAGAGTCATGTTATTGCCCTTGACTTAGTAAAATTTTGCAATTTTCAACTTGTGTCCCATGTAACTCAAAAAGCATTTGACCTAGAGTCATGAAACTTTACAGGAATGTTGACCAGCATGTGTAGTTGTGCACCTGGGTATTTTCGTCTGGATATACTTAGTATTTTTAGAGTTATTGCCCTTGACTTAGTAAAATTTTGCAATTTTCAACTTATGTTGCATGTAGCTCAAAAAGTATTTGACATAGAGTCATGAAACTTTACAGGAATATTGATTTGCATGTGTAGTTGTGCACCGGTTATTTTCGTCTGGATTTATTTAGTATTTTTTGAGTTATTGCCCTTGACTTATAAATTTTGCAATTTTCAACTTGTGTCGCATGTAATTCAAAAAGGATTTGACCTAGAGTCATTAAACCTTACGGGAAAGTTGCTAAGCATATTTAGTTTTGCATCTGGGGTTTTGCTTGTGGACTTATCCAGTATTTGTAGAGTAATTTCCCTTGACTTAGTAAAAATCGTTTCATTATGTTGTTATTTGTTCCTTGAGTGCTTGAGTTAGAATCAACGAACTTTACAGGAATAATGGTCAACATCATTAAATTACAGGAATAATGATTCACATCACTGTGAAGCTATGCACCTGGGAATTTGCATGTGGATTTTTTTCAGTTTTGCTAGAGTTATTGCCCTTGACTTACAGTAGTATAAATTTGCAATTTTCAACTTGTTCATGCATAGCTCAAAAGGTATTTCACTTGTAGGCCTGAAAGTTTACAATAATGTTGGTCAGCATGTGTACTTATGCACCTTGGGGTTTGCTTGTGTATTTATTCAATCTTTAGTTTTCAAAAAATATTTGACCTAGAGTCATAAGATTGACAGAACAGTGGCGCGGTGGGGGCACCCGTGTCCTATGGACACATTTCTAGTTTGTACAGGAGTTATGGCCCTTTTTTTGTTGCTACTTGACTCTTTGCAGACTTTGAGATTTTTGTTAGTGACTAAGATTTATTTTAGAAGAAATTAGAAATACGCCCATAAGTAGAATGGCAGAGCATTTACTGTATGCACTAATTTTGTTCAGTTATTGCCCTGTAATTAATTTCAATAGTGAATTTTATTCATGAAAGATAAATGTTCTGATATGAATATTTGATTTGTTAAATTAATGTCAAGCATAAGTTGAAAATTTCAATAATTGTAATTTGTTGAAAAAAAATGTATATAACATTAACTGAAAAGATGGTAAAAAGGCAATGAATAGATGTCCAACATAATATGTAAAAATAAAGATAAATCCCATGCAAGGAGATTGGCTAGATCAATATATAACTTACATTGGTGAATACATTACAGGTATATACATGAATGTAATCTAGCATGAATGGATGGTTTATTTTTCCAGGTTGATCAGACTGGAGATATTCCGCCAACCTGCTGTAACTTCGCTCTGGCAGTAGCTCGTGATGCAATGTTTGTGTTCTCTGGACAAAGTGGTGCCAAAATAACCAATAATCTCTTCCAATTTAATTTCAAAGAAAACCTGTAAGTTACTTTCAAGTTTGATTTAAAGTGGTCTCCAGCTTTTCTAAAGGTTAAATATGTTATTTTTAGATAAATTGTTTTATATAATTGTCAAATCCAAAGTATTTATGTGGAACATGAAATTTGTTGACATTTTTAAGATACATGAACAAAAAGGAAAAGACTTGATACCTCTAATACGCAGGTCTACTGTCTGTATTTGAATAAGTTAAGAGCAAAGCATGATAATATGAACAGGTGTTTCGAGCAAACGCTTTAACGCTACAAAACCTCCATGACAAATCAGTTCAGTCAAAAATGAATGCACCTACGAAAGTCTGAAGCTTACAAAATCTCAGATTGTTTACTTAATGTGATGACCGTCTAGGTAGTAAAGTTTTCTTGTATCTAAAGGTAAAATGTTTTTATACATTCTGTTTAACATTTACATTTTACAGATGGACAAGAATCTCAACCGAGCATATATTACGGGGTTCCCCACCTCCACCAGAAAAACGGTATGGTCACACCATGGTGGCATTTGATAGACATCTGTATGTGTTTGGTGGAGCCACAGGTCAAACCTTACCTAATGATCTGCATTGGTGAGTTGTTTATTAAAATTATTTATTGAAAATGTGAAATTTAGGTGATTCATTTCATATGAAAAGTGTGAAATTCACATTATTAATGGATAAATTTAGTGTAAATTGGTGTTCCAAACACTTACCTGATTTATCTACACTAAGAAAGAAAGAAATCAATGAATCAAACTGGAATATATATTTTAGAAACAATCCAACTGTTGTTTTGAATGTAAAGTCTGACTAGTGAATCTTTTACAGAAATAACATTTTAACATGATCAATATGACAACGCAATAACAAATTGAAGTTGAAATATGATTTGACGAAAAATGAAAATAAATGGCATAATTAACGGCTAATTTTGTCAGGTATCGAAATTTCACCAGATTTGTGAACGGATCTGTCTGATACAGTTTGAAAATTTTGAAGGACAGTCCATGACTGTGGATGAGTCCGTAATTCAGTACAACTTATATTTGTAAGGAAAAACTCATTCAAGAATTAACCATAAGATTATTTAAACAAAATAATTTTACTGTTTCTAAATTTTATGAAAATATTTGATTAGATATAGTTATCAAACTCTTTAAAATGCTACAGAAACACTGTATGATCTTCAACTGTGTATAGTTTAACAAGTCACTCAAAATTTGTAAAGAAAGAAAAACTGTATTTAATCATTTTGACTGATAGAGTCAGAATGTAAGAAAAGGTGAAGCAGTTATTTACATTTCATTTGTATAATAACTCATTAACAAAGGAACAAATCATGATAACACATAGGAATTCACAGTGTCTAAACAAGTGTACTAATTTTTTACAAGAAAGTATCAAATTAGAATAGAAGGCTCCCAAGAATGGTATAGTGATCGAAAGTAACAGGTGCTTGTAGCCGCAAGACCTGATACATGTACATATTGAATTGTTAAGGCTCCCAAGAAACTGTACTGTTTATCTGTGAAATTATTGTTATCAATTGTGATATGATCTACTTTTTTGACAGAATTTAAAACAAAATAGAAGTTCATGCAAATAATTTTGAAAAAAAATAATTGTGTTGGATTTAATAGCAATGACAATTGTCAATATTTGGACCCAATAGCATGAATACACAGAATGGATGCTGTCTTTATACCCCCAAAACAAAGTTTTGGGGTGTATATAGGAGTCACCCGGTGGTCAGTTGGTCGATCGGTCCAGCAGTCCGTTGCATTTTCCCTGTCCGGAGCATAACTTGAAGACTAATGGTTGGAATTCAATATAACTTCATACAATGGTCAAGCACATTGAGAGGAAGTGCAGTGCACAAGAACCATAACTCCATCTTGACTAATTATAGAGTTATTGCCCTTTGTTACTTTTCCTTGTCTGGAGCATAACTTGAAAACTACTGGTTGGAATTCAAAACAACTTCATACAATTGTCAAGCACAATAAGGGGAAGTGCAGTGCACAAGAACCATAACTCTATCTTAAGTAATTACAGAGTTATTGCCCTTTGTTTTCTATTGCTTTCTTTTGTCCGGACCATAACTTGAAGACTAATGGTTGGAGTTGAAAATTGATGGTTGGAGTTCAATGAAACTTTATACAATGGTCAAAGCAGTGAGATGAAGTGCAGTGCACAAGAATCATAACTCTATTTGGACAATCACATTTAGTGATACTTCTAGTTACTGTAACTTCTGTAACTTATGCTACAAAACTTAAAACATGTAAACAAATAGTAGTAATTGCTGGGATTTGTTGGCTTAGTTTTTTCCATTATATTGTGTAAATGTCCATGCAAATTAAGTTTATTAATATGTAAGTACAAAAGTAAAAAGGTTAACCTGTTGATGATAACATCAGATTTGGTTATAGTTGTATGTCATTGGGTATTCTTTATATTGATTCTGATTGTCAGACATATTTTTCAAGCAAAATTTTTCCATGGGATGTCAAATAAATACAGAAATTACTCATTATACAATGATTACACCCAATGTTTTGTTTACATCTAACAAAACATGGTAGAACTACTTTCAATCTGTATTAGCACTTAGATGATTATGAATAATCATGTAGTTGTTCAGAATTCCTTATTACTGTACTCTAAACTGCTTGATTGAAGTTTCTTCATAATTATATCTTGTTTGAAATTTACTGTGTTCAAACTATATTCTGTTTACATTTACAAAGGATGAGAACTAAGTCATCACTTTGTATGTTACTTCATATCCATTTTGGTAATATTTCATGAATTGGTTGTTTTTAAATAAAAGCAATATAATTTCATGAAAACAAATATTGATAACCTTTATTGAATGTCTGAGAAAACTGAGTAATTTATCTGGTATCCGGATTTACCCTTGACTAAAGGTCTTGGCTGGTATAGGTTTTATTCTTGGCTGGTTAGCTCATTTCCTTGGATGGTCTAGATCATATCCTTGGCTGGTATAGGTAATTTCTAGGGCCGGTAATTGTATTCGAATATTCGAATATTCAAAACTCTACCGAATATTCGAACATTGAAAAACAAATACGAATATTCAAAAAAAAAGAATGTTTTTTTTTTGTTATTACTTTCATATTTCAATTAAGATCGTAAATTAAACCATTGACCTTTACTTGACGTTTGTATGACGCTTGTCAACGATTATCGCCAATTAACTGTGAAAACTTTGGGGTCTAGTTGATAAAAAGGGCACCCGTTTCACAGTTTGCAATTTACCAGTTTAACAGAATATAATGTAATTCTTTGCGATTTTAGTTATCTTATTTATTTTTTCTGTGCAATAATCTTTCTGATTAATCAGTAATTGTCTTAAATTTTGTGAAAACGAAAAAATCGACACGCATTAATCGGTGCTTTATGAAAGCATGGTCAGGGTCTATAATCCGTCAAAATATATTTATTCCGTGAAATTAGACGCGGTGTGATATTTACTGCGTTATAGCTAAATTTATCTGAAGAATATTTTAAACCTTATCTAAAATTATAAATAAATAAAAAAAATATATTCAAGTTCAGTTTCAATATAAATTATGTGTTTTTGGGGCTAAGTGGCTACCATGATTCATATTACTGTCGAATTACCTCCCATTAATAAGACAGATGATCAACAGTCGGATTAACTGAACAAAAGGCAATCAAATTATGAATTTATTTCAAAAGTAAACAATTATGTCGATTTACAATTTATAAAATTAAAGACTTTTACGTAGTAATATAGGTGTATTTTTAATCGTCGATTATTCCAAGCATATTAAAGTAGTATAGTATTCGACGCAATCAATTTCGGAAACGTATACGTCAAAGAGAAATATTGGAACAAATGTTGTAAAAACGAATATTCGAATATATTCGAATATGGAAAACGAATATTTGAACATCAAATTCCTTATTCATTCCCAGCCCTTGTAATTTCCTTTGCTAGGTTTGGTCATTTCTTTGGCTGGTATAGATCATATGCTTGTCTGGTATAGGTCATATCCTTGTCTGGTATAGGTCATAATTATCCTTGGCTGGTATAGGTCATATCCTTGTCTGGTATAGGTCATAATTATCCTTGTCTGGTATAGGTCATATCCTTGTCTGGTATAGGTCATAATTATCCTTGTCTGGTATAGGTCATAATTATCCTTGTCTGGTATAGGTCATATCCTTGTCTGGTATAGGTCATATCCTTGTCTGGTATAGGTCATATCCTTGTCTGGTATAGGTCATAATTATCCTTGTCTGGTATAGGTCATAATTATCCTTGTCTGGTATAGGTCATATCCTTGTCTGGTATAGGTCATATCCTTGTCTGGTATAGGTCATATCCTTGTCTGGTATAGGTCATAATTATCCTTGTCTGGTATAGGTCATATCCTTGGCTGGTATAGGTCATATTATTTGGCTGGTATAGGTCATATCTTTGGCTGGTATAGGTCATATCCTTGGCTGGTATATATCATATCTTTGGCTGGTATAGGTCATATCCTTTACTGGTATAGGTCATATCTTTTGCTGGTATAGGTCATATCCTCGGCTGGTATAGGTCATATCCTTGGCTGGTCTAGGTCATATCCTTGGCTGGTCTAGGTCATATCCTTGGCTAGTATTGTACAATAACGGTTATCAATCATTCTGGTGAACTGATCAAGATGGTTGCCTGATTTGAACAGAGAATAATCGTTTAACGACATAGTCATAATTGCTGGACTTATTTTGAATGCACTTATTTATTATCAATGTATTGTGGTAATGTACTATATGAGCTAAAACTTGTTTTGACTGCTGAGTTAGATTGCTGATATTGATAGAAATTGAAATAATATGTACCAGGGTCTGTGCCTGATTGCATGGCTGATTTTGATAAAACTTGACAGGAATGATTCTGGAGATATAAACAGATAAATTACAGCTAAAATTGTTATTTTGGCTTTTAGCAAGAAAATTTCTTCTTTGAATCATGTTTATGCACTTAGATGAGCACTTTGGGCCAGCTAGGGGCTCTTGTCTTTTAAGACAAAAATGTTATTTGGTAATGTTTTGTATATGTATTGATCAGTAATATATCATTATATATTTATCCCAGACATGTATTATCAGGGGGTTCATAAAACAAAACAAAAACATCATGACTTTGATTTTAAATATTACTGAGCTCTGCGGTAGATCTGCCATTTTTCAAGATAGATATTAAATAATTATATGGAAAGTGCAATGATTTTCTGACAAGAATAATATTTATAAAGTACATTTATATTTTGATATACAATGCAATTTCATTGAAAAGGATCTGTGTTATTGTTGTTTTGCCAAAATTGGGGAAATTCTTTAAATGATTTTTATTAGGAGGAAAGGGTTGTATAGGAATAATTATTATCTGTCTTATAGAATTAGGAAGTACATATATATATTTGGAGTGTATTGTTGTAGAATACTATTTTGCATGTTTTGAGTTCAAATGCACTGGCATATAATCATGGGTACCGATAGGACTGAAAGCATTTTAACAATAAGCCGTGCATTATTATACCATAATGCATTCAAAGTTAATATTTTTTTCCATTCTAACATGCTAATAAAAAAGAGAATTGATAAAAATATGTTAAACTTGATGTGCTGGTGTATGCCTCCGTGGTCGAGGGGTTAGAGTCGATGACTTCTAATCCAGTTACCTCTCTGGCGTGGGTTCGATCCCCGGGAGATGCTTTGGTAGTTTAGCTAGAAGGAAGGTTACAGTCTAGTACTGGTGTATTGACTCTCCAGGAACGTATGGTTAGGAAACTACCCGCCTATATGACTGAAATACTGTTGGGAAAAGACATAAAATGAAACAAACAAACAAACAAAAACTTATGGTCTTGATGTGTCAATGTTCTTGTGGTCTTAATGTGTCATGTTTCTTGTGGTCTTTAAATGTCGCGGTGATGTGCAAGACATGTACTTATGGTCTTGATATGCAAGTATACATGCCTTGATGTGCCCTTGTACTTGTGGTCTTGATGTGCCAGTGTTGTCTTTCATTAAGAATTTTTATAAAGGCAGATTATGGATTGATGTGCCAGTGTTGTCTTTCATTAAGAATTTTTATAAAGGCAGATTATGGATTATACTACTTGAGACATTTTATTCAGTTATTAAACGTAATTATTTTGTTACTGAAAAACAATCACTGATGTTTTTTCAAATCTAACTTTCTGTGATTTTTGATAGTTAAATTTTCACATGTTGAATGACCGCTGGTTTATTTTACATGTTTGCTGGTACCTTAATTATCCCCCGCCGATGGAATCGGGAGGGGGATATAGTTTTGGCGTTGTCCTTCCGTCCGTCCGTCCATCCGTCCGTCCGAATTTCGTTTCCGGAGTAGTTCTCTGCAACTAATGGCTGGAATCAAACGAAATTTATGGGAAAGTTGATCAGCATGTGAAGTTGTGCACCTGGGTATTTTTCGTCTGGATATTTTTAGTATTTTAGAGTTATTGCCCTTGACTCAGTAAAATTTTGTCCGAATTTCGTTTCCGGAGTAGTTCTCTGCAACTAATGGCTGGAATTCAACAAACTTTAATGGGAATGTTATCAGCATGTGAAGTTTGTGCACCTGGGTATTTTCGTCTGGATATTTTTAGTATTTTAAGAGTTATTGCCCTTGACTTAGTAAAATTTGTAATTTTCAACTTGTGCCGCATGTAACTCAAAAAAGTAATTTGACCTAGAGTCATGAAACTTTACAGGAATGTTGATCAGTATGTGTAGTTGTGCCACCTGGTATTTTTGTCTGGATATTTTTAGTATTTTTTAGAGTTATTGCCCTTGACTTAGTAAAATTTTTAATTTTCAAACTTGTGTCGCATGTAACTCAAAAAGTAATTTGACCTAGAGTCATGATACTTTACAGGAATGTTGATCAGCATGGGTAGTTGTGCACCTGGGTATTTTCGTCTGGATTTTTTTAGTATTTTTAGAGTTATTGCCCTTGACTTAGAAAATGTTTGCAATTTTCAACATGTGTCGCATGTAACTCAAAAAGGATATGACATAGGGTCATTAAACCTTATTGGAAAGTTGCTCAGCATTATCCCCCGCCGATGGAATCGGGAGGGGGATATAGTTTTGGCGTTGTCCGTCCGTCCTTCCGTCCGTCCGTACATCCGAATTTCGTTTCCGGAGTAGTTCTCTGCAACTAATGGCTGGAATTCAACGAAACTTTATGGGAATGTTGATCAGCATGTGAAGTTGTGCACCTGGGTATTTTCGTCTGGATATTTTTAGTATTTTTAGAAGTTATTGCCCTTTTGACTCAGTAAAATTTTGTCCGAATTTCGTTTCCGGAGTAGTTTCTCTGCAACTAATGCTGGAATTCAACGAACTTTATGGAATGTTGATCAGCATGTGAAGTTGTGCACCTGGGTATTTTACGTCTGGATATTTTAGTATTTTTAAGAGTTATTGCCCTTGACTTAGTAAAATTTTGTAATTTTCAACTTGTGCCGCATGTAACTCAAAAAGTATTTTGACCTAGAGTCATGAAAACTTTACAGGAATGTTGATCAGTATGTGTAGTTGTGCACCTGGGTAATTTTGTCTGGATATTTTTAGTATTTTTAGAGTTATTGCCCTTGACTTAGTAAAATTTTGTAATTTTCAACTTGGGTGTCGCATGTAACTCAAAAAGTATTTGACCTAGAGTCATGAACTTTACAGGAATGTTGATCAGCATGTGTAGTTGTGCACCTGGGTATTTTCGTCTGGATTTATTTTAGTATTTTTAGAGTTATTGCCATCGACTTAGAAAATGTTTGCAATTTTCAACATGTGTCGCATATAACTCAAAAGGATTTGACATAGGGTCATTAAACCTTATTGGAAAGTTGCTCAGCATATTTAGTTTGTTCCTGGGGTTTCGCTTGTGGATTTATCCAGTATTTGTAGAGTTATTTCCCTTGACTTAGTAAAAAAAACTGTTTCATTAAATGTTTGTTATTTGATCCTTGAGTGCTTGAGTTAGAATTGATCAACTTACAGGAATAATGATCAACATCACTAAATTATAGGAATAATGATTCACCTTCACTGTGATGCCTATGAACCTGGGACTTTGCATTGGATTTTTTTCAGTTTTGTTAGAGTTATTGCCCTGAATTACAGTAGTATAAATTTGCAATTTTCAACTTGGGTTTGCTTTGGGATTTATTCAGTATTTGTAAAGTTCTTGCCTTTACTTAGTAAAAAGATTTTTAGTTTTCGAAAAATGTTTTGACCTAGAGTCATAAAGATTGACAGAACAGTGGCGCGGTGGGGGCACCCGTGTCCTATGGACACATTTCTAGTTTTTATTAAAGAAGAATTAAAATGATTTTTACAATAACATTTAAAAATATTTGAAAATTGTGAGATCCTTCTTCTGATGCCTTGAAAAATGGCAATGAAGTCTGGAGATTAAGTTTTTTACATCTATGTGAGCTATTGTGATCCCCCACCGTCCGTCGTCGTGCGTCGTCAGCAATTTCTTTAAACAACATCTCCTCAGAAACAAATGACTGCACAGCAACCAAACTTACAGGAATGATCCTAGGGTGGTCCCCTGCCAAAGTTGATCAAATTGGTTCCGGTCTTTGCATAAGTAGGTCACAGCCAGAAAGGAGTTCAAAAAATGCAAAATTAAAAAATCTTGTCTGAAAGTACAAGCCTAGAGCTTTTGATATTTGGTATATGATATAACCTATAGTCCTCTACCAAAAAAAATTGTTCAAATTTTAGCCCTGGGTCAAAATTGGCCCACTCAGGGGGTCATAGATTTTCCTTACATGTATATAGTTGAAAACTTAAAAATTCTTCTTGTTTGAAGTACATCAGGGCTTCAAAGTTCAAAGAAATATTACAGTTTATGCCATGATTAATATATAAATAAAGCCTTATGTCTTCAGTTGTTGTGTTAATAATAACCAGTTACTCGGCGGGGATATAAATTCAACGAATTTGGCCTTATTAGTCTGTGACTAGTTTTTTAGGAAGTACACAGTATTTCAAAATAAACATGTAATCCCCCCCTCCCCCCCCCCCCACTGAAACTGAAAATTAAAAAATAGTTTCAGCGTTAACGATAGTTCAGTAAATTTCAAAATAGTAATCAAATTTCCTGAATTATCATTGAATTGGTAATTCTGTTGAATATTTATGTTTTTGAAGCACGGTTACTTAGTTACCAGTATATCAAGTTCCCAATGGAGTGAACAATTTGCGTTATATTTGTAACCCGTGGTGATTTCCAGTTTTCAATTATTTTATATCATATTTCACATTTCTAATGTATGGATTTATTTATGGCACACTTCAAAGCTTTGATTTAAAGCAGCATGCCTCCAGATTCATGCAAATTTTTATGCAAATTTTGAAAATGTGAAATATTGTGAAGCCAACAAAGATATTTAAATTTACACATTTACACACAAATGGCACTAACAGTCCACATAAATTACCAAAAAGAGGTCAAAATATGCAAATATAGTCATTTCTTTGTTACTTATGCAGCAGCTTTAATATGGTAACAAATACTGCAAAATCTGTCATTAAATGTTCGAGATTTCAAAGTGCTGCAACTTCTCAATGGATTGAGATAGAGTAATTGGCTTTTCAGCGTTAGTTACCCGACTTTACGATCGACCTGAGGCCATTTTTAGACAGTCACATGTCCAAAATTTTCATGGTGAATAATGCACAGACCTGCCGTCTTCCTCCACCAGTAAAGCTGGCCGTCAGTGTGACGTAAAACCCAATCAAACAAACAAATCATGGTAAAGGGTTGAGGACATCTGCACCAAGCACCTTTTCTGCTATTATATACTATATACTGTTATATTTCAGTTTATAAAAATGTTGGGAATTAAATGTAAGGAAAATAAGTATGATGTCATAGAGAAGACTTATTATAATCACGTTTTGTTATAATTTTATTGATGTCGCTCTTGGAAGTAAATTGGTTATCTTATAGTGTTTCCAGAAATATTTTTTTTCGATAATTAATATTTTGAAGCCGCATGTCTCAAGAGAAACACAATAGGTCTTTAATAAATCAAATTGAGGAAACATTTTTGTTTCAAACAGTGAGAAACCATATAAATAATGCAAATAAACCATATTCTACTTGTCACATTTATAGCAACATTGATTTGAAATTGACCTATGGTAGAGTTGGATTTATAGACTTGATTTTATAGCTATATTTTTTAAAGAATTAATGAAATATTGCAAAATAGTTTTGTCAAGTGAGCTTGTAGATGGATCTAATTTATTGAAACAGTCCTAATTAACTTAGAAGGTCCTAATTTGCTCGCATGGTCTTTAAGTAACTGAGATGGTCCCATTTTACTTGAATGGTCCTCATTTCCTGAGATAGTCCTAATTTACTTGAATGGTCCTAATTCACTGAGATGGTCCTAATTTACTTGAATGGTCCTAATTTACTAAGATGGTCCCAATTTACTTGAATGGTCCTAATTTACTTAAATGGCCATAATTTACTTGTATGGTCCTAATTCACTGAGATGGTCCTAATTTACTTGAATGGTCCTTATTTACTTAGATGGTCCTAATTTACTCAAATGGTCCTAATTTACTTGGATTGCCATACTTTACTTGAATGGTCCTAATTCACTGAGATGGTCCTAATTTACTTGAATGGTCCTAATTTACTTAGATGGTCCTAATTTAATGATATGATCCTTATTCACTGAAATGGTCTCAATTCACTGAGACAGACCTAATTTACTAAAATGGTCTTAATTCACTTGAATAGTCTTAATTCACAGAGAGGGGCCTGATTTATTAAAATGGTTCTTATTCCCTGGAATGGTCTTAATTCACTGAGATGGTCCTTATTTTCGTGATGGGTTTTAATTCCTGGAAAAGGTTTTAAATTCACGTTATGGGCCCAATTTATTTATGGGGCTTACTTAATCTTTGATACTGGGGATATTCTATTTCACTGGAATGGTCCCCTTTAATTGACTGAGGTGGTTCTAATCTAATTCCTGAGAAGGTCCTAATTTTCAAATGATGGTCATAAAAATCACTTAAATAGTTCTACCGATAATTTACTGATATGGTCATTATTCAATGAGAGGAGGTCCTTAATTTTTTCCCTGAGGTTTATAAATTGGCTGCAAAGAGATTGAAGTAGAGTAATTGTTACTGAGTTTTTGGTAAAAAAATGTCCATTTGATACTGCCAATTGTGACTAATGACATTCTTTGACTTGTTTTTGACAGGTTAATGCCATTTAGAGTGGACATTTAAGCATGACTTCTAGTTGGCAATATATGACTTCAGCAGCCTGACTCATAATGCCGCATAAAAGTGAAGCAGGCTTAGCATACAATATTTGTAGACTCATTTCTAAGCCAGGTTGTAATATACTACAGGCTACTCGAATTTTAAGTATTAAAGATAGCTGAAATCACTTGAACAATGCAGGGCAGTAACTGATCTAGATTTTAAGCCGGGCATGTCCATTTACATAAATGTAATTATAATAGTAATATAATATAATAATTTACAATTTTATATTTCTATATTTTCAGTTTTGACTTAGATTCTCAAACATGGTCCATCATAGAACCATCACCAGAAAGCACGGTGAGTTACATAAATCTTTACATCTACCCTCTAGAATTTGATATCACTTTGCTAGAGCTATAAACGGTATAAGGTCTATCTATGTCAATAGTCCTGTTTAAGTTGCAAAAAAAGGTTGAATTTTTTCATGGTTAGGAAGCTATCCTGCAAGCTTATTCATGGTGCCAATACCATGTGACTTTAAGTGATCTGTGTTTGGCAGAAGACCAATATAAAAAATTGGTCCACATAGTATTTTCTGTCATAACATTTTGAAATTTCTATTATCTGTTATGGGATATATAGTGTAGAGCTCTTTCATTACAGTGAGTAACCCATTTATGGAATGCTTTTTGAGAAAAAAGATTTTTAGCTCGACAATTTGAAGAATAGGGAATGCTATTGTATTCACCCTGATGTGGGTGTCAGCATCACATGTTGGTTAAGTTTTTGTGTGCAAGTTGGTACCTCCAATACTACTGAGTGGAATGGATTTAAACTTCACACACTTAAGAGCATAATAGGAGGGGACTGTTCAAGACCCATAACTTTAACATGGATTTTTACAGAATTATGACACTTTTTAAACGTAGAAATTTCTACATTATCAAGGCTCTTGTTTTATTATTAAGCACTTGTTTTTCTTAGAGTGAAACAGTGTGTTTGAACAGTAAAAACTTCCAATGCAGTGTCACAAAAAAAAGTTTTATTTTTTTATTTTTAACCATTTATTTGTATAGGTAACTCACTAGAATACCTGGAATCTGAACTTTATTTGATAAAAAATAATGAAATATCAAAAAAAAAATGTTATGAAAGATAATGCCTAAAATAACATAAAAAACATGAAAATACCAGGGGAGGATTTACAATCTACATGTTGTCACCTTAGTGCAGTAAAGGGCTAACTCCTTATATAATTTAATTGTAGTTAGTCTGTTACTGCAAGAAGGTGACTATATTTCCTTAACATAATTATACCAACACATGTACATGCATAATTTTATATAGTGAAGAAAAAATGTAATTTGTTTTTGGAAAATTACCTTGAACAATGACACACTCTTTTGTAATGTTAAATGGATACCAGAATTTGCAGAAATTACTAATAGTATGAAACTAGAATTAGGTTTTGTTTATTACATAATAAAATTGAGCTCCGATACAAAATGACTAATGAATCAATACTGTTTGAGTTCCGCAGGGAGCTGTGCCACTATATTATCATTTTCGCTAATTGTATAAAGAGCATGCCATCATACAAGCTCTATTGATCAGCGAAGAGTTTAGCTTCCATTGTCGCCAGCGTTACATATCATACTGTAAAAACAATGTCCCATCATTCCAGCTTTTAATAGTATTGTCGTTAACAACGGTTTTTGATTTTATTAAAAAAAAGAGGAAATTTTTTTTTTCCGTAGCTTATGACTTAAATTACTGAAATGTGGACAAAACAATTGCTTTTATAGTTGCGGTGATGATATTGAAATTATTATTTACTGTTAAAGGTATTGGTTTTTGTTGTAGTGTTTTTTTTTCATCGTTTATGGAAGATGTTAAGCAAAGAATGAAGTTGAAATTGGATATAATTGATATCTTTTATGTGGGTAGTTAAGTCGAGAACTTTGTATTTAAATTAAGATTTTGCGGAAGGAAGTGTGGACAGATTTGTGGTATGGTTTATATTGTGTGAAATATTTTATTGTTAATTTTGTAATTGATAGCAAATCAAATATGATAGCAAATCAAATATGTATGGATGAAGATATTATAAGTATTTTTACTAACTATTTGAAGCAAAGTTATAAACAAAGTGTGAAGAAGTTTATGGAAATATTTTTTAACAAAAATGTTATGAACTCAAAATTTTTTAAATAAATGTAGATTTAGAGAGAAATATTAATTTACTTGATTACAGGTTATACGAAAATTAACATTTAAAACTTGCGGAGTACCCTAAAGCTAATGGATATTACAAAGATGTAACTATTGAATCTGTTTTTGAGTGGTCAATTTTTTAGCAATTTAGTTTATTTTATGAATTATTTAGGTCTTTTAATGCTTGATGAAATTAATATTAAGTGGCACAGAAGGGATATGTTGGCACATAAAGTTTACCATGTTTTCCCATATTTATTACCATGTATATATTAAGATTTTTCTGTTCACTTGGTGCCAGCATATTAAACTTTTCTATGCTACCAGTATAAAGTAAGGTCAGAGTGCATAAGTCCTGTAGTCCAACCAGATCATGCTTTTACTGTTTGCTGCATAGTTTTAAGGTTTTGACATTACAAAAAATTTTACCCTTAATTTGTTGAAACCAAAATGTGATAAGCCTTTGCCACCAGTTACATCTGTTATAAAAATGAAATTAAGGGGTTATATTAAATTTTATACTAAGTGACAATATGCTTGATTTCAAAGCCAATGTAAAATAACAAAAATTGTTGTTGTTTTTTTTTATCCAAAGAGCCTTATAATGAAAATTATTGCATATTTTATATTTAACCCTTTCATTGCCATAGGGACGGCTTAAGCCGTCCCTGTTATATTTGGCGTATTTACCATATGGATGGCTTTAGCCGTTTTTAGCTCGACTATTCGAAGAATATGAGAGCTATTGTAGTCGCCCCGGCGTCGGCGTCGGCGTCAGCGTCCGCGTCCGCGTCCGCGTCTGCGTTGGTTAAAGTTTTTTGTAAAGTCAAATATCTCAATTATTACTTGAGATATTCAATTGAAACTTACAATACTTATTTATAGTAACAAGGTACATCAGATTGACAAGTTGGATAACTCTGCCTACAATATTGACAGAATTATGCCCCTTTTTAACTTAGAAATTTTGGTTAAAGTTTTTTGTAAAGTCAAATATCTCAATTATTGCTTGAGATATTCAATTGAAACTTACAATACTTATTTATAGTAACAAGGTACATCAGATTGACAAGTTGGATAACTCTGCCTACAATATTGACAGAATTATGCCCCTTTTTAACTTAGAAATTTTGGTTAAAGTTTTTTTATAAAGTCAAATATCTCAATTATTGCTTGAGATATTCAATTGAAACTTACAATACTTTATTTATAGTAACAAGGTACATCAGATTTACAAGTTGGATAACTCTGCCTACAATATTGACAGAATTATGCCCCTTTTTAACTTAGAAATTTTGGTTAAAGTTTTTTTATAAAGTCAAATATCTCAATTATTGCTTGAGATATTCAATTGAAATTTAAAATACTTTTTTATAGTAACACTGTACATCAGTTTGCAAAATTGCATAACTCTGTCTGCAAAATTTGCAGAATTATTTGCCCCTTTGAAAGTTAGAAATTTTGGTTAAAGGTTAAAGGTCTTCAAAGATATTTACTTGAAACTTTACACATGCACTTAGGGTCATAATTGGAGGGTCATAATTGTATGTCACTGACCAAGTTCCATAACTCTATCTTGCATTAAGGCTGATTCATATTCCCTTTTCTACTTAGTCTCTTGGTTAATGTTTACATGCAAGTTTTACATATCTCAATAACTATTAAAGATATTTATTTAAAACTTCATATATGCATTTAGGGTCATAATTGTAGGTCACTGACAAAGATCCATAATTCTATCTTGCATTTAGGCTGATTTTTCTCCCCTTTTTCAACTTAGAAATTCATGGTAAAGTTTTGCTTGTAAGCTGTTATCTCAATAACTACTGAAGGGTTTGTGCCTTTTTGGGACAATTTTATGCATTCATAATAATAAAGCAGTGATTTACTTGATAAAACATCTTAATAACAAGCCTTTGTACCTTTTCTGTCAAATTTATGTATTCATAGGTTATTAGTATTATTATACTCAATAAAACACCCTTGTGACATTACCTTCCGAATAGTCAAGCCAATACTGTATAATTGGCCTATAACATGAATTTATATAAAAAAAATTGGCCCTTTAGTGAACTTAAAAAATTTAACATTATGAAGGCTCTTTTACTATCAAGCACTTAGAATAGTCGAGCATGCTGTCCTACTGACAGCTCTTGTTATGATAATAATACTAATAATTATAAATTATTGATAATAATAATAAAAATAATAATAGATATAATAGAAATGATACAATTGACAATAATTATTATTATACTAACAGATTTGGAAACATATATAATTATTATAATACTAATAACAAATAATAATAATTATATTAATTAATAATATAGTTATTTCTTAGAAAATCCTCTTACAAATAGGTGAACAATAAAACAATAACCCTATGGCAGCGAAAGGGTTCATACTTCGAAAGAAAAAGAAGTTCCATGCATATCATATTTTTGTTTTTAGATTTTAACAAAGGATCTTGTAGTATAGGAAATTCATATGTAAATGATATTATACAGCTTTATTTATGATTCTGAGTTTCAAGTTATTGCAGTGGAAAGTAAGTAAGGTTCATCAATACTGCAGTATTATTGCTTCATTTATGCTGTTTTGATGTAAAATAAAATGACGGCAGTTGCCAGCCATTGATCACTGGAACTCTTTTTTCATTAATCATTGGGACTAGGTCATGTTTTCAGTTTTATCAGATATTTTTTACGGGCATTGAGCAGAGCTTTCAATGTGGTAATGTAAATTTTGAGTGATATCAGATCTGGGAATTTTAGATTGCACATGTCCTGAGTGGTTTGGTGACTTAAGTATTCATAAAAACAAATGTTCTGGAAACAAAAAATGATTTTCTCTTTTTCACAGAATTATTAATTTTATTCCTTTTACAAGGATTAAGCTATTTCTGTCTTTAAGAACTACATTTCTTTTCTTCTTAATATTGAATCAATTAAAAATCAATTTCAGAATTGAAAAAAGGGAGTGGTTTCAAAACCAAAGATTAAATAATTTTGTGGAAAAAAACAACATATATTTATTAATTAAGCATTCATGTACATGTTTTTGAAATAAAACATAATATTTTGAGTGAATATCACTAGATTTAGTCAGAATCTGATGCAAAATAAAGAATAATATTTTTTTGGTGTGTGTATTAAATTTTGGTAACTCTGCAAAGATCAAATGATTTTTCTTTTTTATAAAATTAATGTTATGATTAGTTTAAACATATTTAAAGCTGTTATTTAGAAACATTAGATGGGGAATTAAAGATAAATAACTGGCATCAGCATGGTACTGTCAGGTGACAAACTATTTTTGTCAATAACACATGTTGTATGGTCTCATATTACTATAAGGTGAATGAAGGTTGTGAGGAAGAAATAAATAGATCACCAAGGCAGAATATTAATTTTTTAGCATAATAACATGGTGCCATGTGGTATAATTTTCATTATGAAGTTACATCTGGTGCCATGTGGTATAATTTTCATGATGAAGTTTCATCTGGCACCACGTGGTATAATTTTCATTATGAAGTTTCATCTGGCACCACGTGGTATAATTTTCATGATGAAGTTACATCTGGTGCCATGTGGTATAATTTTCATTATGAAGTTTCACCTGGTGCCATGTGGTATAATTTTCATTATGAAGTTTCACCTGGTGCCAAGTAGTAAAATTTTCTTTATGAAGTTTCACCTGGTGCCATGTGGTAAAATTTTCTTTATGAAGTTTCATCTGGTGCCATGTGGTATAATTTTCATTATGAAGTTTCACCTGGTGCCATGTGGTATAATTTTCATTATGAAGTTTCACCTGGTGCCATGTAGTAAAATTTTCTTTATGAAGTTTCATCTGGCACCATGTGGTATAATTTTCATTATGAAGTCACATCTGGTGCCATGTGGTATAATTTTCATAATGAAGTTTCACCTAGTGTAATGTGGTATAATTTTCATTATGAAGTTTCATCTGGTACCATTTGGTATAATTTTCATTATGAAGTTTCATCTGGCACCATGTGGTATAATTTTCATTATGAAGTTTCACCTAGTGTAATGTGGAAATTTTCACCATACACTGCAAAAAGTACACTAATATATGGGAATATTATGGTCCTGTATTTTCAACATAATTATACAGGCATATACAGGACCCATTTGTCTAATATACAGACCAAGTATACAAGTCCGTATAGGGAACAACGGGTTTATGGGAAGTCTGTATATATATCGGGCAGGTGAGGAATTCCGTATTTGTTCCATATACGTGTACGTATAATTATATTTTGTTTGATTTCCTTAGTAAACAGAGAATAAAATCCCATATATGGACTTTATCAAGGCCTTTTCCTCTTGTATGCTATAGATAAACAGTGGATATACGGAACCATATTTTTAAAAATATACAGGTTTGTATTTTTATGCCTCCACCATAAAATGGCCAGGGCATAATAGTGTTACCCTGTTCCGTCATTCCGTCCTTCCATCCTTCCGTCATTCTGTCCTCAAATTTTTCTGTTCATTATCTTAGTAACGGTTGCACACATTCAACTAAAATTTGACATATGGGTATATCGTAAGAAAATACAGGTCAAGTTCGAATTTGGTCATGGTCCGATGATTTATGTTATCATGTTAGTGACAAATATGGAACCATATATGGAAATGCCAGACTATTTTTGACAATTGTTTCAACTCACCTATGTATAGCATAGCATTTGGAAATCATGGGAGCCAAAATTATGAAAGGCATGGTCGGTTTTGCAAAAATTATGTATTCAATCGTCATTCATAAATTTATTTCGAATAGATATATAAATAAAGGAAAATTACGTTGTAGCAGCTTTCTGAGGCAATGTATTTTGCTACTCGCAACGTTTGAAACGTTTAAAATTCGGTCTCGCGAGATATCAATTTTCCAACGCTGCTCGTAGCAAGTACAAAGCCTCAGAAAGCTACCACAACATAAAATTACATATTCTGTATCACATGACTTCCCTTTTCTTTGTCAGAAAACCATTTTGCATTTATTTATTTCAAACATGTAATATAACAGTATCTCTGTTCTATGTAAAGCGTCTTTTATCGATGAAAATAAATTAATACAGAATAACATTGTTTGGAAAAAGTGCTGGATCGTAAGATGTGTTTTTATGCCCCCACAGAGTGGGAGCATATAGCGTTGCACTTGTCCGTCCGTCTGTCCGTCCGTCCGTCCGTACGTCTGTCCGTACGTCCCGAAATCTTGTGAACGCAACTCCTCTTAAACCGGATGGCAGATTTTGCTTAAACTTTCAGGGATGAACAACCTTAATGTGTAGATGGTAGTAAAGGAAGGAATTTTCGCTGCGACCAAATTTAACAGAATTATGGCCCTTTGTTGATTGTTTCACTATATACTATGTAGAAATTTTGTGAACGCAACTCCTCTTAAACCGGATGGCAGATTTTGCTTAAACTTCCAGGGATGAACAACCTTAATGTGTAGATGGTAGTAAAGGAAGGAATTTTTGCTGCGACCAAATTTAACAGAATTATGGCCCTTTGTTGATTTTTTCACTATATACCATATAGAAATTTTGTGAACGCAACTCCTCTTAAACCGGATGGCAGATTTTGCTTAAACTTCCAGGGATGAACAACCTTAATGTGTAGATGGTAGTACTAAGGAAAGAATTTTTGCTGCGACCAAATTTAACAGAATTATGGCCCTTTGTTGATTTTTTCACTATATACTATATAGAAATTTTTGTGAACGCAACTCCTCTTAAACCGGATGGCAGATTTTGCTTAAACTTCCAGGGATGAACAACCTTAATGTGTAGATGGTAGTAAAGGAAGGAATTTTTGCTGCGACCAAATTTAACAGAATTATGGCCCTTTGTTGATTTTTTCACTATATACCATATAAATGTTGTCAGTGGGGGCATCCGTGTCCTTTGGACACAGTTCTAGTTTTAATGTATATTGACATCAGTAGTACGAGTCAATTCGTTCAGAAAAAAAAAATTGTTTAAAAAGCACAGATATGCGAAAGGACAACTTTCCGTTCATTACAAAAGATCTAGGAAAAAGCTACTTTCAGTTTGGTTGTACTTCATGTATGATATTCTGTTTAATTTATTTTTAAGTAAAAAGGTTGAATACTTCTTATCAATTATACTTAACTGGAATTTTAAGAAATTTGTTATATTATTTCTGTTTCTATTATTTCAAAAACTATCTCATCACAACTTGACAGCAACGAATGAATTAACCTTAAATCAAGAAATACACGATGGTATAGAATGATATTTTTAATTATTAAGATAGGTCATATACAAGATAAGTTGACATTAGAATCTCTCTAACAGTGTTATAGAATGATTAGTCTCAGAAAAATGATAAATCAAAATCTCCGCCCCTAGATTGAAGCATTAAAAATGTGAAAAACAGAATCCCTAAAAAAAGCTGATTGTATGAAATTACTTATGTAAAATTTACAATTGAATATGGAATAAAAAGCAAACAAAGTGGTCTTAAGCTAGAATATGATGTTGAGTTGTATAGCTTTATACAAAAAAAAGAGATATTTGTATATATTGTTGTTATTTGTCGGTACATGCTAGACTCTGTCAAAGTTTTTTCGATGGGTTACACGTACTGGTGCACTGACCATATAACAGTATGCAGTTAACATGTTAATAAATCCTGGAAATATTACATTGAGTTAAAGTTTTACTATTTGATGTTATTCTGACAAATGTCTGACAAATGTAACAGATCAGACAATTTTTTCATCATATAGAACATGAACAAAGTTCCCGTATATTGTGAGTATACGGATCACCGTATATTAAATGGTCCCGTACATCTCTGTATTTCAAGTTTCCTGTATTTTTACCCATATATTAATGACATACAGAACTCCATTCACTTCCGTAAATCCATGTATTTTTTGCACTGTTATGCTATATGGTATTATTTTCATTATGAAGTTTCACCTGGCCATGTAGTATAATTTTCATTATGAAGTTTCACCTGGTGCCATGTGGTATATTTAAATTCTCTATGAAGTTTCACCTGGTGCCATGTGGTGTATTATTTTCATTTATGAAGTTTTATCTGGTGCCACATGGCATAATTTTCATTATGAAGTTTCACCAAGTGCCATGTGGTATAATTTTCATTATGAAGTTTCACCTGATGCCATTGGGTAAAACTTTGACCATGAAGTATAACAAAGGTTTATCCTAGCCATGTGGTATAATTTTAGCCATGCAGCCATTGGATATCACATTGACCTAATCATTATGGTGTATCTGTAGACACTATTATGATATACAAATATATGTGCTATTGCCATGACTCATTAGACCCTTTATATATCATGTGTGGGTGAGTGAATGCATAAATTATGTTTAAAAATCTTGTCTGGTCCATAATTTTGTCATGCATCAATTTAGATTTTGAAATAATTAGCACAAATGTATAGCATGATAAGACGGGGTTATGCTCAAGACCTAGACCCTAGCTCCATAGTCAAGGTTACACTTAGAGGTCAAAGGTCAGCAGTTAAAAATTTTTTATATAGTCCATTACTCTGTTGTGCATCAATGGATTTTGAAATAACTTATTTGCACAAATTTGTAGCATGTTGAGACAGTGTGTCATGCACAAGACTTAACCTCTAGCTGTAGGGTCAAGGTCACAGAGGTCAAAGTTCAGCAGTTAGTGTTAATATTATAAAAAACTATTTCATCAAATCTTTTACTTTTAATAATGTAAACAACTTATTGTAGTCAACCGTCCTAACATTTATAGTGGGGGCATCTGGCTTTCAGACATATTTCTATTTAAACAGGCCAAAGATAATGGCTTCTTGCAAAAATTCAAGCCTAACAATTTTTATAATGACAAAAAAGTAGTTCCTTGTTTTTACTGACAAAAATTAAAGCCTTGAAACTAAGTCATTCTGTTTTTTCCCTCCAAATGCGTAGGCCCATGATGTTGATTATAATGGAATAGATTCATGCATTATAAATGACTATAAGCATGTAGTTATGTTAACTTTGCCAAGAAAACTTATTAAGATATGCCCAGGAGAAATCTGGCTATCCATTTCTTATTACCAATTTTTTGGAAGAATATGCTAAAATTAGAATGTCTGAGGTACCATAAACTAAATGCCAGCAAAACAATGCTTTTCTTATGGCAACATAGGTAAACCTTAGACAGCTTTTTGGTACCATGTACAGAATGTCAGAAAAATTACAATTTTTATTTGTTTGGGTATTCTGCAGACCGAAGAAAATTGTTCAAAAAAAGTTATCAGCTAAACCTTATAAGTGATAAAAAGTATTTTTATAGTGTAGACATGTATATAATTATTCTGATGCAAAAAAATTTACATTGTAGTTATATGATAATTAGAAAACTAAAATGTTATACTTGTTAAATGCATAGAGAAGAAATAAATTGCATATTACATAAAGTTTAAATTATATATTATAGAATAAATTACATTGTACATTAAGAATATATCACATAGTACAGTACGCTCAGCGCGACTTTTTCAAAACCCGCGTGACCCCGCAGATGAGGTTTACCGCGGACGAAAATTTGCTCAGATATTGTCCGCGTGACCCCGCGGACAGAAAATTTCACCACCGCGGACATAAATCGGCGGCTTAAACCGTTTCCCCCGCGGAACGCAGTGGTAAATTGCGGAGGAACGCGGCGGTCAAACACCGGTCAACGCGGTGGAAACCTTAAATTTTCAAAATTAATTACTGTATTTAAACATCAGTATACGTACGTACATGTACTGTAACATGTACTGTACATATACATGTAACTATATGTAAAATTTGTTTGTTTTCTTTCTTTTTTGTTGTAATAAAAGTACATGACAAATGCAGTGTTTTTCTTGTTCTTCTTCTTGTTATTGTGTTGGGTAATGTATAATATGTATTCGACATCAAGATAAATCATTGTCGTCGCAACTTCATGGTAGTGAGAAACTTGAAGTCAAATAATGAAAAATTCGGCATATGACATTTATGAAAAAGATACTACAACAATTTATATGCCAGCTTTTGTTTCTTATTTAAAAACTTTGAAAACGTAACCCTCAACAATTTTATTCAAGCAATATTCCAGGACGTCTCTTTCAATTGTTAGATGCGTTTTACTGTTTCTGTTTATTTGCATGTTGATCATAAAGTCTTATATTTTATTTGGAACATTAAAAGAAAGCGTTTATTTCACCAAAATATACATTAAATGATATTTTGATTTATCTAATTACAGATGTGAGCGTAATGTATATGTTTTGAAGTTTGTATCAACTGTTGAAGTTTATTTTCATTTTTGTTTTAGTAGTTTGTTTGCTTGTTCTTTTTAATTTTTTTATAGATTTTTTTTGCAGAATTTTGTTAAACTTGACGTTATACTTTTGTTATTTTATAATGAACAGTATGCATGTACATACATGTATATAAGGCAAAGGAGCACATGGCAGTTATTTTCTAAGAACTTCCATCGACCCATTTTCAAGTTAAAAATATTTCATTTTAATTTCATCTTAAGATATTATTGTTCATAGGAATAATAGTATTTGTAGACAACATGTAGTTTTAAGTACATACAATTGAACGTAATTATCTTTGCTTTCTTGTATTTATTATATTAAGTTTTCATTGAAATTAATTCCGAGAATAATAATGTAATTTTATAATTTGTAAAAGGCAGCCTAATTATTATTTTTTTAATGGGTGCGGAATTTGTTTTTAACGCGTTTGGTGCTTATTATATATAGTTATCATACATCAAGAGCGCTGGAATAATAAACAAGATATGTTTATACAATATGAATATAATGGGTTTTTTTCTACCATTTGTTTCCGTACTTGGTTTCAATGCATAATAGTACCCTCTTTCAGTTCTTCTGTGTTCAATACTGTGGGGTCCTACATATTACCGTACAAAATATGGTGTTTTTTATTCTGTAACTTTAATTTAGAATGATTTTTGAGTTCTTAAGAATAGCTTCTGTTTGATAAACTGATTGTCCGGTAAATATATAGAATCTTAACAGGGAAAATTTATTTCTAATATATGTACATGTATTTTATTTATGTCCTGTCTTGTATTCACACTCATCGACCTCTTACAGGACATGTACTGTAGCGTCAGTCATCATTGAGAAATCAGCACAAATATCCTTTTTTTTTACTAAGTATCATATTTATGGCTCCCATATAGTTTAACAGCAATAAAACTTATAGAACCACAAGGAATGAACAAGTAAAGTTGACAGTGATAAATGACGATTTCAGTTGTAAAAATATTGGTACATGTATGTGGACGAATAGTTTTGTGGACGTTTATAACAAAAATATTAAAAATAACAACAAAAACAGGTACAGCTGTAATTATTTTTATTTCAAATTCCGTTCAAATAATTTAACGTATAATAACATTTAAGGAGACGATTGTTGTCAATTTTCAAGTCATTGTGTAAAAAAGATGACGTTAAAAAATAATAAAACGTCTATTATTTTTGGAGGTTAATTAATACTGACCAACTAACCATGGCGTTCCCCCGCGGGAAACGGGTGACTGATTTTATCGATAAATGAAGAACGGTCGTCAGAATTTTGTCCGCGGTGGAAACAACTGAACACCGGGGATCGCGGGGAAATTAGGCTTCTCATCGCGGACGAACACCCGCGTTCGTCCGCGATAAAAAAAATCGTCCGCGGTGGTATCGCGGAAAAAGCAAAACCCCCGGTGAGCGTACTGTACATAAGGTAGAAATCACGTAATACATACGGTATAAATCACATAATATATACAGTATAAATCACATAATACATATTAGGTATGAATCACTTAATACATACGCCACGGTATAAATCACATTATACGTTAGTGTATAAATCACATTATAATAAGTGTATAAATCACATAACACATAAAGTATAAATCACATTATACATAAGGTATAAATCACATAACACATAAGGTATAAATCACATTATACAAAAGGTTTAACTCACATAGTACATAAAGTATAAATCACATAATACATAAGGTATAAATCACATAGTACATAAGGTATAAATCACATTATACATAAGGTATAAATCACATAATACATAAAGTATAAATCACATAGTACATAAAGTATAAATCACATAATACATAAGGTATAAATCACATTATACATAAGGTATAAATCACATAGTACATAAAGTATAAATCACATAGTACATAAAGTATAAATCACATAGTACATAAGGTATAAATCACATATACATAAAGTATAAATCACATAATACATAACTTATAAATCACATTATACATAAAGTAAAAATCACATTATACATAAAGTATAAATCACATAGTGCAAAAAAGTATAAATCACATAATACATAAGGTATAAATCACATTATACATAAGGTATAAATCACATACATAAAGTATAAATCACATAGTACATAAGGTATAAATCACATTATACATAAGGTATAAATCACATAGTACATAAAGTATAAATCACATAGTACATAAGGTAAAAATCACATTATACATAAAGTATAAATCACATAGTACATAAGGTATAAATCACAGTATACATAAAGTATAAATCACATAATACATAACGTAAAAATCACATTATACATAAAGTAAAAATTACATTATACATAAAGTATAAATCACATAGTGCAAAAAGTATAAATCACATAATACATAAGGTATAAATCACATTATACATAAGGTATAAATCACATAGTACATAAAGTAAAAATCACATACATAAAGTATAAATCACATAGTCCATAAGGTAAAAATCACAGTATACATAAAGTAAAAATCACATTATACATAAGGTATAAATCACATAGTACATAAAGTATAAATCACATACATAAAGTATAAATCACATAGTACATAAGGTATAAATCACAGTATACATAAAGTAAAAATCACATTATACAGAAGGTATAAATCACATGATGTCTTCCACTATTTTCTTATGTATCATAATTTCAGAATTGAATACTGACCTTTTGCTTATAACAAAATGTGTAAATGAAGGGATAGAAATATATGTCTAAAAGGTGATAACATATATTTACAGATTCCTGCTGGGAGATTGTTCCATGCTGCGGCAGTTGTCACGGATGCCATGTATGTGTTTGGTGGTACTGTGGACAATAACGTCAGGAGTGGCGAGATGTATAGATTTCAGGTACGACATTTTAACTTTTTTCAACATTTTTTTTATTCATAGTTAAAATGTGTTGTCGCCAGAAAAGTATTTTATCTTGAAAAAAAAAATCTACAAATGGTAAAAATGTAAGTTTTTTTTAAAAAAACACACAAAGTACCTATGATCATTAAGTGCTACTGAGGGAAAGTTTGAGAATACAGAAAAATGATAAATTATTCTCAAAATTATTCTTTCATAAACATATTATTATTCCTGCATCTTCAGATATTACAGTTTTAAGGAGGCTTTCTTTATGAATGAATGATTTTTTTTTTCATTGCTGAGATAATTTGAATAATTTAAAAATGTACCATAGATATTGTTTTAAATGACAGAATTCGTTTTTCATGTAGGAATATCTTTTGATACTTTCGAAATATTCTGAAGATATATGAAGCTCTGTTTATATTCTGATGATACTATATCTGGTACATAAATCTTGAATAGATCAATAGTTTATGTCAACAGCTAAAATTTGACACCAAAATCTGACACCAAGGGGAGCCCCAAAGCTGTCTGTGATAAAGATAAACCAGAGAATTGTGGGATTTGGGATGACAAGCAAAGATTTGCCAATATTTTACATGTATATTCAAGGGAACTACAAAATTTAATCTTACTCTTTCTTATAGAGTTTTAAATTTATTTTCAATTTTTTATATTTTTTAATAGATGGCATTTAATGCAGGTCTTGGCAGTATTATTATGTCAGCAAATTGACAAGTTTTTCTTGTACATGTTCTTATTCACCCATTTCGGGGACTGTGGGATATAGATATGACCTTGATGATCTGTTCATCCTGATACTCTGCTGTTGTTTAATGGACACATTTCTACTTGTTTGTTTTTTTTCATACTTATGATTATGTAAAACAGATTACAGATTTATACGTTAATTTCTAACACTTGCTCTATTTTTATCCCCCCCCCCCCACTCCGAAAGGAAGAGCATATTTTAGCCATTTGTCTGTCCGGCTATTTAAGAGTAGTAGGGGCCAAATAACTGTAATCAGAAGAAAAGAGAACAATAGAGTTCATTCGGTAACAATAGAATATGGGGCCATGGTCCTCTATTAAACAAAAGATATGGCCCCTTGGTCTATATAAATGGCAATTATCTATGTCCGTCCATCAGCTTCTTTGTTCACATCACAATATTTTACTTTTTAAATGAATTTGTAAAATTTTCATGAAAATTAGCATAAATCTTGAGGCATACTGCTTAAAGACTTGTGAAAACATACAGTATTGAAGCCAACTAGAGTAGTAAAGAAATAAAACCTGTGTTAGCTGGTCATACAATTTGGGCTGTTGATTTTGATGTAAATTTTTAAAACTGATATTTTATCTTTCAGTTTTCTAGCTACCCAAAATGCACGTTGCATGATGACTATGGTAGATTGTTAGAGAGTCAACAATTCTGTGATGTCATCTTTATAGTAGGAAAGGTAATTTATGTTACTGCTGAGGCAGTCTTGTTTATTAAATGTCTAAATTTGAGCGTGCTATTTTAAAATGATTTTTTGTCCCAAAAAAAACAACAAAAGATGTTGAGCTCACTGTATAAACAAAAAAAAATTAGGTCAGAACATCTTTACTTTTTCTGCAAATGTAATATGCCATACATTTCATGGCACAGATACAAAATGTATGGCTATGGAATATTGGCTATGGAATATTTTAAGTGTAGAGATGGTTTAACATAAAAATTTAACAATTTTACTTTCTTTTAAATGAATGCAAAATATTGCATATAAAATTCAGCAGTGTTACATTAAAACTTTTTTATTAGTATAAAATACAAACTTAAGTATTCAACTGTTCACCAGAACTCAAATTTTAGAATTACTATTGGTTTGTGTAAAGGGATGTAGAAATATTTTCATGTGACAAGGTAAGCCACCTATGGTATGAAAAGTCTGTGCTACTATCCAGGTGTGTAGAGCCACCAATGTTCTGTAAGCTAAAGTGATGTAAAACTAACATTCAGTAAAAACTTTAGATTTAGATATTTCTTTCTATTTTAGTTATTGACTCAGTTATTGAAATGAACCACAAGAAAAAAATACATATAACTATATAACCAACCAAACATTTGATAATAATTTCAAAAATAATATTTCCTTCAACTCTCACTATTCGATACATGACTATTTTTTTCCAAATATTGGAGGCATGTAGCTTTAAAAGATAACTTATTTAAAGATGTTTTTCTCACCTACAGGACAAAGTTAGAATACCAGCTCACACTGCTCTAGTCGCAGCTCGGTCTCCATGGTTACGACAGAAAATAAGACAAACAAAAACACAGGTAGGGAACCAATTTCTTTTACAGTTTGTAAATATTATGGAAATATATTATGGAAATATTAGCATGAAAGTTATTGACTTTATAATATATTTGCTATTACTAAGCCAAAATATCTTCTTTTTTTGGAGAAAATTCAATACATCTACTCTGTTTATTTCCCAAAAGATATCAACAAAGTTCATTTATCCACATATGTATGCAAAAAATCACACTAATTAGTTGGACCTTTAAACATATTAGCAAATAGCTTTGTTAGTTATGTACAACTTAATAGTTTATTTGAGCCGCGTCACGACAAAACCAACATAGTGGGTTTACGACCAGCATGGATCCAGACCAGCCTGCGCTACCGCGCAGTCTGATCAGGATCCATGCTGTTCGCTATCAGTTTCTCTACTTGTAATAGGGTTTGTAAGCGAACAGCGTGGATCCTGATCAGACAGCGCGGAGGCGCATGCTGGTCACAAACCCATTATGTTGGTTTTGTCATGACGCGGCTCATTTATCAACAAAATGTCAATTGATGCAATTTCAAGTATGGTTTACAGTGGGCTTGAAAATTGTACATTTGTAATGCATTATGTAATGCATGCATAACATGATTTATTAGCAATGTAATACATTATATTACAATTACTTGTAATGCAAAAAAACCCTGTACATAACTTATTATATGAGTCAATGTGTTGTTGTGCATTACAATTACATTTTTGCAATACCCTATTTCATGTCTTCAGTAAAACAATTTTTTATCTTCAGTAAAATTATATTATAAACAGAATGACGAACAAATATAATTTTGTAGTTGTTGTTAATATGTTGATAAACATAGAGCATTTTTTTTACCATGGTCATTTCCCAATCGGTTGTTTTTTTCTCATGGTAATTTTCTTCATTCCTTCTTTATAAAGAAATGATAAATAATCCTAACTTGATTGTTGTCTATTTTAGGAACACAATGACCTGTTAGATGAAGGTGAAGGTCAGCAAAGATCAAAGGTCAGTTGTATAGAGGTCAGTTTAGAAGATGCTGAACCTCAAGCATTTCAGCTTGTTCTAGCTTACATCTATAGAGACAGAATTTACCCCCAGCAGAGTGACAAGGAAGACAAACAGCTGAGCAGTAATGAAGTAACATTGTTAATGATGGATGTGTACAGGTTAGCACTTCAGGTATGGGATATTTTCTTTTCTAGTGCACTTTGTATGCCTACTTCTTATAGGTGGCATATAGATTTACCCTTGTCCATCCCGCTGTCATGCTTACTGTTTTTAGACTGGTAGACTGACAAAACAGTGGAATGTTGGGGTTGGGATGTATGAAGTTAAAGCTTTTATATTTCATAGAGTTATTATAATATAAAGAACAGTATTATGATTATTGTTAAAGGTCACCATAAATTAATCTCATTGCCATTTGACACTTACTTCTTGAAAGTTTTAAAACTGCCTATGAAATGAAATAGTAGCAAGTTTCCAGTTTTCTTAAATTCAGCTTATTCTTTACTATGAGAGCTGGAAAGTTGTAATACTCTATCTGTGTGATTCAAACAACACAATAAAACTAACATAAGTAAAAATAGATTACAACACAAGAACTAGAGACAAAAGACCCGAAGGTAATTGAAAATAGTGTAAATTTACAATTGAAATTTTAATCTATTGCAATTAAGCTTTGCAAGAGATAAATAATTCAGTTTATAGAGATGTAATTGATTTTACTTTATTGATATTTGATACATTTGCTAGTGATGATTCAGTGATAACAGCAAAGGGGTCATATTGTTAATTCATGTTATTTACTTGTCATGAGAATTGGTAGTTTAGGCCAGAGATTACTAAATTTTATTGTGGGACTTTTTTTCCAGTCTAATATGAATCTGGTTGTGATTTGAGCAACAACATAAGAATTAGTTTATTCATGTCAGTGGTTAATGCGTACTTCAGTTGATATCTTACTTTCCTGCATATCAGACAGGATTTTGTACTGCTAATACCAGTGCTAGAAAAACCTGTCTTGCACTCTCTAATGTAAGACAAGTCACATGCATTCATTGATGTCATTCCCACATGCCTTCTATGAATGAATTGTGTGTGTACTTAGAATTACATCATTTTCCATTATGAATGAAGTTCTAAATTGATATTACTGTAAGAAAAAAAGAGCTATAAGAAAATATTTAACTTCACAAATTCTCTCTCAAATATGAGTTACATGTATTGCTAATATGCAAGGAAAAGCAGCTAAAACTGGGTATCATCTCAGTTACAGCTATGAACAGTTATTTTCATGCTAGATGTTTGTACCGGCAGGAAGTGTACAATTATATTAGTTCCACTTTAAGCATAATTCACTTCTTAATGTAGAATGTATTATTGAAAAATAGTCATTGCCCATGGTATGATGTTTTATTTTATTTTACAGTTTCACATGAGGAGATTGGAACAGCTGTGTGTGCAGTATCTGGAAGCTAGTATAGGTCACAACAATGTACTTGTGGCATTACAAAATGCCGCTAGGCTCAAGCTGGACTTCTTAAAGGTGTGATTCCTCTACTATGTCATATTTTAAAGCTGTGCATTTATGTATTTAACCCTTTAACTTGCTAAATTTTGTATTGGATTTCCCTGCTTTGAATTAGGAACAGTCCATTTAAAGTATAAGGGAATTCATTATCAAGCTACCAACAGTATAGAGTCTGGTCAGACAGCAAGGAGGTGTAGGCTGGTCTATGGCTCTATACTGGTGGCAGTGGCTAACAACTTTTGCTTTCAGCAGGTTAAACTAATAAATATGGTTAGGACGAAAATTCCAGACTGTTTCATCAGTTCTGTCAAAATAATCCAATTGATAAATAATTTTTTTACATTTAATTGGTTATAATGAATATATGAAGAAGAAAAAGAACAATTATAGGTCCATCAGTGTCTGAAGCTTTGGCTCAATTTGAATATACACATTCATTACAATTTATCTGCTTTCCTGGGAGATGAAATTATTTCACCCAGCTATTGGAAGGGAAGTCCTCCTGAAATAGACAGGAAATCACAGTAATGTTGTGACTTAGTTTAAACATTATATTACTTCTACCTCAATTGTTATGAAATCTTGAAGTTTGTTTTAACCATCCCCTTGTGACTGAGGGGTTGCCTTTAATGGTTAAGGCTTCAGAATTGCAGCCACTGTTTATCCATGCAATATCATAAGAGAATAACTTGGGTCTATGTATCTGTTAGCTTCATTAAGTGGGGTGGTTTTGCCCCTGGTGATGCTTTGAAGATTGTAACACCCTAGGTTAGCCAAAATTATCTTTTCTCAGCGCCATACGACCAAAACTGTGGTGGTGCGCCTTAAAACCAAACAAACAAAAAATATATTCTTATTGGAACAATCAACCACACTCAAGTTTATTTCCAGGAATTAACCAGTACTGTTGTCATAAGAGGAAATATGATTGTGACCCAGTAAGACTTGAACAGTTGTTCCCTAGGCAGACTGATAAATCACTTGTCCAACCACTCGGCCATCTATGCCCTTAGTGCCGACACTTTTAACCCAACTAGTTTATAGGTATGAATTAAACAATGTACACATGTTATTTAATTATTTTTCAGGAGTATTGTTTGAAGTTTATAGTAAAGGACCATAACTACAGCACTATAATCATGAGTGAAGAGTTCGAGACCCTAGAGCAGACGTTAATGGTGGAAATTATTCGGAGGAAAACTCAGCCTCATCCTCGCTCCCTGGCAGAGCCTCATGTTGATCAGGCATTCAGTATGTTTTTCATTTTATAAGTACACATTAGACATAGTAATATTAACAAAATTTTGAAGAAAAAGAATTTTCGGAAATTCTATATACCGTATAACTGGTTATTTCTGCATGTGCTTTTTGCATTTTGGGACTGAAAATGGGTATATTAATTTTTGGAATTTAATTTCTGCGTTTTTCATCAAAAACGTTTATAAAATATAATGTATGCATTTTTCTATTAAATTTTCAACTTCGCATGTGTACAGCCTACACCAAGAACGTGTCATATACATTTCACATATCTTTATTGATTTTCACTAGAGCGAGAGGCTACCAGCAGGATGTGTGTATTGTTTAATTAACAGGAAAATTGAGGTGACAAACGGGTTAAATTACATATAAAACTACGAAATATTTGCGAATTTAATTTTTGCAGTCGGAAGGACCTGCAAAATATTGCAGAAATTAGCTATCCGCAGAAATAACCAGTTAAATGGTAACACTGTCATGATTTGACTTTTAACCCGTACCCTGCTGAGTTTTGTGGAGGAGACTTGTCCTGCTTTGAACTGACCATTAACCCGCAGACTGGTAATAGCAACAGAATATAACTTATGTGTGTTATCTGATCATACTGTCTTTATACTGTCTTTATAAGATATATAGTTGGATCTGTAACAATAAGGTAAAAAGCTTGGTTTGTAACAATGTATTAACTCAATCTGACCAGTCTCTATACTACTGGTCAGCAAACTTATTTTTTTTGTCATGATATCTTTACAATGATAATGGACAAATCTAGAAGTCTATTTAAGAAATTCAGAAGGCAGTCGTTTGAAGGTTAAACTGTATGTCTCTATCTTTCCTTTAACTGGTCTGTAAGGTATGATAGGCTTGTGCATTACAACAGACATTTTTTTAAAAATATTTCATGAATGTCACCAGCAATGTCATTTTTTTCTTTCTTTCACAGCTAATTCTCTAGAGAAAGATATGGAGAATTTTCTGAAGACAAGCGGACATGAGTTCTGTGACATTACCCTGTTGTTAGACAATGTTCCAGTGCCCGCCCACAAGGCGATCCTAGCTGCTAGATGTACATACTTTGAATCCATGTTCAGGTCTTTCATGCCAGAAAATAATACTGTCACAGTAAGAATGTATAGATGTAGAATTCTGTATTTTGACTTTCTCTTAGAAAAAATGTACATATTATCAAGGTTTCTTTGATCATGACATTGGCCTTTGAATCACCTACCCAGAACTAGTGTGGGTTGAATTCTGCCACTGAATACATAATGCTCTGAAGAACTATTCTCTGTTTTGGAACATGCCCTCTAAACTCAATAAGGAGAGAATAAGATTGATACTCAAGGGGTCACTGGTTTGATTCTTTGGCTGGATGGACAAAATTTCTTATGTGATTTATGATTTCGAAAAGTGACTTGTCTCTCAATGATGATTAAAAATATATTGGGATTAGTAGTCTGTCAACTATGGAGAAACTCGTAATTACTGGTTAGTTGTACAGGATACAAGTATGGTAGGTTAACCACCAAGATACTTTGGAACAAACAGATAGTTCTCAGTTTTATCATTACTGGTATTATGGTATGGTTTCATAATTATGGTTATAATGTCAGGTTTGCTAGCAAGTTTTGAGGGTGCCAGAAATCAGAAATAATAAACAGAGAGGTTTTCCACCAGAACAATCTGGAAAGTCACCATATAACTTTAAGGATGTTGGTGTGGTCGTTTTTTCAACAATAACAACAAAAGTCTGATTACTGTAAACTGATGAAATTGTTATAAAAATAATGTCTCTTATTGAACACCATACATGTCTATATATTACAGATAGTCATAGAAGAAATGGTTATAAGCATAATGTCTCTTACTGAACACCATACATGTCTATAGATATAAGAAATGGTTATAAATATAATGTCTCTTACTGAACACCATACATGTCTATATATTACAGATAGCCATAGAAATTGTTATAAAGGCAATGTCTCCTATAGAACACCATACATGTCTATCATAGAAATTGTTATAAAGGCAATGTCTCTTATAGGACACCATACATGTTTGTATATTACAGATAGCAATAGGAGAAATGGTGCCTTCAAGACAAGCATTTGACAGCCTTATGAGATATATATACTATGGTGAGGTTTCCATGCCACCTGAAGATTCGCTCTATCTCTTTCCTGCTCCTTATTTTTATGGCTTTACAAACAATAGATTACAGGTATGACAACATTTAATTGACATAAAATATTCTGTTTTTCATGAGCAGTGTGACTAATGTAAAAGACTGTTTCTTTTGTTTGCAATAGAAAAGGATGGTTTTGTGAAAGCAATCATTATTCAGGAATGCTATTTTATTTTACTGTCAAACTTTTCTCTTTATGCATTATTTAACATGGAATTCTTGAAAATATTCGATAAATTTAAAAAAAACCAACCTTTTACAATGACCTTTATAAAGTATGACTATATTTGTACCATACTTTTGAAACAAATCAATGGTGTCTGTGGATGAGTGGTTATGGTTGTTGATTTCAAACCGCTTGCCCCTTTATCGCTTTGGGTTCAAATCCCGACAGGGACTTTGGATTGTATTCATGTGAGGAAGCTATTCAGCTAGCTTACATGGTTCTACTCAGGTGCCTGAAATTATGCATTGAATGGCATCTGAGGTCTGCTTCAACCAGTAAATCTGGAAAGTCAACATATGACTGGTACTGTGTTGGTGCAACATGAAAACCCAACTGAAAAAGAAAAAAGAAACAAATTTTATGTATTTAAATTACTATAAAGTATAACACAGCCTGTTTATTTCTAATTACTCAAAGTTGATTATCAAATGTAAATTTAACCTGGACTTTGTAGGCATATTGCAAGCACAATCTGGAGATGAACGTGACATGTCAGAACGTGGTACAGATCCTCGAGGCTGCTGACAGAATACAAGCCGTAGATATGAAGAAACACGCCCTCAGCATTATAGTACATCACTTTCCCAAGGTAATGCTTTTATTTTCCGAAGGTACATAATGTTACAGTTCCTAGTGGTATGTCATGTTACTTTTCTCATGGTGTATGATATTATCTTTACAACAGTATGTTATGTTAATCTTTCCCAATGTATGTTATGCTACCTTTTCCAAGGTATGAAATAATACCTTTCGGAAGTTATGTAATGACACCTTTCCAAAGTTATGTAATGTTACCTTTACCAATTTATGTTATGTTACTTTTCCCACAGTATGTTATGTTACCTTTACCAAGGTATGTTCTAATCCTTTTGCCAAGGCATGTTATGTTACTTTTCCCAAGGCATGTTATGTTACTTTTCCCACAGTATGTAATGTTACTTTTACTAAGGTATTTTATGTTACTTTTCCCAAGGTACATTGTATGTAATGTTACCTTAACCAATGTATGTTATGTTACTTTTCCCAAGGTATGTTTAGTTACATTTCCTAAGGTATGTTATGCTACTTTTCCCAAGGTATGTTATGTTACTTTTCCCAAGGTATAAAAATATATTATGCAGCCTTTCCAAAGGAATGTTATTAATGTTGCCTTTCCCAAGCTTACATGTCATGTTTGTTACCTTTCCCAAGGTGGGTTATTTTACCTTTTCCAAGGAATGTTATGTTACCTTTCCCAAAGTGGGTTATTTAACCTTATGTTACCTTATCTGAGGTATGATATGTAACCTTTCCAAGTTATGTTAATTTTCCCAAGGTTTGTTATGTTACCTTTATCAAGGTATGTTATGTTACCTTTTCCAAGTTATGTTAACTTTGCCAAGGTTTGTTATGTTACCTTTGCCAAGGTTTGTTATGTTACCTTTTCCAAGTTATGTTAACTTTCCCAAGGTATGTTATGTTACCTTCATCAAAGTATGTTATGTTACCTTTTCCAAGTTATGTTAACTTTCCCAAGGTTTGTTATGTTTCCTTTGCCAAGGTTTGTTATGTTACCTTTATCAAGGTATGTTATGTTACCTTTTCCAAGTTATGTTAACTTTCCCAAGGTTTGTTATGTTTCCTTTGCCAAGGTTTGTTATGTGAAAGCAGTGTAATTTCTTTTTCAAGGTATGTAATGTTACTTTTCTTTTGAATAAGGGTTACGAGATACACTCAATATTTGTTAACATTTAATTAGATTCTGTTTTGTGTTCTTTAATGGAATTTAGTCATTTTAGAAAATTATATACAGTGAGTAACACATATAATAATTCACTGACAAATTTTAGTGATCAACATGAAATAAGCTATTTTAATACAAATACTGGACTGTTGAATATTTCAGGTTGCTAAGTTACCACAGATTGGCAGACTAAGTCGGGAACTGTTATTAGATATACTGGAGGCTATAGCCGATGATATGTCAGAGACGAGGATATGTCAGGACTTATCTAGCAGTAGTCTCACAGATTCCAGCTATACCTAAACATCAGTTATACCCAGATTTGCCATATTTTTTTAATAACTCAATAGTATACATGATATAGGCCAAAACATGACTTCGCAATTACTGTGTTATATATGATATAAAAAGTTGCTATGGTTACCCTCACATAATGCTATATAGTAAAATAAAACACTAAAGTATAATACAATTAAATTATAATATTCTTGGGCAATACAAGGTTTTACAGTTTAACATTGGGACTACTTGACATTTTGGTGGGTGGGGGGGGGGGAAAGAGGGGAGACATAACTTTTTGTGGATACACAAATCTGCATTCTGAAGGGATATTTGTTCATTTAGACATTATTCTTGTTTTTACCTGAAGCAAAACTAAATATCTAGATTTAACTTTTAAAATATACATGAAGAAAATAATAGCTTTGTTAGATTATGAGGGAAATGTAGAAGGGTATGAAACAGTATGTAGATGTTCTTGAAGTCTTTTACATTAAATATTTTGCCCCTAATGATTGTAAGTTCAAATCCAAACAGGGATATTGAACTATTTCATGTGAAAATGCTGTCTCACTAGGTTGCCTTCTTTATGCCTGAAATAGTGCATATTGCAGCCTCTTTGATGTGAAGTATATTAGGAAAATTTTCATATAAACATTACAGAGTTGGTGTTACTTAATAACCAACAAAAAAATTGTAAATATTCTTTTTTTTGTGATAATTGTACCATTACTATTGTTTTGATGATTATTTTTCATTGATGTGCAATATTTTATAGATCGCAAAGTTTTTATATTTTGTATGAGATATAGCATTCTGCATCTAGTGCCAATTTATTTGTGAACTTTGTCTCGTGTTTATATAGTGATATATGTTGTACATTTTTTGTTAAGGAGGATATATAGGTATATGATTAATTTCAATATTGATAAAGTTGTTAAGGTTACATTACATGGCTGTAGGTTTGTATCCCAACAGAGACTTTGGTTTCTTTCATGTGAGGAAGCTATCGTGCTAACTAACGGAACATTGGTAGTTCTACACATGTGCCCTTTCGTGTCTGAAATAATGTACTGAAAGGCAACTCAGGTCTTCTTCCACTTGTAAAGCTGGAAAGTCGACATGTGACCTATACTGTGTCGGTGCCACGTAAAACCCAACCAAGAAAATATGAAAAAGTGGTCAAATTTTCAAGTCTCTTCTTCCTCAAAATGGATTATACTGGATTCCTGACCACTTGAATTTTGTTGCATAGATGAGAAACCATTTATAGTTTTGAGACTTTATATTTTCGAAAATGAATATATTATATACTGCCATATTTTCAGGGGAGAGTGGTGTCACAAAATAGTGCTATTGTTGTTTTTAGCTCGACTATTTGATAAAAATAAGTAGAGCTATTGTAGTCACCTGAGCGTAGGCGTAACCACTTATGTTAAAGTTTTTGTAATACCTGAAATATTTTCAAGTCCATTGACATATGGCTTTGAAAACTTTGCACACTTGTTCAACATCATGACCCCAACCTGTAGACAGGAGGAGATAACTGTATCAAGCATTTTGACAAATTATGCCCCTTTTTCGACTTAGAATTTACGTTTAAGTTTTTGTAATACCTCAAATATTTTCATATACTATTGACATCTGGCTTTCAAACAAGTTGTAATTTTATACTCTTCTTTTAGAGCATAATAGGACTGTTTTCAAGGCCTATAACAGTAACATGGATTTAATGGAAAGTTTGGCCCTTTTGTTAACTTAAAATTTTTTACATTATCAAGGCTCTTTTACTATCAAGCACTAAGAATAGTCGAGCGTTGCTGTCCTACCGACAGCTCTTGTTTTCATTATTATTATTAGAGGTATATCTAACTGCCTTTTTTTCATGAAATTTTTAATCATTAGATATTTTGTTTTTAACTGTTTATTCCTGTAAAATTGACTTCTTGTATTTCATGAATAAGTATAACATGAAAGAAATGAAAATCTATATTGTATAGCTATAAAGTTTGCTTTACCAAAAATTTACAGATCTTTACAAAAAATTGTATGCTTAATCACATTGTGATTACTGGTAATGCACTTCATGTAGAGCTCACACTAAACATGTTGAATTTTCAAAAGATGGGAAAACCTAACAAAAACTCATAGGTAGAGTGACTGTTATAAGATTTTTGAGCTCAGTTTTTTTGATATTATAAGAACAATATCTCAGGGTAAGTACATGTATATCACAAATGTTAATCTCTGACTTGTATCTTCACATACAGTTATTTATTTATCACAGCCAAACTTTGAGGGCAGATTGAGGTAATACATCTATAATTAAATGTTGAATATCTTTATTAATTAATGAGAGAGGTACATAACAAAATGCTCTCTGTAAGATTGTAATAAGAATTAGGACTTGTATCACTTGATTCACATGTGCCTGATGACTAACACACACACCCCCCTACCTTACCCCTTTATATATAATAATAGATAAGAAGATATGAAGGGGATATTAAACATCAGGCACCTGTAACTTGACTGTACTCTCGTATTGTGACTGAACTTTTTAGGCTGCCATTTCAGATATGAAATACAGGCATAATATGCGTCTTTAAACATGAAGATAAAAATTTTAAGTCATATCGGTATATATTTTCTGTTGTAGAAATTACAATGTTTTATATATTTCTTGTTGAAAAATAATGTTTCATAAATTTCTTGTTAAAAGTCATGAGAATAAAAATAGTTCTGTAAAAAATAGATGTGTTTGTCTTTATTACAATCCCACAAATATCCTAATTTGAGCGGCGTCATGACAAAACCAACATAATGGGTTTGCGACAAGCATGGATCCAGACCAGCCTGCGCATCCGCGCAGTCTGATCAGGATCCGTGCTGTTCGCTATCAGTTTCTCTACTTGTAATAGGGTTTGTAAGCGAACAGCATGGATCCTGATCACACTGCGCGGAGGCTGGTCTGGATCCATGATGGTCGAAAACACATTACGTTGGTTTTGTCATGACACGGCTCATTTGTATTTTGCTATTTGCAATATATCTAAATATAAATAAAATACTGCACATTTGTAACATTGTTTTTATTGGGTAATCATGACGTTTATATATTCTTTATACAGGACTACAGTTGATTTTTTCATGTTTTTCACTAATAATGGAAGTTTGCAGTATTATGAGCTGGTAATAGACATTTTTGACAGGCTTATAATATGGATGTCTATAAATGATAATTTTCAATATAACAACTATTATATAGTGCCATATAACCTGTCAAATATATAACTAGTAATATTACCTCAGTGATGCTGTACTCCTGAATTTTCATTATATTAATTTCATTACATGTACACTGATTAACTGCTAGGTTATCAAAAGAGTTTTATTTTATTGATGTGTTTAGACCAAAAGTAAATTAAAATTGATGGTGTCAACATTTAATACGTTAAGTACATGTCATCAATTGATGTCCTGAAATATTTTATCATGGATTGGTCCTGATGATTTATACAAACCAGTTGTTTAATGGAGCAATAAAAGCTCTAAAAATTAAAACTTTTTGAATTAAAAAAGAAAATCACTGGTTTCTTTCAGTGGCAAGTGTTAATAAACCAAACAAGCAAATTAAATCAATAATGCAGTACTTATTTCTATTCTTCTTTGTGACAAGTCACTGCATGTGCAATTTGATAAATTTCCAACTTAAATTCCAGTTAAAAGTGATAAAGTATTTATGTGGTTCTTCTATTTATTCAAATTTAATGCCTCTTTTTCCCCTTTTGTTCGATAATTGTTGTAGACCCTGCAATATTTCTCCTCTTTCAGACATGTTTAATGGTCATTTTTCTCTCACTGTTGATTCAGAAATCATATTAGATAAGTAGTCAGTCACTTGCAGAGAAACTGGTAGTTACTGGTTAAAATTCAAGAAAAGCAGTTAGATGGACCACAGCCAAGATATGACCAAAAATGGTGTTAAAAATTTGCATAAAACCAGACAAACAATAAAAAAAAATGTTTTTCATAATAAGACAAAGTCAATTTTCTGTGTTTGTGAGTTTTTATTTGTTTGGTTCATGGGAGCACAGTTTTATTTCAACAACTTGTCAAATGTTAAAATAAATAACAAAAATATATATACACAATTGTATAGATAAATGGCGCATCCTTACAATTTAAAATCACCATCACAGAAACAACTATACTGCTTCTTCACAGATGCCATTTTAAAATATAAAAATCAATTCCAAGCTAGGATTCTTTACATAATCCTGTTTAAGATACTAGGTACAGAATACTTTAAGTAGTTAGAAATTAAAAAAGATTTGTTTGCAGAAATCACTTTTGTGAAATTATCTTATATTTAGTGAATTCCCTAAAAATCCTGTTGATTTGAATAGTGCAACATGGGTATTTTTTCTCTGTATAATGAGCAATTTCAAGAGACACAAAAATTACATGTAAAAAGTGTGGACAAGTCGTCAGACAAACACATTAATTCACTTATTTTTCTTAATCTATTCAATCTAAAAAATTGGAATTATCTCCCTTTGGCAGAATGAAATATATGAAAAACCAACTTTAAAAAATCTTAGCTTACAGCAAAAAATTGAATTATCTCCCTTTAATGATGACTGAGTTATATTTATAACATATTAGCAAGAAAATTTTGTTGCATTTTTTTGTCTGTCATTTAAATTTAGACATAAAATAAAAAACAATTTATTAGAATTTTTTCTTAAACATACCAAATCATTACCCAAACAATAGATGCATCATGCATGCAATAATTTATTATTTTTAAATACTTCAAACAAATTCAACTTTTGATATTTTTGTAATTTTTTTGAAAATTTTATTTTCTTAAATAAAAGTTGTAACACTATAACAAGAAAGTAACTAAATAACTAACAAGTAAAGAATTCTGAGAACTTTTTAATCCCTGCAAACAATACAGTTTTTATCATTAAATGGACTACCTGTTTAACAAAGGCAGTGATTTTTCTATAATACTACAAAATCAGTCATTTATTGCACATAACATGCAAGTTATTAATTGAATTTTGAATCTTTTATCTTTTTTAATTGTTAGTATTTTTTTCTCAAAGTTGATTTTCATGGAATAGTTTGGCTTATCTTAAGGCATGCAGGTATAATAATTAATTTATCAGTATCAAAATGATAAAATTCTTGTCCCAGAGCAGGATTGTAAATCAAGGAACCAGCTAAAAAAATTGTTTCTGCATTATTCAGGGAAGAAAAATAACTGTTTTTAACTTAAAATTCAACTAGAACTATCACTAAATGTGATTAATACCCCCACAAGACTGCTTCAGAAATGAGGATGTTACTAGTAACAGAATACCTTGTAAAAGAATTGAAATATAGAGTTATGGTTGTGGGTAATTAGATAGTTGTGGTTCTTGTATGTTGCATTTCCTTTCAATGTGGTTGGCCATTGATGAAGTTTTATTGAATTACTCTGTAATAAGTCCAGAAAGACAACGAAAAGAAACAAAGGGCAATAACTCTATAAATACTGAAGATGGACTGCACTTCCTCTTATTGTGCTTGACCATTGTATGAAGTTGTTTTGTATTCCAACCAGTATGTTTTAAGTTATGCTTCAGACAAGGAAAAGTATCAAAGGGCAGTAACTCTGTATTTTGTCAAAATGGAGTTATGGCTCTTGTGCACTGCACATCCTTTTAATGTCCTTGACAACTGTATGAAGTTGTATTGAATTTTAAACAGTAGTTTTCAAATTATGCTCTGGACAAGGAAAAGTAGCAAAGGGCAATAACTCTGTAATTAGTCAAGATGGAGTTATGGTTCTTGTGCACTGCACTTCCTCTCAATGTGCTTGACCATTGTATGAAGTTATATTGAATTCCAACTATTAATCTTCAAGTTATGCTCCAGACAAAAAAAGCAATGGAAAAGTAACACAGGACAATAACTCTGTAATTACTTTAGATAGAGTTATGGTTCTTGTGCACTGCACTTCCCCTTATTGTGTTTGACAATTGTATTGAGTTGTTTTGAATTCCATCCAGTAGCTTTCAAGTTATGCCCCGGACAAGGAAAAGAAACCAAGGGCAATTACTCTGTAATTAGTCAACATAGGGTTAGAGTTCTTGTGCACTGCACTTTCTCTCAATGTGCTTGACCATTGTATGAAGTTATATTGAATTCCAACTATTAGTCTTCAAGTTATGGTCTGGACAAAAGAAAGGAATGAAAAAGTAACAAAGGGCAATAACTCTGTAATTACTTTAGATAGAGTTATGGTTCTTGTGCACTGCACTTCCCCTTATTGTGTTTGACAATTGTATGAAGTTGTTTTGAATTTCAACCTGTAGTTTTCAAGTTATGCCCCGGACAAGGAAAAGTAACAAAGGGCAATAACTCTGTAATTAGCCAAGATAGAGTTATGGTTCTTGTGCACTGCACTTCCTCTCAATGTGCTTGACCATTGCGTGTAGTTATATTGAATTCCAATCATTAGTCTTCAAGTTATGCTCCGGACAAGGAAAATGCAACGGACGTCTGGACCGACCGACCGACCACCGGGTGACTCCTATATACCCCCCCAAACCTTGTTTTTGGGGGTATAAAAACAACATCTTAACATAAAAAAACTTCAACAAAGCAGACAACAGAAAATAAATGACATCACACATGACATCGCAGAAAAGTTCATGACATCATTCCAACAAACACATAGCACTTGGCTCAACTATTTCTTCAGTAATATTATCATAATGCTGACGTTAACAGTGTTTTGTGGACTAGTGATATACTCATTCAAAAATGTCGCAAATTTTGCATTTACATTTTCAGAATGAAAAAAGAACAGTTAAAAAAAAATCTCCTTTTTCTGCGATATTAATGAATAATATTGTGCATCCAATACTGTTGTGCATTTGCAAGTAGAAAACATTTCCAGCAAATTGAATAATTCATTGCAAGGATTGTAAAAATACTTTTTTTTTGCTCAGTAACAGGCAAACATAAATCGTTCTTTAACAAACAAACTGGGACCTGTGAGTGCAATTCTGTTCCTTTCAAACTGTAATTCAGTTCCACTAAAACGTTTTTATAAACTACAAGCTTTTACGATATCACATTTTGTTTTTTCTGAAGCTGAACTACTACCAGAACGGGATTTGTTAAAAGATTCGGTAAATTATCCTAAAACAATATTTTTTATCATCTAGGAAATTCACTTTGCCATTCCTCACGTGGCACGTGCTCAAACAAAGCCGCACGGTTTTGATTGTCTGCTTTCTTCACCCAGTGTCCGTACATTTTGAAAGCACAACCGTCGAGAAGTTTGCGACAAAATTTAACACTATATGGATTAGTCTGAAGAACATCTATAGAAACCGGGGGTGGGTTGTTGAAAAAGAACTTCAGTCGGTAGAAGAAATTCACACACAGTACAGCAGCCTGAAAATGAACAATTCAATAAAATAAGCATTCTATTAAAGGGAAACAATCCATTAGAGACTAAATTAAATCCGTTTCAGTTTCCTCCCTTGTAGAATGATAAAGACAATATATTCAGGCTGTTCAATCAGTTTTATTTCATAAGACTATTGATTATAATAACAAAATCAATTAGGAGGATAATCTTGGATAAAACAAAGAAAGCCATTAAAAAAGTTTATTAATCTACTACAATAGTCAATCTTTTACACTGACAGTTTTTCTTTTTGTTTATTTTTTATTACGTACATGTTTATATATATTTTTGAAAAAAAATTTGATTGTTTACCTTAAAATGTTTCTTGGCTTCGAATTTCTTCTCTGGAGTGATCTGAAATAGAGAAAGACAAACATTTTAACATCAAACCGAACTTCATTACATAAAGTGAACAGTTTACTTGCACATACAGGCACATCAAATACATTTTCAATCAACTATTTTCCTTTAAGCAGATTGACAATAACCACTAGTAGCAGACGGACAATATTCACTATAAGCAGACGGACATTTTCCATTATAAACAGAATGATAATTCTTACTATAAGCAGCTGTACAGTTTTCAATAAGCAGACGGACAATTCTGACTATAAGCGGACAACTTTCTTTTACCTGAATTCAAAATACCACTTGCATCCAAGCACAAACCAGACTACTTTGACGTCAATGAACTTAAAATTCTTTTTCTAAGTTAAAATGCAACATTTCCATAGCAACCAAATTTCATCAGGAAAATTGAATTGGAAAGAAATGTCTGTTAGAAATGTTTTCCAATATCTAACGGCTAATCTGTCAATTTACTAGATGCGCATTACGTTGCACAGATCGATCGTGACATCAATGTCATTACCTCAAAGCTCCTGTTAAACAAAAAAGCTTGTTATCTGCCAAATACGCAAAAAGCACTTGATTAGGAAACTCAAATGTGATGGCCGACATACCCAAAGTTTTTTTCCCTAATTTCTTATTTAGTCAATACTTAAACTTAAAATTTCTTCATTTGCATAGTGGAAAAGGCCTACTTTTACTTTATAACTGTCCATTAGTTTGAACTTTATAATCAAGAAATAACCAGTTTATAGTATATGAAAACTAATATGGTTAGTTTAATTTATACAAATTATATTTCTTACAAATTATATTTAGTTTGTGTTGGAAGCTGTAAGCTTATTGAAACACTCTCGAATACATTCCTGGAACAACCAGTACTAAGCAATGAGTGTTATTAATAAGTTTCTTGCTTACGGAAACTACAGCTTGCGCCTGACAAAGTTTGAACCCATGCAGTCACCAATACTTAGATAACTAGTCTGACATGTTACCACTTGGCCACACAGCCACTCTATATATATTTAAACTAATAAAATTTTTGTAGACTTTTTGTTGTTAATGTAAGTTTTCCATTAAAAACTTTAAAGTCAACACCTTAAAAATTAGCTACCGGTACACCATATTTTGTTATTCTATGCACGTCCAAAAGTTGTTTACGTGACAAACAAATTGTCTGCATCTCATAAAACTAGAAGAGCAGCAGACGCCTCTGTTTTTTCTTAAGGCAACACCAAAAAAAACCTAATGACATTTATGGGTAATATCTGATTTCCCAGACTTAAATTAAGAATTTTAAAGTAAACAAGATGATTGAAATGCTAGTTACGGGGGCAGTTGTTTACCTCAATAATGTCTACAATATCTATTTGACTATCTTTTGAAATCATGGTAAAAGGAAAGTAAAGCCCCAAAATCAATTCTTAGAAACTATTTTCATACACTAAAATATGTATTTTAGATATCTTGAATTTTTCTACTTTTCTTTGAAATCATCTCAGAAAAGAAATAGTTTGTAAATCTAATAAGTAAGAAATTGATTAATTTAATTTTACGAAATAAATTTGAATAGTTTTTACCAAGTATTCCTCAAAACAAAACGTTTCAGAAGGCATTTTATATGTAAATTTTTGACACTTAATCCTAGAAAACTTGCAACTTTTGTCATTTAAATTTGCACAACATATCCTTTCAAATAAATCATCTTTTTTCCCCTATTTTTACTCTTTTCATGATTTCATTTTATCTAATATCTATAATTATACATAAATAAATATACATGTGTGTATACCTATATAGTTATAAATTAGGTAATATCCTTAATTAAGCAGGCCAGTGACCCAAGTATTTTGTCACATTTTATATCAAGATAATCGTAAGTCAATCATTTTGACATGAGTGCACTTCCTTCCAGGACCCCCCGCCACCCATAAAATTAATTTTATCACTGCATCAAAACACCCCTCATACTACATAATTCATCATCTTTATTATCCCCTTTAAACCATTTTACAGTAAATTATTCTAAAAATGGCCTACAGCGCATACCTAACCTACAACACATTTACAAATTTATAACAATTAATTTCAACATTTTATCCATTTAAATTTGAATGCAGACGCATCGATCATAACTTCTGTCGTCTGCCTGTCAAACGTGCATAGATAAAGTATTGATAATATATAATTAAACAGGTAACCCGATTTTATCAATTTGTTAACAATTACATAGGCAATTAAAATATCTATATTTGAAGTGCATAAAGAAATGCACCTTCGTCATGAATCTTTCAAAACATTTATCTGTTTGAATTATTCATTAATAAATGATTAATGTCAACTTTTTTTCTTGCATTCTTTTCTTTGCTTTGTTTAATTGTCGAAGGTTTCCTCTATTTTACCATTAACACTGCCAGATACAAAAAAATCTTGCATCCTTAAAGTATGTTTACAAAATGTCTAAGTGTCTGTTTCCAAGTTTGCACCAAAGTTGATTAAACTTATCAAACTTGTATTTTGTCCTCTCCCTTTGAACTAGGGAAAAATAAATGGATATCAAAGACCAAAATACCCAAACAGGGAATGTATTAGGGTAGTAGTGTTTTGGATAGGTGTCTGATGCTTGCAGCTTAAAATATCATTTACTTTTTTTTTAAAAATGAAACTTCTAATTCAGGAAATAAACGAAAAATATTTTGGAGAAAAGGCCCAAAATTAGTAGCTTAAAAATTTAAAATGATAAAAAGTGAAATAAAATTGTTACAAATCCAGATTTTCTGTACATATTTCATAACAAAAGGCCATTACTTTTGCCAAAAATGATCAAATAACAATATGAAAATGTGCTATAATACCAGGGCATATTGAAATCCCTTAAAAAATGTTGGCGTTGTGCACATAAAAGAAATTGTTTACAGCCAGCCACTAACATCTGCAAATCTAGGAACCATTGTTAATAAAAATATCAATAGGTTCATAAAGATGGTAGTTATGTCACGATGGTAATACAGTAACAGTTTGAGGGTTGACCGCAATACTGTAGTAACTTATATGAAATAAAGAAGAACTTACAACAGTTTTGCGATCAACCCTTGGAACTATAATCAGCTAGTTATCATGACATAATTCTGTTTAACTTACATCTATATGAAAGAACGTGTGCGCCAGTGCTTCCTTTGCTGTGAGTCTTTTTCTAGGGTCAACAACTAACAACTTGGAAATCTGAAAAACAAACCAACAAAACACAATGTAAAATTATCTTTTTAAATATTTAACTAGAATATCAATTATTCCTTGGTTTTGGCATTAAGAAAATAGTACATTTAATAAGTTATACCATAAATGCAGTTCTTTTACTGTGGTCAAATGACATTATATATGCCAACATCTCCAATATTCTTTATATAACAGCTCAGTGGAAGGCAAGAGAGGGGCAGCAAAAATACAACTAAAAGTCTAAAAAACAGATAGATATTTTTGTATAAAAACAAAAATCTTAATATATCAATACTTTTGTATATCCGAAAAACAAACAACATTATATTTTGTTCCGGCTTTTACGATTTATTTAAAATATTTCAATATCCGCACATACAACAGTCCTCAGGTTACAATTAAAATATTTAATCCAGCAACCAATTGTAAAGTCAAACCACATAAAGATTACCATTCTATTAATAATCTTAAACAATACTGATAGTGATATTTCGGTAAAGAAAAAAAAAATCGGTCAAGTCATAAATGCACTCTTGTCTTATATCATCGTATTTATCAAAATATGATATAATCATGCATGTAATTTGATAATACACTAACTTCAATTCAAACCTGACGTCATTTTTAAAGATAGATGCAAAACTGTCCTAAATTTGTCATAAAATTCAAAAAGTTACATCAGTAATGAACTGAACTTTTTGATTTACATGCAGTTACGTGAGAATTTGAACGAAAAATTTTGTCAAAATAGATAATGCTTCCTTTGCATAGCATTGAGATATTTATAATGATAGTCTAACCTTGCAAAATTTTTTTTTTAACTAAATGCGCAGAAAAGTTGAAAAGAAACTAGACTGCATTTTAGTCGAACAAAATTATCAACAAAGTTTTACTCAAATTAATTTTTGTTTTTCTTACGTTGTTATTTATTATTTCAAAGCAATTTAAAATTCTTTGTCATACTGAAAATATCAATGTCACATGATTCAGTGACTTAAAAAAAGTTTATTTTTAACAAGTCTGCCACCTAGGGTTGAGTCGATGACTTTTCAACATTAAAGCAAAAAGGAAAACATCCAATCCATCAATTTATGTAAGAAGTAATGTGTCTGTGAATGTGTCTGTGACACAAAAGGTTGGTAGATATTGATTTGGTCTGTGGGATGTTTCTCTCTTTCAATATTTACAATTTTTTTTTCCAAACATGGCATCGAAGTAAAAATGTATAGTTTCTAACGTCATATACAGATACATTGTACTACCCAGAGAAAAGGCCTAAAGAGTTTTTTTAAATATAGCTGCTGACATATAAAAATTCAGTTATTTAATTCTTCCATGTACTTATTTCATATTTCTGAAACTTTTTAGAAATGTATGAGGTTTGGGAAATAAGAATTTACACTTATTTTCACTGTAGAATTTTAGCAAATTGTACAATTTAGTGACTTTTCAATTCATTCTTCTGCTTCAAAAACTAATATTGTACTTTAACCTATGTACCAACATTTTAATTAAACAGGAAATAGTTCTGAAAATAAGCTTTTTATATATCTGTAGGTTCCAATCAAGTCAGTGCATTAAATATTAAATATCACATGTGAAGAAGCTATTCAGATACAGGTTACAGAAGTTCAGTGATTCTACTCATGTACCAAACCAGCTTGTCACTAAAATAATGCCGAGGGGCACACCACACCTGAGGTATTCTTTCACCAGTAAAGCTGTGAAGTCACCTATAACCTTAACAGTGTTAAGTGGTATAAAACCAGACCGAAAGAAAAAATACCAACCAGATCTTTTGGTGATTGACTGACGTCGTCCCACTCGGGGCTCCCAAATTTATAATTCCCTTGCATTATCATTCGTAACATTTGCATTTGTTTTCGATGCCAGAAAGGTGGCGCTCCACACAGTAATGTATACATAATTACACCACACGCCCACATATCTACCTCATGTCTGTACCCTGGGACATTGTCGTACATAGATACAGCCAGTACTTCCGGTGCAAGGTAACCCGGTGTTCCGCAGAGTTCTACAAAATAGATGTGATATTTGTGATAAAAATGTGGATAATAAACTTTGTGAAATAATGCTTGAAAATCTCTTAAATTTGTTTAATAGATAGTGCTCTAGCATCAATAATGACTTGCCTATAATATCATATCACTTTAGAGTCATCAGTCTAGCCTTTGCAGTCTGACCATGACCAGGCTCTATGATGTTTGCTGCTATATTTCATTTTAGTGTCCAGCTTTTATTTGTCATCCAATGAAAACGCTGTATTTCTTAAGAATTGTGCGTGTTAATTTTCATAGAAGAACAAAAGTCGATTATATCAAATTCCGTTCATAGTCACTTCTATTTTTCATAGTACTTCATAGAACTGCATAGTGACATAATTAAGTGAATAATAATGAGGCCAAATAAAGCTTGACACTAAGTTTGTTAGTATTCATCCGTGACTGTTCTACAGAAATTAGAAACATCCTCCCGTCACTATCGCTTCTGTTGAAGTTTTTAATTTCTGTAGAAATAGCACGGATGAACACTAACATATACATATAAAACATTATATTGATATGGAAATTCAACCAGTTCAAAACAATTATTAACATGATCATGTTTATTACAGAAATTCAGCAACATGTTGGTTAAAGGGTTACATAGCAGTTCTCAAAATCTGCACTCATCAGAAGAACTAGGACATTACTTTCACTTTCATATGATTAACCAAAATTTAAACTTATTCCATTAAATAACGAGATTCTTGCCTAACTAGGACTCTTGTTTCTGTTTCATAAAGATAAGATTGTTCAAATCAAAGCAGAAAATCTAATTATAGAAACACAAGATGCACTTGATTTATATCAAGTTGCCCACTTGATTAAAATAAATAGAACTTGTTCAAACTACACATGATTTATAAACAAGCACATTCTGTTACATCCCACATTGTCAATAGAGAAGTTTACAGAGTGCTTTTAAAATCTGACATTTAACATGTGCAAGTACAAAAAGCAAATACTTAACATTTTTGTATCAAAAGATTGGAAATATTTGAATAATAAACCTGAACCTAATGTAAGATTACAACTATTCTGGTACTTAAATAAACTTAAGAACTATTTGTCTAGTTTTTTCTATGGGTCAGCATAGTATGGAAGTCTAGCTTACCAAACAATAATATACAGTCATGTACATAATTCTAAACCAAGACTTGTCCTTGACAATTAAGTATCAACTACCCCACTGCTTGTTAGAATTACAAGTCCCATTTACTGAAAATTATAATTTGAACCCGACACATTGAAAGTAATGTTTTTCCTTTAAAGGGCTTTACTTGTTAACCTTTCATTTACAACCTGAATTGTTTTATACCTTAGCTTGCTTGCAGCAAATACCACTGCAAAAAGTGCAGACCAAGGTTGGCCGGTACATCTGTTCTATCTGATCATGGTCTGCATTGTTTACATATCAATTATTACATACTTGACCCACAAGTATCTGTGCCTGTGGATACATGTAGCCACTGACTATATATTAAACACAAGGAAGAAAAATTAACAGTATTCTAATGTATAAGCTAGAGTTTACAACATAGATGTATATTGGAATTTTATACAAAGGCTCAACAATATTAATTTTATGACAGTGTGCAGGAACAATTATGTATTTTTTTTATTTATGTGTCACTGGTTTTCTATTCTCATCTGTTTTAATACTCTATATATAAATTATCATTATAATAACAGGTATGGCAATTTGTCTGGTTTTCTTACACACTGCAATTTATGCATTCCAGCTTTTTTTAATTAACACGCCTCTGAATTCACTCCACCAATTTACAGTAAAATCTTTTGCTTGAAGAATGCCACTGAATAAAGGCTGTAACAAAATTTTAATGGTGTAAGTAACAACCCCAACACAGGACTGACTTATATAAAGTAGATAAAAAAGAAGGCTTGTTTGTTTGCTTTAGAAAAGGACCAGTCTGCTCAAGAATTTCGGTCGTATTATTTGTAAGTACTAACAAGTGTTTTTTACTTTATGTGCTGGCTTTCACCCAAGTTGTATCTTTGTATCAGCCATAGAGGGCAAAATGACCTTTTTCCTTCCCTCCTGAGAATACCAGGACGGACCAAGTGACTGTGATGTTTCAACCCATTCACTTCAAGAGTTTTGGGGAAATCAACTTGCACGCTAAAAATTACCCACAGTGTGACGCCGATGCCCATGCCTGGGTAAGTGCAACAGCTCTCTCAATTCTTTAAATAGTCAAGCTAATAAATGGGAGTTAAATATCAAAATAATAAAATACATTTAATCACTGAACCGTATAAAATCTGATTGTGCTGGCTGACCTTGGCATTGGCTGGTCATTATATTTTTGTTTGGGTTTTAAGTCGCACCAACACAGTATAGGTCATATGGCAGCTTTCCAGCTTTACTGGTGAAGGAAGACTTCAGGTGCCCTTCCGTGCATCATTTCAGGCATGAACTAACAGGCAGCTGAATAGAACCACAGACGTTCCACGTAAGATAGCAGGTCATTATTGATGTTAGCATTAAATGTTTATAGAATGCTAATTGCATGTTTATGATTAAGATGGAACTATCTGTATGCACATGACCATGTTAAATAATTTTATCAGTATTTTCTGATATTATCTTACCTGCTAATTCTTCATTTGGACCAAGGACTGTAGCAAAACCAAAGTCAGATAGCTTCACATTCAAATTATCATCTAAGAGTATATTTTCAGGCTGAAATAAAAAATAAAGAAAGGTATTGAATTTGTTTTCAATTGGATAACACTCTGTCATATGGAGATTTTTAGCTTCATTGGTAGATAATACCAGATGCCCATTGGAATGCTGATACTTCAAGTACAAGTTAGTACCTAGGCAGACCCACACACCAGCAATTCACATCAGCAGTTCACCAGACCTTGAAGATACCTTAAGATGCCTTGAAGATACCTGGAGGACACAGTTAAGATACCTTAAAGATACCTTGAAGATACCTTAAAGACACCTTGAAGATATCTTGAAGATGCTTTGAAGATGCCTTGAAGATACCTTAAAGATACCTTGAATATACCTTAAAGAAACCTTGAAGATACCTTAAAGATACCTTGAAGATACCTAAAACATACCTTGAAGATGCATAATTTTGTCACAATGCTAATACACACCGCTCATCATTCTTACCATCTAGCACACATTGAAGTTCAAATTTGAAAACCACATATATCAAGGACCATGTGACTCAACATCAGCTATCTTTCCTTCCTCACAATTAAAACTACTATTTCACCAAAGGCAAGACATTTAAGTCACATATAAACACAAATATCATTCATACAATATTTTCTTCCCTATAAAATGGATCACCAGTCATACATGTACAAAATTTAATGTACCTTCGATATAAAATACCATTAAAATTATTTTAAAGTTGTTTTAAGTTACTATATATATTTGGTTGCTAAGACAACAACTTGTTTGCATTCATTTACAGCTCCAAGCAAACAAACACAAGTGTTTTATTTTCTTTAATTAAGCTGAATTCAAATACGAGGGCAGATGGTTTTAAAGGCCCGTTATTCCTCAGAATTAAATGCTGTATCATTTTTTATTTCTCAAAAACGTTTTATTTTTGGTATCTTGTTACTGTCTCTAGAAAATACTCATTTTCCATATACATTTCCTATCTTTTGGTTTGGCAATTGGTATAATTATACTAAGAGATCTAGTATTTGTCAAATTACTACTTTGTTTACATTTTGTTACCTAATTTCAACATACTGTACATTCAGTACTACTTTCTTCAGTTGTTCTACATTTAATATGCTCCTAATCCATTATTAAAACATGTTAAAATTGACATTGTTATACATTTTTAAAGAATTTTAAAAAGTACTGATTTTCGATGCATGATGTGCCTTTAACGTAAACTATACTACTGTAAACGTCATAGAATGTGCGACAGATGTCTCAGGAATGTTAAAACGATTTTTTACACGATCTCTAATCAAGATGTGAACTAGATAGAAGGCACACCTTTATTGAATTTGCATGTCGTGTTTACATATGATGAATGTTTGTATATTAGACGTTTAACAATATCAACATGATCATAATTTTGAAGTCATAGGGGCGAATTTTCTAACATTATAAGAAACTGTTTGATCAACCATGAATATTTTTACTTGTATCATAAAATCATTTACTTAAATATTATTATTTACAGATAAACCTGTCAAAAAAGGCTGTTCTTGGCAAACAGAAAACAACATTATGTTACAAGTGATTTCTTAATGCAGGTATTCTTGCACAAGGGGTTTCTTAACACAAGTATTCTTGTACTAAAATTTACAGATACATTGTTGGCCTTTAAGTCAAGTTTTCTTCTTTTCTAAATCATCTATACTTGGACAAGATGTGATTTGTATTAGTATGTTTAAACACACTTAAGGTAACAAATATACATATAAATCAATCTTTTACATTATAAACATTTCATAATGTCTTATTATATTTCTTAAACGCGAATGAAAATCTTAAGTACGAATTTTTCCAATTATTTGTGAGCTTAATTTATCTTTAGCCGATTTCACAGTAGTACTCAATTTAACAGACTTGCAAACAAAAATCAATTGTTACCAAAATGATTTAATTAGTTTACCAGGAAAACCGCACTCATAATCAAAATCAAGTCCGTGCATTTTATTACGCATATAAAATCTATTTATAGCAACAACGGTAATTTCATTGTGAATACCTAGATGACAATGAGAAGCAATAATCAGATGTCATTGACATATTGGGACGTTCCATAAATAAACTACAAAAGATAATATTGTCTGATAAATCAACCTCCGTCTACAAGATTTATTACACGAGTTGAAAATGTGACCAAAAAACAGTAATTAAATGTCTACACTTCATCCTGCACACCTTCTATAGATGCAATTCACTTCCCACGCGCAATCATTTACAAGGAAATAAAAAAGTCAAGTTTCTACAAGGGCGGTATTTCATTTGAAATAGGAGTTTAAGTTAAATTCACTGTGAATGACACAGAATTAATTCAGGGAATTACTGATGTTTCATTAACGAACATCTTACAAATGATTTCCCATGCCTTTGAGATAAAAATTCGTTTTCACATCTTTCTTTAACTTAAACATTTAATAAATGTACTACAAATCTGACATGGATTTTGTTGCCACTCAGCTACTGGGTGCATCAACTTCTTTCATGCTTTACTAGAGACTATAAATCTGAACAGAGGCACAGTGTAGAACCACTTGCCATCCTTTTGACTAACAGGCCGAAGGTGGGGATTTTAGATGCCACAGCCCGGAAATTGAAAAATTGGAGAATTTTGCCCCAGGTCGGGGATGTGGCATATATATTGAGGGCTTGGTGCGAAAGGATTGTAACTCATGTTACATAAAGGAGATACGACCCTTTCACACCAAGCTGTCTAAATGGGTCATACTGACATGGTTAATGCAAATTTACATTTATTTTACAAACATATGATTATAATTGTGCAATAAAAGGCAGATGTACAGTGACTCAATATGAATGAATGATCAAACAAATGAATGAATCAACAAATACTTTTATTCTTACCTTTAAATCTCTATGAACTATATTTTTGCTATGTAAATACTCTACAGCTGTTAGTAACTGTTTCATAATGACTCTGAAAGTACAAGAACAGAAAATCATTATGTCAGATAATTGTTATAACTGAAAGTATAGTATACATGTAAGACAATATCCCTTTTGTATACTAGCAACTATGCCAGACTTGCCTTTATTTTATGTAATGAGCCAAATGAGCCCATGAGTATCTGAGCAATTTTACCTGGCTTTATAATTATACTGATTGTTGCTTAAGTTAATTAATAACCCATACACTGCTAAATGTATAAAATGGACTTGTCCATCTTTCAATCTTTCAATCTGGACCAAACCCAAGCATTCATTATTTTTAGGAAAAATTTCAACAAAAAAAAGTTTTGACAGATCAGTGCACCTTTGTCATGCCAGATCTTGTTCTGCACTGGGCGCCTAGGTATATTTAGTTGTTGCAAGCTGGCATAAAGGGTTATAATCAAAATCCCTCATATTCAAACAGTAGTTAGCATTCAGGCCACAGGTGGCAGTATCAGTGTTTGGACACCCCACACTTATCTGCCCCTGGACCCCTACTACAATCCTGAAAAAAAAATAATTCAACACTCTAAGGCTTAGTAATTTCCACTATCAAAATTATAGTTATAGAAAGGTGAAAAGCCTACTATATGTTCATTTGCCAAACAATGTGGAACACGGGAAATCGTCGTTTCGGCGACTGAGGCGCTGTGATTTAGGCAAGTCTAATATTCAAATTTAGTATATTGAGGGATGTAGGGATGTAAAGTATAATGTACTTATGTAGATCACAGGTTAGGTGTGGTCCAGAAATCGAGATCCTAAATTGAAGGATATAACTACTTGACTTTAATATATCATTAGTGTCTGTGACCTTTCATATGTCCATTTGTGTACACATATATTTCATAGATACTATATGTATAACTATAAATATAATGCCAAGAAAAAGTAATTTCAAATATTTCTAGCGACATAGATACAGCATTTTCCTCCGATATTCCTTTTTAAAAATTGTGATTAAATACCATTTTTCAGCAAAGAAAAAAGTTAATGAGATTCACTGGTGTTGAAAATGTGTATCATTATTCTAAGCGAGCTGCAGTTTCATCACATTGCATTTACATTTTTTTTTGGTGGGTGGGGTGTGATATATTAGTGATGACTCAGCAATATTTACAAATCTAGAAAAAGCAAGATAAAACTCTATCCATTTAACTAGAAAAATTGATGTAAACTTCCTTTGAACTTGGTAACCTCCCATTAAGCTACCAAACTTCCTCTTTTTTCCTGTTTATATAAACTTTGATACTCTAATTTTTCTGTTTATATAAACTTTGATACCCAATTTTGTTTCTGTTTTCTACTAAAGTTTTTTTGCGGATCAAAACAAGAAGGAGCAGATAATGATCTAACATGATAAAAGCAGACACAATTTTTCAGTAAAAAAATATTAATCATTTTTTGGCAGAAATAGTTTATAAAAATAAGCAAGTGTTCTGGTTAAAGAACTAAATGATCATTGCACATTAGTCTATATGAAAATATGTTCCACTTGGTAATTTATTGGTTTAAATCAAAATTTATTGACAAGAATAATTTCATGTCATAGAACTGACTTTTAATTGTGAAGTAATTGATAAAGGGTCAACAAAAACTTTTACAGATAATCTACTTGCCCTTCACCGCTGTGGGTTCGAATCCCGACAGGGACGAAACGTTGGTGGTTCTACTCAGGTGCCTGTTTGTGCCTGAAAAAAAGCATGGAAGGGCACCCGAGGTCATCCTCCACCAATAAAGCTGAAACGTTGCCATATGACCTATACTGTGTCGGTGTGACGTAAAAAATCGTATTAAACAAATTAAACAAGATAATCCACACATTTACTCAATGATGACCCAACATTCCAAAGTATGACTTTTACACAGTAACTATGTTGTATAAACCCACATATCAAAACATGCTTTAGGATGTTGATTTTTTTACCAGGTAAATATTCATTAATCAGTTACACCTACCTAACAGCATGAGTAACTTAAATAATTATTCAACTATAGGTCTACCATGATAAAATGACAGATTTTAATCTTAATGATATAGTTACACTAGCATCACAACCCATTAGTGACCAATCTGAACAACCAGAATTTATAATTCTAATTTTAGTAAGAATTTCTAATTTATTCTGACCTATGTATAAAGGTAACCAACCTGTCAAGAAAGACCACTTTTATAGGTCTCTCGACAGACAAGTTTGACTGTAGATTCAATATGATAAACAAGCCCTGGTTACTTGATTTCTATTTCTTTTTATGCTTCAATGTTTAGTGACTTTAGTCATCACCTCTTGGCTAAAATCATTCATGGCTGTGACAGTTTTGGTGTGTTACAACTCCCACCTAGCTTAAAGACAAGCTATTTTCCATGCATATTTAAATTTTTTTATTAATATGGCAAATTTGTCATTATTCTTGGACATTAAGCAACATTTATTATTACACCAGTATCCTTATAATGATCACAAGTCAGATTGACTTACATGTATAATTATTTAACAAAGACATTTTGTCAGACTTAGATTTAAACCCTCACAAATGAAAATTTGTACAAATAACATGTATACAATTTTTTCCTCTTTTCTTCTGAATATTTTATTGAACTTTTTTATGCTGCCAAGTCAAGTGACTATGATGCCTGTATTTATGCCTTCGGAGCCATGTATTAAAGTCTCCGAAATCATAAATTGATAACTGAGTCATTTTGACAAACCTATGTGGATCTAACATCTAAACAAACCAGAATAAACTTGATTTTTATGATAGGAATTTGTTCCACTTACCTAGTTCTTTTCTCTGACAATGTTACTACTTGTGTTAGATAATCAAATAATTCACCCTGTTTACATCTGAAATAAACAAAAAGTTTGGAATCTTTAAAACAAATCTTAGATAAGTTATACATATTCATAATGTAAGGCATCTGCTGTATAAACAAATTCATTATAAACCTGTATATCCCTTCACCTGCTGAAATCAAATTAAGTAAGTGATTTGTCCATCTTCCATTTTATTTGGAAATGTCCATTTATCAATTTTTGGGATTTTGACTTTGATCAGCCAAAGCACCTGGTCAGACTACAAAGATGTCCAGGCTGGCTATAATACTGGTGGCAAAGCCTTTACCAGTTTCAGTTCAAGTAGGGCAAGGATTATACTCAGGTGCATGCAAACTTCATAACCCGAGCAAAATAGTCTTGGCTTTTCTAGGACTACACAATTCTTCTCTAGTAACTGCCAACTTCTTAACATCAATGATTTTATCTCTCTTTTAAGGGAGTTTGGTCTTGACTTTTAAATCATATATTTTACAGTGTTCCAATGATCACCACTGTGAACTAATATCATCAATAACAAATGTCGTCTTTAGTTGATTATCATATAATCTCTTTCTTTGGGGAATTGTTACACAAGATCTATTTTAGAATATTAATTGTGATATACTGGAAATTACTACATCACATATAATATAATTATGACAATTAATGAACTTTTCCTTTGTTCAGGACCCATTTACATCATCAATCTGCCAGTAAACTGTTAATTAATGATTTCACACCTAACATATCTGGCACACTTAAACACAAAGTATGACATTTATACCTTATATAAACCTTTCCAAAAATGACGAAAATAAACCCTGTCCGAAAACTAGCACACCTCTGACATCCGCATGATGTTCAGCAAATTATGTATTAATGTCTTCAATCAAAACCCTTGATTGAACATGCATTGGTATAAGTTTTCTTTATAAGGACTTGACATACAGTATAAACATTGTTATTTGGCACTTTGAAACAAAAATTTTGCTTTTCTTTATATACATGTATTTAAATTGAGTTTTTTAACACAGAAAAATTTTACCGAAGAAAAAGCGAAAATTGTTAAAATGGCAAAAAATGTTAAAATAGCAACATGTGAACAGATTGTGAACGGATTGCTTCGAAGGCATGCGATAAAAATCATCAACAGAAACTAATATGACACAAGCTCGACAGCTTGCGGTTTTTAAGTAACAAATTGGCTGGAAAGAACTTTCATTACTTTTCGTCTTGTATTTTCTGCTGACACTGCAGCTTCTTACGTAATTGAAAGGCATTTCGTTAAATCAATATCGTGTTACACAGTTACAAATATATCAAAATCAAGCAAATCTTTTCTTAAAGAAACTGTCAACAGATATTTTAAGGCTAAAACAGAGCTCAAAATAAATCTTTCTGTGTTGCATGAATCGGTGCCATATATTTAGTCAAAGGTTCAAACAAAACAAGTACTCAGTGCGAACATTTAACTAAAGCAATATAAATAGTTATCATGACTCACAAATATTACACATTAAGTAAGTCATTATTGCCACTTTGTGATGATCAATCTATGCAAAATTCACAAGCACTTAACCGAGAAACAGGGAAAGCTAGTAGAAAACATTTAAAGGTACAAAGTACTTCAACAAATCTATTCCTGATTGGTGATAATTCAATGATGACTAGTATTTGCCACTTTTCACCAATACTCGGTTTATCGAAGACATTAACTTCCATCCAAGAATTTTCCTTTTTCAGTAAGTCATAAAACAAGATTTCATGGCATAATTGGCAAAAACGATCATTTCCATATTTGTCTCAATTGACCAGTCAAAACTCCTGTCTTATAAGGGATCAAATATCGGTCACCATTCACAGAGTTAAAATCTAAATATTGGTCACCATTCAGTGAGTTAAAATCTAAATATTGGTCACCATTCAGTGATCTTAAAATCTTAGCCCTGAAAGAACCCTGCAAAGTTCACCAAAGCTAAAATCAATCAACAGTTACATATTTTGGGTCATTTTTATCACTTTACACAGAATACTAATTTAATGACAACTTTTAATCCAATTAATTAATTGAACAGAATATCAATAATTGATCAGTCTATGATAAAGGTTTATGTACCTTAGCCTGGATCCATAATGTTTATTGGTTATCCAACTTTTAAAGAAAGCAAGAAAAAAATTCAAATCCAGTGGTAAAGAACTGCAAATTTCACCCATTTCCAAAGTTTAAATGTCTCAAAGCCATTTCATTATGTCATTTAAAATTGCACACAAGTTTCCATTGTAAAAAAACTTTTTCCAAGATACTATTAATCAGACCTTCAGATGGGCATTCCTATTTACATTTGTAAATAAATATATAAAAATTTGCAACTTTAATTGTAGGATTGAAAAGAAGTAAAGAATGTTTTAACTAAATTCGGTCACACTGAAAAAATAGGTCACATTTCTTTATCTGCAATCAAAATCTAGAATGTGACCTTAATTTAAACTTAAAATTTGTAGGGCATTCATTTACAATTACGTAAGAGTAAGACACTCGTAATTTGTACTTGAGACCAGTTTATCTCTTACCACCCTAAATCATTTTAAATGGACTTGTCCCTGTATCTTTCAATCTGAAGAGAAAACAGTCATCATATTTAGAGATCAAAATATACTGACTGAATAATTGAGAGTGCAAGACCATTAGTACATTCAGTCACTGCCAGCAGGTTAAAGTTTAAGTAAAGCTGAACCGAACAAGATCTGTTTGGGTGTATGAGGGGTGACGAGGCAGGGTGGGGGTGTTTGAGTGTGTGACCCATTCAAGAGAAGTGTGACTGTAAGTCCAGGCTATGGCAAATTTATACATATTCCCTCTTCTCCAATGTTTTTGGTGTGCACTATAAATATAGAATCTTGCCTAACTGTACAACCAGCCTCAGCAGCATAGCTTATAATCAGTTTGAGGCAGGAGACTTGCAATCTCAACATATTGCAAGTTCGAATCCCAGACTGGCTGGCAAAAATTAGTCTATCGGATGAGACTTTAAATCCAGGTCCCGTATATATATGTATGAGTGTTTAAACACTTGGCATGCTAAAGAACCAGGAGAATCTTCTGGAATTGGGGCATATTTCTGTGCACTTTCCTCCAAAAATCCAAAATGACCAATGCCCTTTTGGAGAACTCGTCCATGTGCCCGGCAACCGATGTCACAAGTATAAATAAACTCAAATACACACACAACACTGTACAATGTCCTTATTGAACTAAGTGAACCATCAAAGAGGTTTAATGCCTTTAATACACAATCAATTCCTATCTAGATCAATGAGGTTGTTGTTTATATGCAGAACATACTGCTTTCCTCATAATGAGCCATATAGCAATTGATGAATGACATTACAACATCTGATTGGAATAAAGATTGTCCAATAGTGGACACATTTTTAGTAAACATGTTTACATCAAATCCAATAAAATACAAATCAGAAGACACTGAATCATGATGGACTCGGATTTCGAAATCTACATGGTCTTTCTTCATTGCAAGTTTATGGACATAATTGTCAATCTTTAGAACAGGTAAACTGTGGTCCAGTGGTATTCAAAGGTAATACTGCATTTGACTACATAATAATCATACAGATCAAAAGGTTGCAAGTTTGATCTTTACTTCTCATACAAAAAATTTATAACAAATATTAGAGGACTTTAAAAAAACCTATTCAGTTGTCATGAATGTAACATATATAATATTTATCAAATTGCAAAATTAAATTTCATTAAACAAGCATGCCATATCAAAATCAACAAAAATGGGGGTACAAAGATTTAAAGATTTGCTTATTTTATCACCTACTTTGCAACATTAGTACCTCTTAATCGACTCATGCATCGCCTTATGTAATTATTTGTACCCACTTAACTTGACTTCTACAATTCAGGTGAACATTTTTTCTGTTCAAATTTATGCTGATAGCAGGCTGAATTAAGGATTTACAGTTGCATTGAGAATTGAAGTTAAACTAACAAATGCGAGTGTTAAACTATCAAATCCGAGCATTCAACAAACAAGAAACAAAATGTCACTTAAGTTTATGTCAAGATAAGAGTATTTCACCAAATACTTAATTTAATTTCTCACATACCTTGCATGTCAAACATACAATTTGTCTCCATGTTGTCTGAAATATTGCTTTTGATTATTTCACACATGTTTACTTTATAAATACCTAGAGTAGGAAATTCAAAAGGTCTGATGGTGTGTAATAGTTTCCGTATCTATAATCTGCATGGGATTTAAATTTGGTAAAACTTCCAAACAAGATAATATTTCAGTAAGAGTAATAATACAAAAACTATTACATTTGACAACTTCTCCACAAAAATATCACAAACATCACTTTAAGGGGAACTTTTCAGATGAAATCAATTCTATCCCTATTTTTGAAATAGTGATGTTTTTTAATGTTTAGGTTTTATACTGCAACAACGTATAGGTGACTAGGTCATAGGGGGACTAAATTCCAGCTTTAATGGTGAAGGAAGACCTCAAGTTACCCTGAGACTGTACATTATATTACTTCATGCACAAACAGGCACCTGAGTAGGACCACCCACATTCCGTAAACCTAGCTGAATAGCTTTCTCACATGTATACTATAATCCAACAACACTTGCGTGGCTTGAACCTACAGTGACGAGAGGCAAGTGGTTTGAAGTCAATGACCTTCACCATTCGGCCTCCGTCTCCCCCTCAAAAAGTGGGGTTAAGAAATGCACGTTTAAGATTTTTCTCTTATCACGATTCATGAGCATGATATAATAATGACATTTGGCAAGTGCATTCAGTTTACATGACTGTACATTATATCATAAACCCAATGTTAAATTTGTAAGACATGAATAGTTTACAAAGACATGCACATGAAAAGAAAACACGTTGAAAAATGCAGATATTGCAGTTGTATTTGGTCTCTACCGGAAATACAAAAACAAAGAAGATTTTTGTTGTGATAATTGTCGTTGGCTAATTAGGATGAAATAACAGACAAGTGAAAGGTAACTGACATACCCTTTCAGGCAGGAAAAGGACATAAAAATTTTTGTCTCACTCCTGAGTACATTGTAAATGCCTGAAATCAGTTTGTTACTGGTCGAATCTGCTACCCACCAGTTCTGAATATTGAAATCCCTGTTATACTAATGGTGTAATATGAGTACATTTTACATTGATTCTTGAACTATTTGTTGCTATTATAAGGGATTTAATAATTATCGGTCTGATTGCACAAACGTGTACCATGATGGTTGGTTCTTTTCTTGTGACAGAGGGCCACAGGAGGATGAGATTATAAATTTAAAATCTAAACCATTTTTCTGATCACCTAATAATTTCTCAAACAGATTTGTCCCTTGAACTTTTGGCTGTGTATTAAACATCCTTCAGATTATCAAAGCAGCTCTTTCTGGTGATAGATATAAAACTGGAACCGATGGTAGTCCAACTAATTGTACTGCAGGACAAGATATTGTGTTATTTTGTGTCTGGAAAATATCTTGCCTAACCCTAGCCTGTCCTCTAGAACCCAGAACAAAATATCTCAGAATCTATCTAAGCTTTGGCACGTCAATATATTTTGACTAGAACCAATGGATGCCATCCTCAGAAACTACAAAGATACCTTTCTAAATGAAAAGGAAATTATTCCCTTTGTGCGGAAATTGTTTTAAAAGAAAGGCTGTTAATGTCTCAGCGACACATTAATAATTCCTTATAAAGATCTTGCATGTCAAACTGATATTGACCGATTTTAACATCCCACGTACTATAGAGTATTGAATGTCTAGCTCTACAGACTTGTCCTACATTCTGTGTCATATTATAGATTATTTCTTTAAACCAGGAATGCTTCCTTTTGAATTATATTATAACATTTCCCTACTTGAGTTTAGAACAGTTTATTTTAAATTTCTGGGTGTTCAAGAATAAAGTTTCAAAGTTGAAAAAAAAAAAAAATGAAAAAAAAAAAGAATACAGAGACTCAGCTACCCAGAAGATAAAATAAGGATTTTTTTAGTCTTTTTTTTTTCCACATATATGTTTACATAATTTACATTTTTAACATTCATCTTTATGTCTTGTGTACTAATAACCTCATCCCAATTTGAGATATATGGTAACCATTCAAAACATATTGAAGCAAAAAAACACAAAACATTCAAACCGCAATATTTAACAGAAGCATTCAAAAATATAAAAACAGGTCTGAAATAAAAAGTTATACCACATTATAATATGGTCCCAAAAAAAGTAAATATTAAATTAAGTATGGCCTAGTAAATATCATCAAAAGAAAAAAATATAAACGCAACCATTAAAGTGACTTGCCTCAGATATTTCATTACTTTTTTTGATCAAATAATTAGTTTTGAATACAAAACCATTAACGCATACAACTGATGCTCAGTAAACATATTATTTTACCGTATTGTTTCTTTTGAATGTCCCCAGACAGGGGCATTTATTACTGGCATGATCATTTACTTTGTCACGACAAGGGCATATATTAAGGGCAAGGACATTTTTAAGTGAGCATGGGCATTTATAAGGGCACTTTAAGAGGGCATTGGTATTTATAAGGGCACTTTGAGGACATTTTTAAGAGGGCATGGGCATTTATAAGGGCACTATGAGGACATTTTTAAGAGGGCATGGGCATTTATAATAGCAAGGCTGTTTATTAAGGCAAGAGCATTTATTAGGGAATGGGCACTAATTTGTGACAATGCGGTAAATAAATAAATAAATATCATTTTCCACTTAAGGGAATGTTATGCGACTGGTACTTAAAAAGAATTGATCCAAGATATCCTAAGCAGGTGTATGGGAAGCTAAATAAAACCCATTTACAATTATTGATGTAGATTTAAGAAAATCACTTTAAGGTATGGATGACGTTATTACAGAATAATTTTAAGATGCTCTCATTTTGACACTCTTAGCAGTCTTCACTTTAAAAATTATCAACAATATACTCCTACTATTAAGTTTTACATTACGGAAGATGCAAAAAAAAGTTACTTAACTTATGTATTTTATCTGGAGTAAAAATCTCAAAGCAATATTTTCCCATCTTCTATGGTACAATATGAAAATAATCAGTGGAATATACCTAATTATTTGTTTATAATTCTTTAATCAACCTTCTAATTATATGCAAAACATCTTAAAGAATATTCTAATTGCACCAGTAAGTATACTTAATTACTTTGATCTTAGACCGACATGTAAAGTGAAGGATATTATTATTTTAATGCACCCTATAATAAGAGAGGTCTAGAAAATTCAATTTAGCAACAGTTCCTGTCTTTAACACGGCAGGCAAATATGCCATATTTTGGTTCTGGCTTCAAACCAGTCGTAACAAAACAGAACATTTTCTGGGTCTATTGAAAGTCTTTTTTCACTCGATTATCAACAAATCCAATACCAGAATAGAATTCCAGACTTAATCAACAAAAGAACAAAGTCAGTTTGCAGAGACTGTGTGACATTTCCTTACAAGCTAAATTTAAATGCATGTTTATGTATTAATAAATTAGCATTGAAATTGGTTGTTGCATGTTTTATACAACAGCATTTGTATGCAACATCACTACAAATGCTGCCGCTTTATTGGTGTAGTCAACACATAAAATTTAACGTTATTTATTATCAAATGGTCAAGTCTATAACCAAGTCATACATTCTTGCCATTTTTTTTTTTTTTAATAGCAAACAGTGCAGATCTATGATTCGACGGTACAGCACGGATGTACCGGCTGATGGTTGGTCTGCACTGGTCGCTCAGGTACTCATGTATAATTATACAGTCATCGCCACCAGGCTAATGATAAATTCCAGTCAACTGCAAGCTTTCTTTACAATCAAGCTTCAATATATTAAATGTGTAAACACATGAGGTAAGGCCTGATGGTCAGTATAAATGAAATAAAATTACTTACAATTCAAAGACTAGGAAGATAAAGGTTGGAGTTTCAAAAGCATCATGGAGTTCAACTGAAAGATAAAAATATTTTTTTGTTTATAAGAAATTTATAACTTCTTTTTTTTTCAGAATGATAAAATTTAAAGCAACACTTTTTATTCACTTCAAGCACATAATTGCTGATGTGTCAATGGTAACATTAGGCTATACGTATTCATTATTGAAACAAAGATAGCATGGCTTTTCCATTACTTATTCAAACCAAGTCTGCAATTTTCCTTTAATTTTGTTTTTTTTAATGCTTTAGAGGGATCACTTTTTTCCAGATAATTTCTAACTTTTAAAGATTTTGAACACTTCATAAGCTTGCGCTAATGGACATGAAAGATATTGCACTTCTCATGGTCTCTCATCAACAGACTGTATCAAACTGAGGGAGCAATTTGTACTTATATTTTGTCCATTACTGTAGATGGATCTTCCTCTTCCAAGGATTTTTTCAAAAGAAAACAACAAAATTAACTCATAATTGACTGGAACAGAAAGTCACAGACTGATTAGCATTTGCAACATTGATAAGCCTTTGCAACCTAAGTGTACAGCCAGCCCATCCAAGCCAGCCAGCACATCCTTGAAGTCTGACCAGGTTCTATACTTTTGGTAGCTCAATTTTTGTATTTTGATATAAAATCGCTTAAATTTCTAATGAACTGTTCCAAAGTCAGGCTGTGCAAATCCATTACACAATTTCAGTAGCTATTTAAGGGTTTATGACTTCAACTAATGTATAAAGAGGAGATTTTTCTTCATATACATGTATTGTACTTACTAATTTGTTCATGGCCAGTACACATACGTAGAATGTTTATTTCTCGTATAGTGTCCTCCTTGGTCTGTTCTGCCTGGTACGAGTCCGAGCGCTCCCCACTGATGTCTATTATCTTTACGGCATATTCTTTACCCGTATTCTTTTCCGTACATCTACGAACTACGCTACTTATTCCCCTGAAATATTAAGAATATAAAATACAGAATTAACATTACTAATTTCACATTGGTGCCGTCTGATTATGGTTGACATTGTTCTAAAAATGATAAATGGTTTTGTCCAGATCGAGAGATAGACAAGTCCATTTTAGATATTTAGCATGGTCAGAGTAAAAAACAACTGCTCTACTTTGATCAAAACTGTGGCCAGATCAAACTGTGGCTACATCTAACTGTCTTACAGTGCCTTTAAGACGTTTTATAATAGAATATAATTATGATATTGTATAATTACAGACCATGTCAAATTATTCCAATACATTTAATGTTTCTGTACAGTATTATTGTGAATAAATACAAATATTTTATATCAATGATGTCTAACTTGTCATTTTCATAAAAGCATTACACCATAAACATGATACATAACTGTATATCAGATCTGTCGTCATATAAAATCTGTCAATAAGTTTCTTTTTTCATTTATGAGGAATTTTTCTTTGTTTTGAACTTGCAATTTTTTTTTTTTTCGTGGAGGTTTTAAATGGATGTATTAACCAGTTCTTACATAATAACTTTTATTGTAGAATATTACTTCATAATAAAACTTATAATATTATGTAGGCTTTTTAATAAATTTTTCAACTTGTTCTGACTTATTTGTGTTCACAATCTAAAGGGAATGATGCATTGGATGTGACACATTTATATTGTATATAGTAATAGGTTATAAATGTGTATATTTTAATGTTAATATTTGAGATCCACATCATTTTTAAACATCAATACTGTTGAGGCCATATGGTGACTTTCCAGCTCAAACAGCTGGCAGAAAATGTCACTGGTTGGTGCCCTTTTTTATATTTTTTTTCAAACAGAAAACATAAGTAGAACAACAGACATTTTGTAAGCTAGCTGAACAGCTTCCTCACATGAAAAAGATGATGGTTAAAAATAAAATCTATAGGTACCATAAAATAAATAGAGAAACTGGCACCTCTAAATTAACTTTAACAATGCAGAAAAGCAGACCGCACAACAATTCAAAAGCAGAAAGCAGACAAACAACACTTTCTGTATAATAATTGATAGACTGTCATTTATCTGATGACAAATCTACTTCTCACAACATCAACAGCCTGTGTTACACATCATTTATAAAATCCTTATTACTCCCACACAATTATGTCAGCAGTAATTGGTAAAACCATTGATATTTTCCTGAACAAAGCGCAAAAACTTCAAAGATGTCAAAAAAGCAAAAATCACAAGAAAAACCTTCTTTTATCTGCTTTACGAGGTTTGGCATTATATAGGTAACATCATTATATTCTATGACACAAAGACATAAATAACTTCTATTACTGCAGATAATTTGGGGGGAGTGGGAAAATTTAACAACTGTTGAGGGGGAAAAAAACTTTTGTGCATAAAATATCTAAATATATAATAATGCGTTTTTGAGTTATGCATACCAATATTGTTTTAAAATAAATTGAGCTTTAAATAAATATGTTTAAACTTATATTGTTCTTCTTTGGTTAAACTTTGTTTTATTTTGGTAAGAATATTACATCATTGCAGCTTTGCGGCTGGGAAATCAATTACTGTCAGAAATTTAGTGCATAAATTGTCAGTGTGCAAAAGAAAGAAATGAAGAAAGGTGCATAAGTAATCATCTCTGGAAATTCAATTGTTTTTTCCTATTTATTAAAACTAGTAACTTTTGTTTCTGCATTGAAACCAGTTACATTGATTGATATATAATATAGCATCATAATAAATTAAACACAATTAATACTGATTGATATTTAATATATTAAAATATAGCACCACAATATTAAGATTAAACACAATTAATATTGATTGATATTCACAATAAATTAAACACAATTAATATTGATTAATATATAGTATCACAATAAATTAAACACATCTACTGGTTTATTGTTGTTGTTGTTGTTTTTCCACTCCATACTGCTTTTTGGACAAGACCATCAGCCATATAGATACTCGATATAAATAACTGTTTACTGCAATGTTTGAAAAGGTCAATGTTTGGCCAACATTGTTTACATTCTCTATCAAGAAACAGTCAAGGTGTCCTGAATGTACATGGGTCAAGGGAGGTAACTTGTGTCCAGCTATCAATTATTTACACCTGAGAAGGTCACTGTAGGTGGTCATGTTTACAGTTTATCATGATGGTCAATATAATCATGGTCAAGTTGTCAACAGGTCAACCTTGAAGGTGAAACTTCAAATTGTAGTAAACAGGCCTAGTTTCTGGCCTTAAAATAGAACTGAGCTCACTCAAACTGTGTTGAAAGAATTGAATATGATAATTTGGTCTTGCAGTGAAAATATTGTTTTATATAAATAATGATCTGACATCTGAGTCTTTGAACAGCAACAAATGAATGATATCAGGTATTTTTATACTCATGAAAATTTTATTTATCTTGCTTATGTAATTTTAAAACAAGTACATTTATATCAATACAGAACATAAATTTGTAATTATTATTATAGCCAAATTATCATGGTAGATCTATAAAACTTACTGAGTAACCTTTTTTATCCATGATTATCATGATAAATTGTTTACATTAAGTGACGGAATTTTTCAAGTTACATAAGTTTCACTGTTTGATATGACTTACTTAATCATTCACTTCTGTAAAACATGTAGTTTTCGTACTAATACATTAATAATGAAAATATTTTTGCTATCTTCAACATATACAATGTCCTTAATGTATGACTTTTTACCATTACGCAACAAAAAACCCGCAAATTGACGTAAACGAAAGTTATTAAGACTATTCTATACGAGTATATGTGGGATGTTTTTGATAGTTGCATGTACATGACTATGTCAATTTCAGATGGTGTCCAATGATACATACGTAGTTAGACTTAAAGGGAGCAATTAAATGGCCTTAAAGGCAAATGCCCTACATACATGTACATTAATCCAGAAGGGGGCATCGTGACATCCCAGCCTTACCCCTCCCACCTTAAGATTAATTTAATGGCTTCCATGTCATCATAGAATATATATCATATCTCATCAATGTCCCGATATAAACTTAAGTTTTTTTTAGTGAAAATCAGAGCAAAAATTTGACAAATACCTCACCCCCTCAGAATTCTGACGAGAGCTTTAACTTGATTGACCTAACAAGAAGTCTTTCTACTAAGTGGGCTTTTAATTAAGTAGATCGGCTTTTAATTAAGTAGATCCCTTAACAATTGACCATTTGTTTGACATATTTTGGTTTCAAGCAGCAGCATTTCTGGGTCATACAGTGAAATGTGAATCATATATTTACGTTATTCCATATGAACCATGCCTACAAAACAAATCCAAACACGATTCAATTACGCTTAAAGTAATGCAGCATTAAATAAGATTAAATGGAATTAAACTGACAGAAAGAAATCCTTTATGCTAATTGAAATAATATTTCAATGGATACAAAATTTCTTTAAGCACATATAATAACTATGAATTTCCTTATTTAGCTAACAAATCTATGTCAATAAATAGACCAGGTTTACAAACATCAAATTAAAGTTTTGCAATTGAAAGAATGTAAACTGATTGGCATTGTTGCCAAAAAAATATTAACAATCAAGGAACCCTACCAGATTTAGTTTCTGGCACATTTCTGTATTAACTAGAAAACCTGTGTCATTATGAACACAAATCTTTTTACAGCAAATTGACACTTGTGAAAATTTTGAGTTTTTACTCAATGACACTGTCCCAGACTGAGATGAAAAATAAAATTCTTAGAAGAAACATAGCCTTGGGCTGTACTGAAAAATTTGTCTGAATTTAGCAACTTTCAAAGACTTCACTTTATATATAGAATAGTGGTATAGCTTCATAACATCAACAGGTAGGTATATCCAGAATTTCCTGCGATAAATATAGAGCCACACAGGCTATTTCAGTCTCCGCCAATCTAACTTTTATTTTGGATCTTATAAATTCTTACAAATAAATTTGTTCCCACTCAACAAATTTCCTTAAGTGCAACATATAAAACTTTTTTTAGGCCTCAACGGGGTAACGTCTAACCCCGTTTATTCACCCCGTAATACAGAATGAGAGGGTCGAGGTCATCCCCTTCATACCTTATAATATCTATACAATCATGTATATCACATTGTTATATTAAACTTTACAATCATGTAAAACTTGACGACAATTAAGGTCAATATGACATACATGTATGACGGACACTTAAGACTGCACTTCCGTATCAGTCATAATGGCGGAGTGCAGACTGCAGGTTATTGATGATTCAATAACTTAACCAGTTTATTGAACTGTATCACCATGCCAAGATTTTTCCACATGACTGTTTATCTGGTTAATCTCAGTGTAACTTACAGAGAAAACTTGCAAAATTGAGTGAAATTAAGAAGGTTGTGTATTAATTATTGGTTTGCGGTAATCAATATGAAGTTGATCTGACGCCAGACTGGGGCACTTTATTGTTTTGTTGTAAAGATACAGACATTCTTGGAACACTACAGAACCAGACTGGGTTATTGACCAGATCTACAATGCAGACATGCTGCTCATGTATATAGAGGTGTAACAAAGTCTCCAATTACCAACAAATCAATAGTTAAGATAATTAAGTTTTCTTTGATCTGAGAAACATGACATAGTCCATTTTTCGTGTAAAATGTTGAATTCTGCTTAAGCCGGTGCTAGGGGGCGTGGATGGTATCTTGCACTTCCATCCATGAACAGGCTCAATCAAACCGAGCCAGCAACATTTTCAATTTTGCCGTGTTGGGCTTTCTTTAGGGATTCTGCTTTTCTCTATTCATACTGTTTTGATTGTTTATATTATAAAAAATAATTGTATTTAACCTTTAACACTCTAAATATCTTAAATAGACTTGTCCATCAGATATTCAATCAAGTCAAAACCATTCAATTTTAAGGAAATTTTCAAGTTAAGAATTGACTGAATTAAGTGCAGACTGCTGTAATCAGAATGAGATGGATGGTATGGATTTGAAAGTAGGTCTACTGAATAGTGTACAGTGCAGACCATCATAAATTGTAGAGCTATAAAGACCGTAAATTCAAAGCATATGTCTTCAAATAGACTATCGGTATTAATTATTAAAAGGACCACTTTGGGAAATCATTTGTCTGTTGTTTTTTAAAGTTATACATAAACAATTACCTAGACTCACTTTCATAGTAACATGAAACAATAATATAGATAAAATCTGAATATATTAAAAATGTCTGGTCAAATCCAGTTTCAACTGTATAATGTTATCTGATTTGTCAACAGTTTTATTTCATTGATTTTAATCATTTTATATTTCATTTTTTATGGCCATAAATTTTATTTGTGTCAGTTATCTAGGCCAATGTGAATAGGAAGGGTCAAGACATTAACATCTGATATCAAATGATACCATTCTTAAAGAGCGTAAATCAATCAGAGTCTATCATTTCAAACAATGGCTGATCAAATCAATATAACTGATATATATCAGCTAATCAAGTGTAAATTAGTTAATTACCAATTGGCCATGCAATAACAGTTTTTAATGACCAGATAGCAATCTCGATATGCGTAATAAATAACATAAATGTGTAAAAGGTACAAATAATTAAGTCAAGTAGAAAATTGTAACTATAACCTACTTTTAATTACCGACAAAGTTAAGACTTTAGAAACAATCGAAGTTTCGATCTTTAGCCTTATTAATTACAGTAGTCATATAAACTATTAAACAATGGCATAAAATTTGATATCAAGGTAATAAAAATTTTTGATGTAAGGTATTCTTATTCCGGACCGCTTATTCAAAAATTCATGTTGTAATAAAAAAATTGTAAACAGTCCTAAATGTTTAATATCCAACTAGTGAAAAAAGTAATATATTATTTATACTTTATATATTATGCAATCATGACCTAGATTTTTCATACTCCATAGCCTAAGTCATGTACAACAAGAAAGAATACCACATTTCAATTATAAATCAAAGAACATCTATTTTATTTTAACAATAAACACATTGTTAATAAAATTGTTAGCCTAAAATTAAATATTATCAACAAGCAAACTGTGCACATTTATGTCCTTAAAAACACATAATTCAATAGAATAGCCTAATTTAAGGCAATTATACATTTACATATTGATTTTAAAAGGGAGCAGCTGTTCTTACTTATTTTCCTACCTTATAATAAGCTGTTGAAAAATACAAATCAAAACACCAGATGTCAGTGACTTTAAGCTGATTGTATTAGGGTGTTAAACAGAACTAGAACTGTGCGACCTAAGTATGTCATAATTTATGCTTATGAAAAACATGTAACACTTTTTTGTAGTCAAGTCTAGTCAAGTCAGCAGATGACAATTGTGATTTCTTTAAAACTTTTAATATCATTGTATAAAACTATTAAATAACTAATCTATTTATAGATTTTTGATCTCCTGAAATAATAACATTATACAATTGCACTTCTTGACAATTAGAATTGCATTGTGTGCATAATGATTATAATGTATGCACAACATGAACATGCTTATTTTGTTCAATAAAACATTTCATGCATATGCAGGAATCAATTTCAATTAAAACCTTTTTAGTATTAACAAGAGATTTTGCCTATTTTCAAGCGTGTATAATTATACATGTACATGTATGTAAATACATATCTCAAAGGAATGTTAAGTAAATGGTACTTTACTTATTATTAGTAATAATAACCCACATTTGTCTACTTGCAAGTCAAGAAGGAAACTAATATAAATGAAGCAAAATACATGTAAGGAAAATTAATAAACTGGGTTTAAGCCACTTCAACTATATATTAAAATGTCCTTAAAATAATTATGAAGAGTATAAAAATATATTTGCTCAAATATTTTTGGCATCCCCTGAAATACACAACTGATTTAGCTTATTATATAAGTAACAAGTTAACAGGGCAAAAAATGGGAAATTTACATATTACTTAATTTTAATATACAATAAGTCAATGTATTATATTCCTATTAAAACCACTTTCTATTTCAAATATTTTCTTCCTGGTTTGCTTGCAAGATCAGTATGGAAACTTGTTATACAATATAGACAGGTTGCTGCCTTCTGTTGCTTAACTTCCCCCGCCCCTCTCCTTTACGCCACCCAAACTGATTATATTACCATACAATATATTATTCCCATATATCAACATTATATAACCATGATTATTTCCCAAACCGGGTCACATGACACTCTACATTGTAAGAGACATAAAGGGACACAACTCTGGACTGGTGTGAGTCATCTTTCCCACCAGTAGAGCGAAATTTCAAGCGAAAATTCAATGGAGTTCTTACATTTATTTCTATAATTATATCAACAAATAAGCATATTTATTTCAAAAACGCTTCACAGGACATTGTCAGACCACAGAGATACTAGCTACGAATTTCATCCCAAACATTTTTGTGTTATATATAAGTGATAGCTTCTGATATTTTTTTCTGTTTATTAATTAATAAACATGTTTATTTTTCAAATCAGGACTTATGTCATTATTATTATTTATAACGTCATTTCCTGGTTTAAAATTGGGTTTTATACGTCATTATATGACGTGATGTGGTAAACAATTAATTGATCAACATCAAAGTTCAAGTATTCATCTTATATATATATATGCATTTCCTTTAATCTATGACATCATTTTTCTCTGTGTTTACGTTACAGTAGTCCAAAATGTCAAAAAGACATTGGGATAATATTTGGACAGGCAATATCTTTATGACAGTATGAAAGTCTGTTAATCAGGTCAAACCATTCATGCCTATTTGATAAGGGTATCATTATTGTAAAGTTATTATAACTGTTTTGTTGATTTTTCCAAATATTGAACATCTTGCCTTATTAGGCAAACCTGCATTTTTAAATACAGTGTCAAATATTTGTATCTTTTAAATTAATATTTCATGTTATAAAATCAATGCAGAGTATTAAGGGTTCATTTTTTTATCTGTAACAGTGATAATAAAGAATAATCCTAATATGAGATAAAAACAAATACATATATATTTAATTAATTTGGTAGCATCAGTAGTGTCAATCAAACATTTTAGCCATTAACACAAATTTGAATCATGAAAATACCAATACGATAATCTGTGATAATTTTCCATTGAAAAAAAAAATTCCATTGAAAAAAAAAAAAAAAAAAAATTATATTAGTAAGAAACATTATGTAATCTATACAATTGTACTGTAGCCCAATTCATTTGGCATGTCAGCTTGACCCAGGTTACAACAGCTGGAAATAAGGCTGTACTGCCTATCAATAAATAATATATCGTAAAACATAAAAGAAAATCTCTATCTCTCTCATTGTATAACAAGATAAAATATTAATTCAACCAAAATTTACTGAAAAACCCACCTTCCTATAACCTCATGAAGAGTGATTGAAAAGTTTTCTCCATTACTTGTGAACACAAGGTTAACATTATCTAGGGGTTGATATTTACTATCAGATGTCCCGATCCCTGGGTCAGATCTCTCCACACGAGGACATGTCTCTATATTATTATTAGGGTCCTCCATTTGTTTACGGCAATCACTAATCCCTTTGACACAATCACTGTTTTTAAAGCTAAACAGATCCTCTTTCAATGACTTAACCATAGTGTTGGCTTTACCCACCCCTATCCACTAAAACCATTCTTAAGTTGAATTCATATAATTTATATGTCCTTTTTTTAAATAAATTTCCTTAAAAAAAATTCTCTCACAGCTTTAAGAAGTTCAATGTATTATAAATCCCAATAAATCAACTCTAAATATTAATCCTTATATATTCACAAACTATTAAATGATTACTCCATATCACACTTGTGTTCAATGGTATACATGCTCTAACTGAATTCTACACAAGTCATAGTAGTATCTATGTGTATACATTAATCAATCAACCAATCAGAGCTGCCAAAAGAAGTAGAGCATGGAAAAACGCCTTAGCCAATCAGCAGAAGTTTTACATGCACTATCCTACTTAAGAGCCAATCAGACGCCTGCACTCTCACACACCTTTCTCAGGAGAAGAATGTAAACAACCAGATGTTGAATGGGTGTATGATGAAATTTCTAGTATTAGTGGAAAAGAGACTGGGTCACGAAAAGTCGGTGAAGATAGTTGAAAAGTTTAAAACAGTAACATTCTATTACAAGCACCAAATTTTCTACACATTGTGTTAAAAATGTTGTACAAGTGTAGTTATAAAGTATTTAACTGAATAATGTTGTACAAGTGTATGTTATAAAGTATTTAACTGAATAATGTTGTACACGTGTTGTTATAAAGTATTTAACTGAATAATGTTGTACAAGTGTAGTAAAATTACACATTATAAAGTATTTAACTGAATCAGATATGGCAAAATCAATTTATAATGGACATCCACATGTTATAAACAATACATCATTTCTGTTCTGACCCTAAAATATAATTAAACACCAGCTCATCTGTTATCACATTGTGTAAATTCAAGCAAGTCTTCTAACAGCAACTCTCTGAAAGATGTTGAGAAATTTTATAACTTATTCTGTTCAATATAATTTACATGTTGAAATTGTATTTTTACACTGATAAACAAATTAAGTTGCTTCATTGTTAAAAATAGGGACACAAAATCAGGAAAAATATTCATAATCTGTTAAATGAATTATTATAATTAAGTTGTTCTAAACTAAGTATTATGCTTTCTAATCTTGGCATTAATCATGTAAAACAGGTAATTAAATTAGATTGCTATGTCAGTCACATTCAGAAGTCTGCAAATCATTACCTAAGTGCAGAAACAGGTTTAGTTCTTCTAAATTAAATAGGAGTCAACAAGTTATTGCATTAAGGTGATGAAATGTAGTACACAGGTACACAGGTGCACTAATGTACCAAAAATGTCTCTGCAACTTTCATTTTATTTAGAAGCAGGTACTTTACCTATTTGCACTGTTTAATATGTATTAACATTCTTATCTGGTAGAAAAAAATGCACTTCATTTCTGTTACATAACTCTGACATTATCATTACCTCTGAATGATGTCATATAAAATTTTTATACAGCATATCATTTGCACTGACCTAGTTACCGATATTCTTTCCTATTAATTACAAAATATGGTCATATTTCATGATTAAATAAAACCTTTATAATACATTTGAGAGCAGATTGCCTTAGTGCACTGCTCTATACAGTGATAATTGCTTTTGCATCAAGGGTGTGAAGTGTTTTTGAAAAGCCAAACTTGACAAATTGCCAGCATTTAGACAATAACAGACTTGACAAATTGCTTACTGCCTGAATGGTTTAAGTCTGTTACTGGGTATTTCTTTTAAAAGGTGGACAACCAAAGACTTGACAAATTGCTTACTGACTGAATGGTTTTAGTCTGTAACTGGGTACTTCTTTTAAAAGGTGGACAACCAAAGACTAGACAAATTGCTTACTGACCTGTTACTGGGTACTTCTTTTAAAAGGTGGACAACCAAAGACTAGACAAATTGCTTACTGACCTGTTACTGGGTACTTCTTTTAAAAGGTGGACAACCAATGACTTGACAAATTGCTTACTGACCTATTACAGGGTACTTCTTTTAAAAGGTGGACAACCAAAGACTTGACAAATTGCTTACTGACCTGTTACAGGGTACTTCTTTTAAAAGGTGGACAACCAAAGACTTGACAAATTGCTTACTGACGTGTTACAGGGTACTTCTTTTAAAAGGTGGACAACCAAAGACTTGACAAATTGCTTACTGACCTGTTATTGGGTACTTCTTTTAAAAGGTGGACAACCAAAGACTTGACAAATTGCTTACTGACGTGTTACAGGGTACTTCTTTTAAAAGGTGGACAACCAAAAGACTTGACAAATTGCTTACTGACCTGTTATTGGGTACTTCTTTTAAAAGGTGGACAACCAATGACTTGACTAATTGCTAACTGACATGTTATATGGTACTTCTTTTAAAAGGTGGACAACCAAAGATTTGACAAATTGCTTACTGACCTGTTACTGGGTACTTCTTTTAAAAGGTGGACAACCAAAGACTTGACAAATTGCTTACTGACCTGTTACTGGGTACTTCTTTTAAAAGGTGGACAACCAAAGACTTGACAAATTGCTTACTGACCTGTAACTGGGTACTTCTTTTAAAAAGTGGACAACCACAGACTTGACAAATTGCTTACTGGCTGAATGGTTTAAGTCTGTAACAGTTATAGTGGGTATTTCTTTGAAAAGATGGACATTCACAGTCTTGGCAAAATGCTTTCTGGGTCTGTAACTGGGTACTTCTTTTAAAAGGTGGACAACCAAATTTTTAGACTTGACAAACTGACATTTATGAATGCCTGGAGATTGTTACACTTTGTTCTTGTACACCTGGAACATGGAACACTGGCTTCTTGCAAACTTGGAGACTGATACATTAGGCTTATATATACATAGTGCAATGGCATATGCACACTTGGAGACTTGGAGAATGTACATTAAGAGTCTGGTACACTGGCTAAGGTATACTAAGAGACTGGTACACTGCCTAATGTACACTTGGAGACTGGTACACTGGCTAATGTACACTAAGAGACTGGCAAACTGGCTAATGTAAACTAAGAGACTGGGAAACTAGCTTCCTGCACACTTGGAGACTGGTACACTGGCTAATGTACACTAAATGACTGGTTAACTGACTAATTTACACATAGAGACTGGTAATCTAGCTTCCTGCACACTTGGAGACTTGTAAACTGGCTAAAGTACACTTGGAGACAAATACTCTGGCTAATGTATACTAAGAGACTGGTAAACTGGCTAATGTACACTAAGAGGCTGGTAAACTGGCTAATGTACACTAAGGGACTGGTTAATTGACTAATGTACACTAAGAAACCAGTATTGCAGCTTCCTGCACACTTGGAGACTGGTAAACTGGCTAATGTACACTTGGAGATTGATAATCTGGCAAATGTACATTTGGAAACTAATACACAGACTAATTTACACTAAGAAACTGGTACACTCTCTAATGAACACTTACAGACTGGTAAAACTGGCTAATGTACACTGAAGACTGATACACTGGCTAATATACACTAAGAGACTGGTAAACTAGCTAATGTACACTAAGATACTGGTAAGCTGGCATAGGTACTAACTAAGAGACTGGTAATCTGGCTTTTTCACACTTTGAGATTGGTACACAGGCTAAAGAACACTTGGAGACTGGTAAATTGGCTAAAATCTACACTAAGAGACTGGTAAACTAACTAATGTACACGTAAGAGACTGGTAAACTTGCTAATGTACAATAACAGACTGGTAAATTGGCTAATGTACACTTAAAGACTGGTAAACTGATTAATGTTTGCTAAGAGACTGGTTAACATGCACGCTAATGTACCCTAAAGAGACTGTTAAACTGAATAATGTACACTGAAATACTGGTAAAGTGGCTAATGTACACTGAAATACTAACTGGATTCTTGCACACTTGGAGACTGGTGCTCTGGCATATGCACAGTTTGAGACTGGTACACTGACATATTCACACTTGTGAGTTCCTTGCATTGGCTAAAACACATTTAGATATTAATGCACTGGCATAAATAATGCACATTTAGAGAATAGTGGCGTGTGCACATTTGGAGATTAGTGCACTGGCATATATAATCTATGACACTGGGCACTGGCTTATGTACACCTGGAGATCAGACAGTGCACTTGATTTTGCACAGTTAAAGACTGGTGCACACTCTGACATAATTATGTACATTGGAAACTGATGCACTTGCATACTGGTGCACTGGCATATGTACACTTGGAGATGATGCACTGGCTTATGCACACTTGATGATGCACTGGCGTATGCACACTAGAAGATGCACTAGCGTATGCACACTTGATGATGATGCACTAGCATATGCACACTTGAGGATGATGTACTGATGTATGCACACTTCAGACTGGTGCACTTCCTGGCATATGAACAAATATAGCCTGGTGCAATGGTTATGCATATTTGTACACTGATGTACTAGTTTATGAACACTTGTACACCTGGATAATGGTAAAATGACTTTTTGAACTCTTGAGAATGATGCACTGGCTTATGCACACTTGGAGAATGGTACATTGGCTGATGCGCACTTGGAAACCATGCACTGCCAGTGCCTGGCATATGCACACTATTACACTATTTTATGCACACTTGGTGACTGGTGCAATGACTAATGAACTCTTTGAGATGGATACACTGGCATATGCACACTTTGAAATTTGACAAAGGGGCATAGGCACTGCCTGGCATATGAAAGAAAAGAAGAGACTGGTGCACTGTGTTATGCACAACTTAAGAGACTCAGGTGCAACTCTTTTTGCTATATTGGAAACTGGTAAAAAATCTGCTTCTTTTTAAAACTTCTCTTGTGCATGCAGTCTCAATACACTCAATACATATCTTACATCGCCTTTGCTTGCAAATTATGCATAGTTCAATAACCAAAGACTGACATTAATCCGTTGAAAAAATAAAATGTTTAATAAACAGAAAAGAGTTTAAAATGAAAAAATCTATCAATACCTTCCTAGAACTTCACTGATATATAAGGTGGATTCCCCATGCTCTGTCAGGAAAGAGACGGTAATTTCCCCGAATGTTCCAGTATCCTTCAGTAGAGTGTCATGAGGTTTAAGAAGGCTTGCAAGAGAATCCAATTTGTCCTTATTTGCCACATGATTACCTCTTTTAGAACGACATTTGGTACCTTTTAAAAGTTTCAGCTTTTTCTGTTTTATACTGTCATTGATTGTACTAGGCCTGAGAGGCATTTTTTAATCTTCAAACTTTTATCCAAAGTGTAAAAGAGAATTGTCACAGAATTTACAACAATTTGTTTGCAGACATATGTAAATACTCATGCACATCTAAAAATTATCCATATCCGAACACTGTTACACTTTTACCACTAACCATCCAATTAAAAAGTCCAATAATATTAGGAAATATGCAATTTTCAACAAAATTTATATAAATAGATTTGAGAAGTCAAAATCATTCTTTGCAAAGTTAAATAAGCAGTAAACCAGCTCAATATCAGCAGTTAAACCTGTGAAAACTGCACTTAAATAATTATTTTGTAGACTTGCTTCAGTTACTTCTGCTATGTTATAATCACAACACAATATGTATATCAGATTTACAAATTCAATGAACACATTCATTTAGATAAAATACCACTATTTTCAAGTATACTTTTAAGTGTATGTCCTTAAAGCATGTTTTAAGTGTTTGAACTTCAAAATAAGATTTTATTTTAGAAAGAAAATATTGCACATACGGCCAGTAGTATAATAGAGCCAGGCAAGCCTAACGACCAGTGAATTTAACTGGCTCTATAATTTTGGCTAAATAACTTTAAAATTTCATCTTAACATCCCTTAAATTTACAATGAGCAGGTCAAAACAATGGAAGCTGGACATATTCATTTTAGACATTTAGCAGATGAAGGGTAAACAAAATTAATATGCCATCAGTCTTCTTAAGCCAGGCCAGCCTGCACTTCTATACAAGGGGGCTTCTCTGATATCTGACATCCGGTCTGTACTTATTTCAAAGAATGACAATTTCATTTTACAGCACCAGAAAGGTGTTTAACTTAAGCCTTTAAATCCTTAACCCTCCTCCAACTGAATATCTTCTCTTGTGGGTCTGGACAAAACCATTTATTGTTTTGAAGGCTAATATTCACAATGACTATTTACTGAATAGCAAACAGTGTAGACCATGATCAGATGGCATGGATGTGATGGATGATCTTGGTCTGCACTGGTTGTTATGGTTATATTCAGTAGTTACTAGTAGGCTAAAGGGTTAATCTGCTAAATGTCTAAAATGTGCTTTCCTGGCTTTCATTTTTGGGACTGTGCAATAACAATTTTGAGGATATCAAATAAACTGACAGTGTAGGGCCTGGTCAGGTTTGATGGGGAAAGTTTATCAATATCATCAAAAACACAAATAAAACCATTTTAGCAGTCTTCCTTTTATAAATCTAATGAAAGATGACTCCGCGCATATTTTAAATCAGTCAACAAACTAACACTTTTCATGTTCTTTTCAAAACTGAACAGAATTATGAAAACATGTTTCCATCAAAGCAGGAAGATTATCAAGGTATTACATATTATACTTTATAGCAAGTCTATGCACCTGTCCTACATAATACACATTTCATTCAACGTGAGTTCTATAAATAACTTCAACTATCACTGCATGTAGGTCACCGTACCAGTAGTGTGTGTGTCAGTTTAACCAATAGGGTTACAGGGAGTTTATTCTCATAGATATATATACACAAATGCTTTAACTATATTTTTTTAATTTTTTTGGTCTTCTTTAATAACATGAAGTGAAAATCAGATCAAATATTATAAATTTATAATCATATAACATTAATTTGGTTAACTAACAGAAAATTAGTAAGATAGAGGACATTTACAGTAAACAAATAATTCGGTCAGTGGATTGATTTTTTCCGTCTTCTCTGCTATGTAAATTTAGGGTATGATACAATAAGTGTCTATCTTATAAAGCAATGTCAGAGCATTTACATTTATCTGGTACCAACTCCTTAAAACTTCTTATGTATGTGGGTTGAGAAAATAGTAGAAGAGAATTATAAATGTCTGATTAATATAGGGCAATTTCTCCTTTTACTTGGTGGAAGATGTAAGGCAAAAAAAAAAAGATATTTTCCTGTACCAGAATTTGAACTGCTGAACTGTGGAAAATAAGTTAAATTAACTTAGGGATGGGAACATAATACATTAAGCTTCTGTATACTGAGGTGAAACTTCATACCATTTAGTTGGTATAAACAAACAAGAGGGCCATGATGGCCCTGAAGTCACTCACCTGTATATAGCGCCCCCACACCCCCTGGCAGGGCCAATTTTAACCCAAAGGCTTTTATTTGAACAAACTTGGTAGACACCCATAAGAAGATGTTTCATGCTAAACATCTAAATCTAGCTGATTGGGTTTCTTAAAAGAAGATTTTTTAAGTTTTTACTATACACATATAGTTATTAAATGACACCCATGGGGCGGGGCCAGTTTTGACCCCAGGGCTTTTATTTGAACAAACTTTGTAGACACTTACTAGAACATGTTTCATGCTTAATATCTAAACTCTAGCTATTTGGGTTTTTTTAAAAGAAGATATTTAAGTTTTTGCTATACACAAATAAGGAAAATCAATGACCACCAGGACGGGGCCAATTTTGACCCCAGGGCTTTTATTTGAACATACTTGGTATACACCCATTAGAACATGTTTCATGCTAAATATCTTAGCTCTAGCTCTTTGAGTTCTTTCAAAGAAGATTTTTTAAGTTTTTACTATATGCATAAAAGGAAAATTAATGACCCCCTGGGGCGGGCCAATTTTGACCCCCCGGCTTTTATTTGAACAAAATTGGTAGACACTTATTAGAAGATGTTTCATGCTAAATATCTTAGCTCTAGCTCTTTGGGTTCTCTAAAAGAAGATTTTTTAAGTTTTTCCTATATGCATAAAGGGAAAATCATTGACCTCCTGGGGCCAGGCCAATTTTGACCCGCGGTTTTTATTTGAACAAACTTGGTAGACACTCACTAGAAGAAGTTTCATGCCAAATATCTAAGCTCTAGCTCTTACGGTTTTTTAAAAGAAAATTTTTTTAAAGTTTTTACTATACACATATAGTTAATAAATGACACCCATGGAGCGGGGCCAGTTTTGACCCCAGGGCTTTTATTTGAACAAACTTTGTAGACACTTACTAGAAGATGTTTCATGCTTAATATTTTAAATCTAGCTATTTGGGTTTTTTCAAAAAAAATTTTTAAGTTTTTGCTATACACAAGTAAGGAAAATCAATGACCCCCAGGACGGGGCCAATTTTGACCCCAGGGCTTTTATTTGAACATACTTGGTAGACACCCATTAGAACATGTTTCATGCTAAATATCTTAGCTCTAGCTCTTTGGATTCTCTAAAAGAAGATTTTTTAAGTTTTTACTTTATGCATAAAGGGAAAATCAATGACCCCCCTGAGGCGGGGCCAATTTTGACCCCAAGGCTTTTTTTTTTTTTAACAAACTTGGTAGACACTTACTAGAAGATGTTTCATGCCAAATATCTAAGCTCTAGCTCTTACAGTTTTTTAAAAGAAGATATTTAAAGTTTTTTCTTTCGGTTGCCATGGCAACCAGAGTTCTGCATGGATTAAATTCTTTGAACAATTTTTAAAGGTGACCACTCAAGGAACATTCCTGTGAAGTTTGGATGAAATTGGCTTAGTGGTTTAAGAGGAGATGTCACTTAAAGTAAAAGTTTACAGACGGACGGATGTTGGATGAAAAGCGATCACAAAAGCTCACCCTGTCACTTTGTGACACGTGAGCTTAAAAGATGATGGTTAATTAAAAATACCAAATACCAGTGTCTAATTAATGTATAAGAATTGCTAGGTCAGTATATAAGGGTTTTTTATGAGAAATAGAGAAGATACCTTCATTTTAAGCCTAGCTCTTATGCTTAATTGACCCTGACCTTCACATGCATATCAAACTCATTAAGGTTATAAAGTAATAAATATGCTACATAACTTAAAAAATGACTTGAGCAAAAAAAATGCAACAGTTACGGAAAGTAGAAAAATCTATTTCAAGTACTGGTGTCCTTGACACCTTGAACATCAAATTCCTTTTGAGGGTAAAGCTTCTATCATAATGGCCATTTTCATACAGAGGCCAAGTAAGGCTCCAAGAAGGCCAATGGCAGTCCACAAAAGGCTCCACTGAGCCCTTAAAAAATCGCGGAGAACCTAACCCATATTATTAAAATTTCGACCGGTTTCAAAGCCATGTCAATGGAATATGAAAATATCTGAGGTGGTACACAAACTTTAATGTAAATTAAAAGTCGAAAAATGGAAATAATTCTGTCAATATGCTTGATAGCATTACTTTCTCCTATATAAAGGTTGGGGACATGATAATGAACAAGTGCGCAAAGTTTCAAAGCCACATGACAATGTACTTGGAATATATTTCAGGTGGTACGCAAACTTAAATGTAAATTCTATGTCGAAAAAGGGGAATACTTCTGTCAAAATACTTAATAGAGTTACCTCCTCCTGTCTCCAGGTTGGGGCATGATGGTTAACTAGTGTGCAAACTTTCAAAGCCATACATCATAGGTGGTTCACAAACTTGAACATAAGTGGTTACACTGACACTCGGGGTGACTAGAATAGCTCTACTTATTCTTATGGGATAGTCGTGCTAAAAATTTTGGTAAGTTCTTATAGTGACTAAGAATGACCACTTATCTGATAACTAGAAACGTGTCCAAAGAACACGGATGCCCCCACACGCCACTGTTCTGTCAATCTTATGACTCTAGGTCAAATATTTTTGGACTACATGTGCCACAAGTTGAAAACTTAAAATCAACAAAGGGCCATAATTCTGTTAAATTTGGTCGCAGCAAAAATTCCTTCCTTTACTACCATCTACACTTTAAGGTTATCCATCCCAGAAAGTTTAAGCAAAATCTGCCATCCGATTTAAGAGGAGTTGCGTTCACAAAATTTCTACAAAGCATTTAGTGAAGAAATCAACAAAGGGCCATAATTCTGTTAAATTTGGTAGCAGCAAAAATTCCTTCCTTTAGTACCATCTACACATTAAGGTTGTTCATCCCTGGAAGTTTAAGCAAAATCTGCCAACCAGTTTAAGAGGAGTTGCGTTCACAAAATTTCTACATAGTATATATAGTGAAAAAATCAACAAAGGGCCATAATTCTGTTAAATTTGGTCCCAGCAAAAATTCCTTCCTTTACTACTATCAACACATTAAGGTTTTCATCCCTGAAATTTAAGCAAAATCTGCCATCCGGTGTAAGAGGAGTTGCGTTCACAAAATTTCTACATGGTATAAAGTGAAAAAATCAACAAAGGGCCATAATTCTGTTAAATTTGGACACAGCAAAAATTCCTTCCTTTACTACCATCTACACATTAAGGTTGTTCATCCCTGAAAGTTTAAGCAAAATCTGCCATCAGGTTTAAGAGGAGTTGCGTTCACAAGATTATGGGACATACAGACGGACTGATAGACGGACAGACAAGTGCAACGCTATATGCTCCCACTTTGTGGTGGCATAAAAACTTAATCATCTGCTGTTCAAATATACATGTACATGTATTATGTAACATTGGATCAAACAATGTATCTTATACTTGCAACCAACTTCTATGTATAATTCATAAGTGGTGTGTTGTTATGTTTAATTGTATGTATAGACCTTCCATTATAGACCAAGTCACTTTATAATAAGAGCTTGTTAACCCTACTTTTCACAAAATGTTGCAGATTATGCAGGTATACCTGGCACTACAGATATGGCAAAGGTTTATTAGTTTACTTGTAGGTCAAGCTGGTTAACTCAAAAACAGTTAAACTTTGAATCAACAGGTCAATGAACTAAGGATATCTTCTAGAACATAATTACATTCTACTGCCTTACTTTTAATACCAATACTGCACTTATATTGCACTTGTATGCAGAACATTAACCTGTTCGAAAATATGTGATGCACAGAAAAAAGTTGCAATATTCCTTATAACTTTTTTCTCATAATAATCTGTCTGTTATTCTTATTTGTACAGTACAGTCATTAAACCTTTATTCTAAATAGATGTCTGATAATGTCAACATACATAAGTTACTTTATATAGTAGACAGTTGACCGAATTATTTCCGTGAGCTAAAAGTACATATGAAAAATGTCTGTTATGACTTGTTATACAAAGGTTAAATGGAGGTGAATAACCTGAAGTTAGTGTACTCTTAGTAACATCTTGTCACAGTGACCTTGTTGTATACATTTCAATTATTACTATCATTATGTAATAAATGATTGTATAAATCTGTCAGTTCTGCCCCTTCCAGTCACATCTGGTCAAGTTATAACCATCATTACTGTTATTGCTGTTTGCTTGACACATTTCAGAAAAAATATAATCACTTATAATGTACTTTTAACAGCAGAAGGGAAGTAACTCTTGCACAAAAAGACAAAAAAATCTACTTAGAGTTAACTACCTTGATAAATAACAGCAATTCATTTATTATTTTAATGATAGAACTTTCAATTAAAACAAAAGAAAACAAGATGGAAAACCAGTATTAATGTGTCAGTGTAAGCATGAAAGTGTCAGTGTAAGTATTTCTAACAAACATGTCTCAGAAACTGAGCTGAATTTACTTCCCTTATTTCACTACAAGATAAGACAATAAATTGGAAAAGCCTCACTCTTACATTTCATGGCAAATTTAGCTTCCCTTTGTTGTCATATAACTGTGTCAATGCTAAGTGAATGTACTGTGGAAGTATTTATTTGTTTTGTTTTTTATTTTGTGTGAGTGTGCTGTTTTTTGTTGTTTTTTTTTTATGGGGGTAGAGTGGGGGGGGGGGGAGCATAGAAGTATATATTCCCAATATGACAAGAAAAAACAGTATTTCTGTATTACAGTGATTAAAATCTTTACAACTTCATAAACATGCTATTCAATATTCTTATATAAACGGTAATAATTGAAAAAGGGAAGTAACTTTATTAAGAGAAGAATACATGTCACACATAGTAAACTCCCCTTTTATTTTATTTGGATACCAAAATTAATAATTTATTAAAAAAAAAATGATTTGCATTTTGATATATAAATGCTTAAACATCATTTTTTCAATATTATGTTTTAAATTGTTTATAAATTATTGTTTTCACATAAAAAAAGAGCAGTCTAATTTAATCTTCTTGGGATGGCGACACTCATGGTTTTGAACTTGTGACCCAATTATAGAGTCTTAACTAACCCACTATCCCTGACTGAGGCATTTATCTTAAATTCTTACCTTCCAAGGACATCCTTTGGGTCGTACGTAGCATAGAAATCCTTTGCCTGATCCTGATCTGGAAGATCAGCGTCCACTTCATCGCGGGCCATTCCACCTTGTGGCTGTACCATCTGTGATCAGTTCTCTTTCAGACTGCCCTGCACTAACACTTATACATTTTCTAGCACTACTAGTTTTAATGTATATTTGATGGTACCAGATTGTGAAGAGCTACTCCCCTAAAAATAGAAATCAATTAATGATGTTAATAAAATTGACATATCAATTCAATTATAACAACACATTGTTTGTTTGTTTGTTTCATTTAACACCTTTTCCCAACAATATTTCAGTCATATAGGCGGGTAGTTTCCTAACCATCGTTCCTGGAGAGTTACACCAGTACTAGACTACCTTCCTCCGCGCTAAACTACCAAAGCATCTCCCGGGGATCGAACCCACACCAGAGAGGTAACTGGATTAGAAATCATCGACTCTAACCCCTCAACCACGGAGGCGGTGTATGACAACACAAAATAAGTAGTAACTCTTATCTATACAAAATGTAATAAAGCTACTATATTTCTTATATTAAAAGCCCAAAACAGTCATGCAATATGGAATATGGTGCACCAACACAATTGAGGTCACATGGTGCCAAAACAGTAAAGATGATTTTGGCTAACCTTGAGGTGTAACAAACTTAGAGCAAAACCAAAGGCCAAACCACCTCACCTGCTGGAGCTATGAGATAATAATAATACTCGAGTAATTCAAACCCATTTAGTTGCCATTTACCATCACACAGAGGATTATAACAGTGGCTGAGATTCTTATGCCTCAACACTTAAAGGTAACCCCTCAACCACAAGGGGGATACATGTTCTTAATCCAAACAAGACATGGATATAATATAAAAATTATCTTAACAGCAGTTCCCTGATTTGAGGTCTTTTGCCCTAAAATTGAACCAAACACATAATCTTAGAACCTTGACAAAAAACAAACAATGCTAATAATACAATATCAGAAAATCACTAAATTTCCATTAATTAAATCCAAGTAGAGTAAACAATTACTTTAACACACAATAATAACTCGTTTTTCTACATCCAAAGTCCAAAGTACAGAAAAACAAAAATTCACAGTGATTAATATCTTTCCATAAAAATTAAAGTCTCCAGCGCACAAGCAGAAATTTCCAAATTTTTGTTAAACATTAAAATATTCTCTACAGAACTCCTCTGCTAAGATTTTAATAATCTAACACTGATCCATAAATTCTGCTTTAAAAGGCATCCCTGGATTAAAATAAATGTATATAGCATCCTGCTGTACACTATAAATTTTCAAAGTTTGTAAATAAAATACCCGGATCTAAAATTCCTGTTTTAAATTTCTTATTACCTGACATCACTAATATGTAAACATATTGGGGCTTTTTGTAGAAATACACAGATTTTTTTCCCCTCAATATGATACTGACATTTTAAGTTTAAATAGATCTCCTTTTGTAAATCTGTTTATTTATAAACCATTTAAATATTTATTATACCTTTTATTCTTAGAGATATTCCTAAAGACTGAAGAATTAAATTTTTTGGAGGGGGGGGGGGATAATAATAAATTTACAATCACAGGTGTATGATAATAAATTTACAAATTTAAAATGTTTAACATTAACCCTGTTATTATATTAAATCTTAGCCTTCTGGTGATGATTGAATCTACCACAGTCACCGTGACATGTGCGACATTAGTGCCATCTGATTATGGTCTGCACTGTTTATTACTCAGTTGGACTTAATTCAGAAATGTTTCTCAATATGATTCACCATTTTTTCCTGATTAAGAGATGGACAACTCCATCAAATATTTCGTCTAGTGAGGGGAAAGCCATTGTTAGTTACCCACATTAATGGATTATATAGTATGTACAAAATATATAAATGTACCATGGGTAACCAACAGAGGGTCATTTAAGCTACATGTTTATAATAAACATTTGTCCTACTTTGAACATGGAACTTACCACTGCTTGTATTTCATGAATGAAAATTTAAAATGATAAATTTGAGTCTAACATATAAATACATGTACTGTTATGTTGCTTCTGCTTACTGCATTCTTGTCTGAGAAAAATCTTTGGTTTGAATTTAACAGACCTACGTTGACAGTTTGTCAAGATACACTTGACAGAATTATAGTAATGAAAATTAACAGTTGAGGGTTTTCCCTGCTTATATACTAGAAAGAAGCTTTATGAATAACAGCCCCAGATGTCCATTCTTTTAATTGTTTTATTCTGACATGTGTCTTTTGACTCATTGTCATACACCATAATAAATCTGATTTCCTTTCCCTCCCCTCCACTAATGCATGTTAAGGAAACCCTTCAAAATTAATTATCTAACTCTCATATACATATACATGTGTACTTGAAAAAAAAAATGTACATAAAATGAAAAAGATGATGTACATCATATTAGAATTATGATCAAGTGACTTTAAAAGCAAGTTAAAACATCCCTCTCAAAGCATGCAAACTTTGACATAATTTTGTTTAAACTTATTTAATATTTACTACATTTAATTCACTGTGTGATAAGTATGTAAAGGTGTCTTTGAAAACTGATATATTCCCTGCATGCAAATCAATCTACTCAGGGGGATTTAATGATGTCTTAATATGACACTAATACTTCTGAATCACCTAGTCAGCGGCTTTTAAATAGATGACACAGCAGTTTTCAGTGTAGAAATTTTAGTTCATGATATTAAGATATTGATTTTATAAAATATATCATTCTTAGGGGTTTTCTTACTGGTCACAAAAGTGAATTAATACAAGAAAATATCTTGAATTGGTCAAACAGTACAGTTTTATTCTTTTCGAACATCAGTTCAATTTTACTGATATTGCTGAAAATCTTTTTTCACTTTAGATGTTATATATGATAAACATTTTATCTTCAAACTTGCTTAAAAAAAATGTCTTTTAAACTACGTATTTACTGTCATTTACTTGGCCATAATTTTAATGTTATAATTCATGTTCCATTAGCATTAAAGGAACATATTGAAAACTTCTGACACCTCTGGCTGTGCACAATTTTTAGCACTTTGATATCAAAATCCCTTAAAATTTATCAATGAGCATTATAATCATATTCTTTCCATGTAACGACCCCTAGAGGCATGCATTAAATAGGGGGGTGGGGGCACTAATTAGAACTATAAAAATAAATAATACAGGAATTTTTTTAATGATTCTACATTCAACTGGAGTGTTAGTTATTTCTTATATAAAAATATTTTGATTTTTTGGATTGCTCTTTCATTATGAATTATAAATCTATATAAGGAAGGAATTTTTCTTCTGGGGGCTCAAATAAGAGGGGTGGTGGCGTTAAATGAAAACAATAATGGTTATTCAAACTTTAGAGCAGAACAGGCCTATTTTACAAATATTTAGCATGTTATGTGTTAAAGATAAATCTAAGACCTAAATATTTCCAAAAGCACTTGAATATTTAAATTTACCTTGTGTTATATCTAGCATCTACTTTCTCTACCACTTGTCAGTTGTTCATGGTTTCAGGCAATGAAGTAATATACCTGTAAATAAAGGAGAACAATTAAACTATAACTTATTATATTTCACTTGAAAAACATAGTGAATAAAGTCAAACCTGAGTAGCATATTCTGTGGAAATACCACATTATGTACATGTCAATGTATATGAAAACGTGTCAATATAAAAGCAATAAAGTCTCATTCTGAGAGACCATCTATCAGCATGCTAAGCCAAAGAATGAGAAGATGCTGATTTTGAAGCTGTGAAAATGTTTCCTACCGAGAAATCATTACCTGGACAAGACAGAAGAGTGATTCAAATTGGTCAGGGTGTGGAGGTCTTTTTGTTAGATTTTACATAGCACCAACAGCGTAAAGGTCATACGGCAACTTTCCTCCTTTTATATTGGTGAAGGAAGGACACAAGAGCTTCACAAAAACTTATTTAAATAAAACCAAGCATACTTTGTTCTTATAAAATCCCAGGACTGACCTCTGTAAACAAGTTTTACTGTATTCAAAATTGACTCAAGCTATTATGAGTGAGAAATTATACACAGCAAAAATCACATGAAAAAAATCCAAAGAAAATCACAGTGCATTTATTAGAATGTATCGGCCAGTGATAGGGATATATTGTATAAATTATGGTACAAATTATGGTACTGTCTTGCAATTTTTGTGTGTGTGCAATTCTAATTGGATGTTTTCCAAGGCATCAAAGTTAGCAAAACATAAGCATCAGCAATAATAGTCTCTATTATCTGTTACTGCTGAAATATGTCTTATATAATCATATACAAATGTTTATTTATTTACCCCAAAAAATCCTGTTAGTTATCTACATGTAAATCTTGGAATATTCTATATTTCCACCCCTTTCAACATGTAAAATACAATTGTCAAAATCATTCAGGTTAGTAATATACCTAACCAAACAAAATAGCTTAGATTATAGCATTTCACTTTAGGTAGTTTTTTGTTGTTGTTTTTGTGTTGTTGTTATTGTTTGTTTGTTTTTGTTTTGTTCACATTCCTACTTATCAATTATAGGCATGCAGTAATGTTAGTTACCCAAAGATTTTTTATATATGAACCAGTTTTTAGCTACCTAAAGTATAAGTACACATGTACCAGCATCCTCCCTGATCTGAGAATCAATCTGGTTCAAATACAGATACCCAAACAGGCATTAAAGATATTTTTTCTGAAAAAAGTAACTAAAAATCATAATGTAGTACAATCTATATATCATTATCCACTCAGCCAGACTCAGATATCTGTAGACATAACATTATCCTTGCTATTTTAAGACAGGCAATATCAAATTTTATTCAATTTTAATGGTGTACATGATATATACTGAACATTCTTAAATGTCATCTAAAATCCAATACATGTTTAGATCTGCAACAAATCAATAATTACAGTGCTTTGCTCAGCTATAATGTTTTGCTTGTGGCAAAATTATAACTCTTAGCTGCACTGTCCTCCAGTCTGACAAAACTCTTAAGTAATTTTGAACATTTCCGAAGTCAAAGCAGGAAGGTTCATTAAAAAGTTAGGTTTAAGGGAGAAGGTACATGTAACTAGATCTATATTTCAATTTGATGAATTCCATTTATATTTAACAATAATGACACAAATGTTTTGCTTCAAGTAAATGTAATTATAGTGTATGTAAGGGCAATAACTCTATCAATTTCTTAAAACACTATATTCACATAAATATACACCAAATGTTTAGGTAAAGAGTCACAAGTTGCAACAGGGATTTCTATTAAACTATCTTTTATACTTCATTGTTTTTGTTTTGCTTTGTCTGGTAATAATTTCTTAATCTGCCAAGAGGTTATGGTCTTTTTATACAAATCACTTGTCCCACACTGATGTGGGTTTGAATCCCACCTCAGGGACGTTGAATTTTTTTTCCTCATAATATGAAATTGTCCACTTTGCTTATAGAAGGAATGGTGGTTCTTCATGCAGATGATTGTGATGTAACACATGAAGGGGTGTCTGTCCGTCTGAGGTCTTCCTCTTCTTTATAAAGCTAGAAAGTTGTCATATGACCTTAACAATATTAAAATGATAGGCGACTTACAGCTCTTGCCATGCAAATAATAGGAAGATTTTTCATTAAAACAGGCACCTGTTAGAAAAATAAATACAACTTCAATACCAGTACATAATATACCTTACTGCCAGTATATAAACAATTGGTTTAATTGAGAAGATGTATTTTGTCAATTGGCCAACTGGGATATAACACTATTTTAACCTGTAAGTTAAGCTGTATAGATTTAGTTTTAATTCATTATGACAATGAAATTAGTGAATAATGAGTTGTTAACTACTAACATGAATGCTAGCAAGTTTCCAAGTATTTCTAGGGGAAAATGTCAATTAACTAAAATGAGGTGTTGATTGATTTATCTACTATCATTTCTTATTGTATTTTCTGCTCAATTCATGTTCTTAGAATTTGTACATTGACAGTTAATTGAAGCACTTTAGGTTTACAAAGGACAATAATTTATAGGTAAAAATCAAAGTAAGAGTTATGGGTCTTTGAAAAATGATGTACAATTATGATCCAAGAGAGAAGAAACTTCTGTATAGTTTCAAGTGAAAACATTCAGTTACATCAAAGATAGATCAAATTTTTGCACACAATTATCCTAAGGCATATAAGTCTATAGAAATCTGAATGATAAGCGGCTGCAAAATCCATTGTCAATATTGCACAGGTTCTCCCATAACCTACATGGATAGTGATTTATTTTTAAGAATTTATAAATATCATGCAGACCAGTAAAAAGATGATTCAGATAAAACAGACAAGCAAGTCAAAATCAGATTTTGCTGGCTCTGAAATTTCGTCTTGGATCAGGATTTTGACCTTAGAAAATCATTATCACAACAAGATTCAGAGCCACAACTCTGGAAAGAAAATATAGATGAGAAAAATTATAACCTTAGCATTATAAGAATGCTTTTGAAATCAACAAGTACTGAGTGCTCAACTTTCTTCATAATTTAAAGAATACTGTCAGAGAATTGTTATTTTCCAAAGAAGACAAAACGTCCAAAGCTATTAATAGAGAATCATTTGTTTTTATTGAACTGATTATATATCCATAAAATGTAATAAAAACCTGCTAAATTGTTTGAATTTTCAATTATTTACCGCACCAAAATTTTCGAACTTTAAAGGCATCAGTTGTTGCAAAAAACAGTAAAAAACAAATCACTACCATACAATTAAAATGGGCTGAAAACAGCTTTTTTTATATATTAAAACCAAATAAATCAATAACGACTTAGTTACAACGACCTACTAAACTACACTTACAAAGCTTAATTATCCTACTCGTCTAAAAATACAGAGAAATCTTACCACTTAAAGAAACTTCCTGCAAATATTTTGCGAAAGAAAAAAATTGAAAACAGGAAACAAAATATCCTTGTTTCTGAAATTTATAAATCCACAAAAAAATATTGTGTCACTCCCTCTAGTGGTTACAGAGACTGACCTATGTTATATCTACTAAATGTAGGTGTATACAGGTAAATTACAAATAGTAACCTGGCACACAGTCTATAGAACTATACCTATTCATCAGTATAACAGATATATAGTATACACCGACATTTGGTGAACTTCTGTATAGTCAATAGGTAAACTAAGACAGCATATCTTCATTACTGTGTTGATTTACTAAGACAAATAAATAGGTTAAAGAAGTATGTCTCATGTATTGCTTGAAGAAAGAATAAGTTATAGAAATGTAATAATCCAAGGATTTGCATGAAATGGTTGTCACTCCTTCTTTATGTCACATGAGTTACCTTGGTTTAGCATCAAGCTTTTTATATATGTTAATAACTTTAAAGTGATTCTTTTTAATAAATCTTTTAAAAACATTGCTTATAACTATAAATAAGCAGTTGTTGTTTCTAAGATTGAAAATAAAGCAGGCAAAGCAGCATGCTCTGAGGATAACCTTTTAGCACTATAGAGGCAACATATTTACATGCAGATTTCTCAACTGTGGCAACATATTTACATGCAGATTTCTCAACTGGCTATGCTGCAAAATTAACAATGCATTTAAAGCAGCTGTCTCAAAAATTTAAATATTTCTTAAAATTATATGCAATTTGAATCATTAAAGCTGTAGTCTTAAAAGTTGTGTTTATTATTGACAATGCCTACAGATATGAAGCAGCTGTCTCAAATATTGCTCAAAATTACCAAAAACTGTTTGAAACAGCAGTTTCAATACTAAGGTGATTGTTATCATGACAATTTTTTTAAAGCAGATAGAGATTAATAAAATATATTTAAAGCTGCAGGCTCAAATTACAAATTACAATTTAAATAACAAATTTAAAATCCATTTAAAGCAGGCATTTTAAGCAGTATCATTTCTGTATGTGAGTAAATATTGCTAAAATTTTATTTATTTGTTAAGTTACATAATTTCTTGCCTAAATAAATAGGAAAGTCACACATAGCTGATTAATAGAACTAAAAGACTTTTTCTACCACAGTAAATGATCAGATTGTTTTGCCGTGCAAGCAGCGCTAATCACAGGTGGCAGTATCAGTGTTTGGACACCCACCCCGATCTGCCCCTGGACCCCTACTACAACCCTGAAAAAAATTCAACACTCTAAGACTTACTATAAGGTACCAAATACAAAATCACCGATGAAAATATATAAGAATTTTTTTTTCCACTATCAAAATTATAGTTATAGACTTTCTATAACTATAATTTTGATAGTGGAAAAAACATTTTTTTTTATATAATTTCATCGGTGGTTTTGTATTTGGTACCTTATAGTTAGCCTTAGAGTGTTGAATTATTTTTTTCAGGGTTGTAGTAGGGGTCCAGGGGCAGATATCATAGGGGTGTGTGTCCAAACACTGATACTGCCACCTGTGGCGCTAATGTGAGTATATGTAAATAGAATTATACTTATGTGAAAACTTTGTGTGATAATTTTGTTACACTCTTTACATGACATTTACCTTCGACTTTATACAATTCAAAATATAAGTAACAGATATACCATCACTGTTAACTATAGCAGCAGAGTGGCATACAGAAAGGTCATGTGATCAGGGTACAATTTATGCAAACCCGAAAATCGTTAAAACAGCAATGGTACAGTATAGCTATTACACATGAGATAAAAATGTTCTTACAAGGTCACATAATGAATTAATTTTCCTGGTCACATAATGATTTAATTTCCCTATCAGTATTAACATTGTGGACCAATCACATACCAGGTAACAATTATAATGCTAATGCCAGTGACGGTGACTCTCAAATACAAACCACAAACAAGATATATCAAGAAACTGTATAGTTACAAATTAACAGAGATTTATTTTTTGCATTTTTTACCCCTATATCATATAACCAAATTATGACTGTTTCCTCTAGCCCAAAATAGATATATTTTCCCCTAAAATCCTATATTTCCCCCTGAAATAACCTGTGTACATTCTTCACCTGATAAGTTGATATATTTAAATGACAGCTGTCCCTATAGAAAGCCTCTGCTATGTACCATAGATTGCATGTTAAAATGAATTGAACTGAAATTAAAAACTTTACAAAATGTGTAAGTAAATACCATTCCAAGTTGTTGGAATTTGATTTCTTGTTTTCCCCCTTTGCAATTGATTATATACATTATCAGAAAGGAAATTTGATTTTTTTTATATTTGTAAATAGTACATCATCATATAGATTGACTATTCATTACAACTTTCAAGCTAAAATTTAAGTACATAATAATTATTAGCCTATTTGTTTCTAATATTGTCAGAAACTTTTCATACATTGTTGTACTTTATTCATAAATAGAGTAGATCAACTAATTTGTTAAATAAGTTGAAAAATTTACTACTGTCAATTTAGTGTTTCAGATTTTTACTTAACATTACCTAGTTATTATAATGAATATAAATAAAACATCATTATTTCTACAAATTCCAACAGGTAACTAATAATTAGATTATATTGATTGAAATCATTAATTGAACAAAAGTAATAATACAAAAAGTAAAAATAATAAATTAATAAAATGTTGTTTTAAACATTCCTTAAAAAAGCAAGACCACTTTCATATCAATAAAATTATGTAACGGTAACAAAATCTGAAATATGACTTCTTTTTATAATTTTTTTTCTCTAGATAGTTATAAGCTAATTTAAAAGATATTTGCTGAAATTAAAGGTAAGTGATATACAAACAAACTGAAACAACGTCCAGTGCACAAGGGGTCTAGTTCACTAGATGTGCACATAATGTAGTAACATTTGAGACAGTAGAAAACCATTGTTTAGTAGGAAAATATTACTTTTGACCCCTTGTGCACTGGACGTTGTTTCAGTTTTTTGTATAGCACTTACCTTTAATTTCAGCAAATATCTTTTAAATTACAATACACATGATCAAAAATCGAGAGAAACCAGTGTGATGCATGGCCAATGGTACAGTCAGCGCTTGCTCAGCGACAACATTGTGTGTTCATATATGTTTTTAGTGTGTTTAGCTTTCTTGAATGTTTTGAAGTCCCTGATTTGAATGTCTGATAAATATGCCCAAAACGCCTCCTCATAGAAGACTTCTGAAAACCGCCATGAAAGAGCTATGAAAACTAGTCTATTTTAATGTAAGTTTAACAAAAAAACTTACAATATTGTGTGAAACACACAATTCAGGTTAGTTTAAATGTAAAGCATAAATGTAAGATAAAACTCATGAAATTTAAGTAAAACCGGACCCAGACATAGTAAAGTGAGGAAAAATTGCCAACACTGATATATATTGATAATTATATTAAGCAATCAATATTAATCTACTGATAAAATAAAAATGGGGAGCTACAGTGCGCATGCAGTGATTTTTCTAACTTTATTGGGAAGAGGCCTTAGCCTCTTGATTTTGGGAAAAATTATAGCTAAAATTGTCCTGACAACTTTTATTAACACCCTTTTCATTCAAGGGCAATAACCGGGCCAAAAATCATTCAAGCGGAAAACCTGTGTAATTTGCACAAGTGCTTGACCTACCAATCATTCCTGTAAAGTTTCATTGAAATTGCATTAAATTAGTAATATGAGAGGACTGAAGAGTAGTTTGGACAAGTTTTAAAAATAATTAAAGGGCAATTACTCCAACAAAATTCATTTAACCATAAAAAGCCGTTGATATGCACAACTAGCCTTGGTACTGATCATTCTGTAAAGTTTTGATGCACAACTAGCCTTCGTACTGATCATTCTGTAAAGTTTTGATGAAATTGCACCAGAAGTTTTTGAGAAGTAGTCTGGACAATAGGTATAGTCAGGATAAACTTCAAAAATAAAAATGATTAAAGGGTCATAATCAGGACAAAAATCATTGAACTTGAAAATGCTGATGATATAAACAACTAGACTTGGCACTCAGACCATTTTAAGTTTTGGATGAAATTGCACCAGTAGTTTATGACAAGTAGTCTTGTGGTGGACGGACAGACAGATGAACAGACAGACTATATGTCGCAACTACTCCGTAGATGTGACACAAAAACCAAAGCAAAATGCTTAAATTTTACAAATTTTACACCTTACAGTTTTTCACCCTTCATCCTGGATTTTGACAGTTTGAAACTTTAACTGTTTAAGGCGTAACCTCCTTTGCTTAAAAAAAATTTATCTGGAGCCCCGTCAGGATTTTATTTCAACAGTTCAACTTCCTTTATTTAATTACCATACCGGACATGCACTTTATCCTTTATTCATGGTCATTCTAAATCAAACTACAAGCCTAAACTGTAAACACTCAAATTTAATTGTTGTTTAGGGGTACGTTACGATACCGAAATCAACCTTGATTTCGGTAAAGTTACCGAAATCAACTTTTCATTACCGAAATCAACTCGTAAAAACCAACCTAGTTAAAATATTGCTATATTTTCTTCTTTATTTGATGAAAAAGTAAAATAGTTTTTCTTTTAAAAATCATGAAAATTTTTTTTTAAAAATGATGTTTAAAAAAAAATGTAATTTTTGAGTATTCCTTTTGTTCTAATTTAAAACATTACGAAATAGCTGTAAATTTTAAATTTATAATAAAAAATCAGTTTAAACATTTTAAGTGATTATTTAAGATAAAAGTTTTTGAAAATTAAAGAGAACCCGTGCATTGAGGAGCGTTCAGTTTGCAACGAAAGATACGCGTTAATATCTAGTGTTCAGTGCATCCGGGCCCCCCACGGGGTGCGCGCTCTTTTCATGGCCCATCTTTTTTCTTTTTTTTTTTTTCTTTTTTTAGCAATAAAATATATTGCAGGTTTAGAGATATTTGGTACACAAAATTATGTATGTACATCAACCATTTATATACAAGACATTAGCACAAGCATGTTATATATCTGCACGTGATTGTCGTGCATAACAATTTTCTAATAAAATCGTATTTTTCAAAATCTATGATCGGACTTTGATGGAAAAATATAATACTCTGTAATATGAGTTAAAGCTAATTATAAGTTTTGTACATATTTAACGTTTTATGAAGAAAAAATATCCAACTTCAACTGGAAGTTTATGATTTTTCTATTTATAAATTTGAATACAAATGTATAATTTGACTGCTCTAAAAAATTTCCATAAACATTGTATTATGTATCAGGCAGTAAAATTGGAAAGTTTGTGGTCTTTCTTTTATTGAACAGTTAAAACTGTATATTAACAAAATCGCTAACATATGTTATGGGGACTCCTTATTATAATATTTAATTATATTTTATTATTATTTTATTATTCAAATGGTTTATTACGAAATAAACCGATGGTCCATTATAATCTTTTATCTTTAACATACATTGTATGTCAACTTGTACCTCCTGTCTTAATTACTTCACACCTTACTTAATACAGTAAACACAACATGTCATATCGTACAAGTTATAACATTACATAATTGAAATTTGTCAGTATAAAGTGTGCCATTTATTCCATCATATAAATCATCAATTCATATATATCAGTCATTCCATAAATTTATGCTGTTTACAGATATGAAATTTAAAATGATTATAAATCGATCAACATAAAATCATGTCTTAACAACTTTTTTCAATAAGTAGAAAATGTAGTTATTAATACATTATAAAGTATCCGGGATATCAAAGAATTGCGTACATTTTTGGAACAACTTGATATGCAATTTTAGGTAATAATAATACAAAGCCCTTTTAATTGGGCCATATTTCCCAAATGTTTCTACGGAAAAAGTAAGCGAGTATCCCTTACAACATGTTTAAAACAGACTTTTGACAATTTATTTTTAAAAAAAACAATTTTTTTTTACAGCTTCTTACTAAAATTATACATAAAAACATAAAAAATATTTTATATAATCAATTTGGGGGGTGCTAACGTTTTCCGCGGGTTTTTTAATCAATTTTATATTAAACGTAAGACTTTTGTTTTTAAAAGAGACAAACAGCTTAATTTTATTAAAATTTAACATCTAAATAAAAAATGACTTAAACTAGCCCAAACTGCACTATAGTTTAATGCTTGGGAATTTAAAGTTTTCCCCTGCCCGGTAGATTTAAAGGGGTGGGTTTAACGATATGTAATTTTAACAGCCCTCCATTGTCCGAGCACGTGTATGTTTGCTTTTTATAGTAAAGGTGTTATGATTACATGATTAATGGCAACCGCTACGTCATTTTAATCAAATCATAATCATTGGATTTAAATTAAATACTGTGATAATTTCCAGTCAACTATTTTAATAATGATCTAAATTAGGCGGATAACTTAAAACACAGTTTTGTTTAATCTTGTATTTTGATACATACGCTGCTATGTTATCTAACTCAAGGGAAAATTTAAACATTGAAAATATGCAATATGAATTAAAAATTTAAAACTCACTCAAATATCTTTTTTTTTCATAGACTTCTGAAATTCATGCAAATTATTTAGGGGTTGTTCTCATCTTTGTAATGAAATCTGATTTGATTTCGGTAAATTAATGCAACACATTAATAACAAGGGAAGTAATCATGATATAATTTACATATCCGCTATAACATCATCATTTTTTATAATTAAATATTATTTTCCTTTGTTTATGGTTCAGTTTGAATGATGTTATATTAATTAATGAAATAAGATCTATTAACATGTTTATTTTAACTTTTACAAGCCGATTTCGGTATGGTAACATATATTTCGGTTCGTTTAATAATCTTGATATTTAGATATTTGTTTCTAATTTCATAATTATTAATTATTTCGAACTGATTTTTTGCATGAAAGTCAAACTAAACCTATTGTAATAAATTATAATGAAAAAATCATAATAAAACGCTTAATTGTGATTTTACAAGCCGATTTCGGTATGGTAACATATATTTCTGTTAGCGACAAATCAGGGAAGTAATCTTGATATTTAGTTAATTGTTTCTAATTTCATAATTATTAATTATTTCGAACTGATTTTTTGCATGAAAGTCAAACTTAACCTATTGTAATAGATTATAATGAAAAAAATATATTAAAACGCTTAATTGTGACTTTATAAGTTGATTTCGGTAATGAAAAGTTGATTTCGGTAACTTTACCGAAATCAAGTTGATTTCGGTATCGTAACGTACCGATTGTTTAGCACCAAAATTTATTTGATCTAAATTATTTTCCGTTCTTTGATTTTTGAAGCAATTAAGCATTTCAAAATAATTAAGATAAATTATTTAAATTATACCTACGTTTGAAATTCAAGCCACTTGGTTTGTAAGTGATGTCCTGCCTTTGAGAAGGTCGTTTTTTTACATGCAAATTTTTGACATTCCCCACCATAAATTGGAGAGTATTCAACATAATAATATGCTTAAATAAACCTAACGACGTTAAATACTCGCAAAGTAGTACCGCTGGAGGAGCAAAGTAGACGAAAGATGAATAAAATCTTTTATTTCAGAATTCAATCAAAATACATCTAGCATCTACGTCTACATGTTACTCCCGAACAATCAATTCTGACTATGACTGGGAGGCGCTTGTCAGGAAAACTGTGTTAAAAGAATTAGTGCATACTAAAAGATAAAGATCACAGATAAAAAAAGGTGCAGGATAAAAAGAATAGTGCAATACATCAGATAAGATAAAGATAAGATAAGATAATCTTTATTTAAAGTCGGTTTCATAAAAACATATAAACATTAGCTATATAAGCTATTTTCCGACAAAACTTATTATCCTATAACAATTCAAACAAACAATCTGTATAAAAGAAAATATATAAAAGTATTAAGAAGATACATTTATGAAAGACTCTGTAAAACAGTTAAGATTTATCAGCACATATAAATATGGTTAAGAAAGCATTAAATGATTAAAAGCAAATATACATTACAATCAAACATCACATAAAATTACATCATACAAGAATTCTATTTATGTACACAACCCTAAAATCAGAAAAAGGATTAGAATTTTTTAAAAAATTTAAATTTTTAAAATAAATTAAAGTAAATGATTCAATTTTATTTTATTTAAATATAGTTGACCTAATTTCCAGTATGATGCTTGAGCACATATCAGTAGCAGCATCTGATATGTACTCAGTCATGAAAATATGGGTGTAACTAAAACATGTACAAGTATCATAATAATAAAACTTAAAATGTTGAAATGTTTGTGTAACAGATGCTGATCTGAGTTGGCCTACATCTACATGTTACTCCCGAACAATCAATTCTGACTATGACTGGGAGGCGCTTGTCAGGAAAACTGTGTTAAAAGAATAAGTGCATACTAAAAGATAAAGATCACAGATAAAAAAGGTGCAGGATAAAAAGAATAGTGCAAGATAAAAAACATACTGGGGAGGGGACTAGAAGGTGACTGTCGCCAGCCTATCCTTGAAGGTATCTAGGCTGGGACTGGATTTGACCTGATATGGAAGGCTATTCCAATACCCGAGAGTTCTAGGGAAGTAGGAATTTAGATGATATTGGGTACGGGACTGGGGGATCAGGAAGTTCAGATTTCTAGTTCGTGTTTGATGGTTATGGCCAACATATACAAGTTTGTATTGGATTTTGTAGAACACTACTAGAGAGGAATGGAGTCTGCGGCTTTCTAGGGAAGGCCACCCAAGTTCATTTAGCATTTGGGTTACACTACTGTCGAAATTATAATTATTACAGACATATCTGGCCGCAGCTCGTTGGACACTTTCAATCTTATGACTTAGATGTTTCTGCCAGGGGTGCCATATGGTGGAACAATATTCTAGTTGTGGTCGGACATAAGTAACATAGGCTCATGTTTTGAGTTGCCTGTTTTGGGTTTTGACGTTTCTCTGGATGAATCTTAGAGAATTTTTGGCCTTGGAGGTGATGTTATTTATATGCTGTGTCCAGTTTAGATCTTTAGAGATAGTTACTCCAAGGTATTTTGCAGATTCTGCTGATTTGAGAGTTTTATTATGAAGGGTGTATGGCAAGATGGTGGTGTTCTTTTTACGGGTGATCCTCAGCACCTCACACTTGTCTGGGTTGAACTCCATAGCCCAGTCCCGTTCCCATACTTCAAGTTCATGTAGGTCGTCCTGTAGTCTGTCAGCGTCAGTCTCGTCTTTAATTGTCAAGTAGACTATAGTGTCATCCGCAAATAACCTGGTTTTACTTTTGACTGTTTCTGGCAAATCATTGATATATGCCAGGAACAGACAGGGTCCTAGGACTGAACCCTGAGGGACACCGGATAACACTGGTAGCTGGTCGGAGATTTGACCTTCCACTGCAACCCTTTGGCTACGGTGGCGAAGAAATGACCTGACCCAGGTGGATACCTGTTTGTTAACACCCATTGTGTTTAGCTTATGGATCAATTTGTGATGGTCGACTTTGTCGAAGGCCTTTGAAAAATCCATCACAATCACGTCTGTCTGTTGTCCACTGTCTAGGTTGTCAAAAACTTCTTGGGAGAAACTCAGCAGTTGGGTTTCGCAGCAACGTTTTGACCGAAAGCCATGTTGGTAGGGACTAAGGATACTATACTTGTCAAAATAGGTCATACAATTACTTTCTCAGCTTAAGAGAGAACACATGCTGAAGAGAAAGATTAAAATCAAATCCAGATAAATATGAACATAAATGAAAGAAAAGAAAGCGGTGTTTATCTTCCTGTATATTTCAAATATCTAACCACCTAATCAAAGTTAAGTTCAAATAACTAACATTACACTACAAAAATTATGTATGAAAATGGAAACTGATACTTCTTGGGGTATACAAAATATGGTCTTTTCACCCAACAACAGTAGATAAAGTTGACGCTGAAAATTTTAAGTAAAAACTGACGGGATAATCAGCACCAATAATCTATTTTTATATCTTATATGTTTTATCTATTTTCAGTTGATATAAACACAATTTTTAAAAAAATCTTTTGAAAGTCAATGGCCTGTGGTTAATATAATCCTAATTACCTGTAAAAAGAACATTTTGAGGCTGTTTTTGCAGACGAAAAGTTTAGGTTATTTGAAAAATATATTAAAGTTTACCAATTACGAAAAATCATCACATGTCCTGCTCCCATACTACTAGGTGACCATATGCTTGTTTGATGAAAAACAAGTTTATAACAATTACATTTATCAAGTGTCGGGGTTATCTATGCGAGGGAGTTATCTCTCCGACCAGTAAAGAAAAGATTAAAAGATGTTAATAACACAGATTTCTCCGACACATAAAATACAAGATATACATACCACTGCCGAATAATACAAGTGAAAGCATCAAAATGCATCTGCAATAAAAAAAAATAAAAAAATAAAAGAAAGAAAGAAAGAAAGAAAAAGTAAATGCATACAGGTATGTTGTAAAATTGAAAATAAAGTTTCAATGTGAAGTGAGATTAACAGACAAATATCAACACCTGAAAATCGGAACATATACTGATATAAAACCCTTGAATAAAAAAAACAAACTCAAAGTCTAAAAAGTAATTGCTTTATAAAGCAATTGTTGAAAAGATACAAAAATACAAAAAGATACCAGGAGAGGCAAATGATTGCATACATTTTTACAAAAACTATACTTAATTCTACGCCAGTACATCAAAGATAACTACACTAAAAAGAAACTGGTAATTTTAGACATCATAATTATTCCAGGCAAGTTATCTGTTATTAGGAGGCAAATTATCTTTTATAAGAACAATAAACATTAATGGTTTTTCACCTAAGTAAAAATATATATTAGTTGCTCTGCAGGGACGATATTTCGAGACTTAAAGCAGACAAAGGAGCAACTAAATTTAAAAGGTGGCATGAAGTATCATTTTGACTAGTTGAGTGATGACTTTGAATAATAGCATGCAAAAAATTTATCTGAAAATAACTAAAGTTCATTTACTTTTTTTTGTCACCTGAAACCATTTTGGGTCTATAAACCCTCAGAAAAAACACAAACACCTGTTAATGCAAGATCCACAATGACTTGAGACTGAAATTTGGTGTGGAGAAGATCGAAAGAAGGATAGTGTGTGATGAAAGTCACAAGAAATGTAAGCATATATAGAGATTGTCAATCTTGTAAAGCATGAACATTATCAGTCGGGTTAAATGATGGGAATGGAAAAAAACAACAATAACTTATGTTCTGGAAAGTTTGGAAAACAAAACTATTTGAAAAAAAGGATAACAAAAAACTCTGACTGAAATGTAACAACAAAGACAGATGCAAGGCTTATAAAAGGTACTGATTTTGGAAGCAAACAGTTACTTAGAGAAATACATGAAATAGATGTGTCGTCACATTTTTGATATACAAAAGCAGTACCTCGGTATCTGTGAGATAGGGAAAAGCGGAAGATGAAATTATTATTCACGGTGATTTCTCAGAAAATTATAGTTGCAATTATCCGTTCAGTTTTGGATTCTGTAAATCATGGCGGTGCAATTTGGACTCGTATAGATCCAGTTATGTTACACATCAACCGCGAGAGACAAGACTTTGTAAGAAAAGGCCCTATTACATCAGTTATAGGCCAGCAACAAGGTACCGAAACAAGTATTGAAGCTTAGGTACCAGGAAATCTGCTATCCATTCCAAATACGATGAACATTATACACATCTTTACATCTTTACAAGCACTAAACAATAAAACAAATTAAGTTTAAAAGCAAATATTATGTCACATTTATGTTCTGATTAATTTGTATCATATGTGTTTAAACAATGGCATATGTGTTAATATTATAGCTAGTGAAAGACGACGGCGGATTATTCTCATCACGGTATATATAGTTTGTCTGCAATTATCAAGCAAATGTGTTTAAATTGTGTGAATGTTTCCAACATACAAAATGCACAATTACAAAGAAGGAAACATTATTAAATTACAACATTCTATACAAATTTCTATAATAAAAGTTATCAAATTAAACTATGAATAATAAATCAAGGAATGTTTAGAAGATGCATGTACAATTCTTGCACATATATTATCGATAAATATATGAGTGAGCATACGTACATGAAAATATATTTTGTTGCATTTTTACATTTTAGCAAAACAATTCCGATGATCAACTTCGAAAACCATCAAGCATATAGTCTTCTTCTTGTCGTTTGCCCTTCTACAAAGTCATCCAAGCCAAAGCGATGAAATGTGCAATCTTCTGTTTGGCCTCCATGTTCCCGAAGAATTTCTCCGCCAGTGGGGTACTTGCTGGCCACACTTCTCTTCGCAGCTGGTCTAGATGTTGACACCTTTGTAATAAGTGTTCTGCCGTGGAACATATAGGCGATTTGGACAGCTTTAGCTTATCATGCATGTGTGCGGCTGACAAGCGCTACCTGTTCAGCTCTTCAGCACTTCAGCATATTGTGAACTTTATGATAACATTATACAATCTCAAACAGCAAAGGAAAATGCATTTTTCTTAAAGTAATATTAATATCGTTTCCTACGACAATTAGACCTTTGTGTTAATCACTGTAAAAGCAATACAAATCTCCATTTTGTACCGCTTTGCATCATAACTTGAAACAATTCTATAGTAATGCAACAACTAATTTCTTAACTACACTCTATGAGATATACGCGTAGTTTTTTTCAAAGCTTGCCTGCTTTTTATAGATGTAGCCCAATCTCAACATGAACACGTTACGTCCAATTGAAGTGCATTCTCTATGAGAAGTTTGTTAAATAAGTTCATATTTTTGAATGAACAAATGCTTCAAAAACACCACGAGATAATTAGAAAAAAAGGAAAACGTATCTCAAATGTATGTGTATAAAATCTTTCTGTGATATCAATATATTTACTTTTATTTAATATGATTTTATGAAAACTTCTGTCATGTATTACAAACAAAAATTCTTGATCGATTGTTATAAAATGACAATGAAACTTTTTAAATAGCTAAAATCCCTGCAAACGAAGTTGATTGTTTCTTTATCAATTCCGTTTATCATTACCAGTACGCACTATATCATTTCCGTTACGGCATTCTTTTTGCAATGTAACAATTCAAATGACTGAAAATATAGTTATGTACCTGTACATGCAAAGTAAAACGATAGTATGACCTCTGTGGATTATATTAAGGTTCTAAAGAGGAATTGAAATAAAACGTATAGTTCTATTTAGTTCAAATATTGCAGGGTCTTTCAAAAAGAAAGATACTGTATAATGGTAATACTACATTGTATTAATTCACAAACGTTATTTTTTAGAAAGTGATGAATCTTTGATAATCATTCTACACAGGCGATGTTATTACACGGAGATGAATTTTTGAATAGCAGACTCATTGGATAGCGGAAATGACTAATCTCTTATACTCATTAATTGTATATTTTGGTGAATACAAGAATGGAAATTGTTAGAAAAATTGAAATGTAACCAATCATGGTTGAATAAATTTCTCGTTTCAAACTTGATTGCTAAAATTAGACTGTAATATCGAGTGGTTCTTGACACATTCCATAAGGAAAGGAAAGATTGATTTTAATCAAACTGAAACACTCTAGTCTAACATTTTCTGGATCCTTACCTGTCAGGGGTCGCCGGTTTGATCTTCATGTAAGGCCTAATTTCCAGATTTTTCAATTCATCTTGGGCATTGAGTCTAATAAATGACTCTCACCGCTGTGGGATATGTAACCGGTCATTTGTGGAGAAATTGGTAGTTACTGGTTCGATATCCAAGAGAGCGGTTAGTTGTCCCGACTGTCGAGATATGACTAAACATGTGTCACAGTCGGTGTAAAAACAAGTTAAGCAAACAAACCGAGGTCCGGGGCTAATACAACTTTAACGGAAGTTCAGAAACATTTTAATTTCACTATCGTTGTTCTAAATGATTTGTTTTGTTTCAAACTCTGAAAATCATAATTCATTTAAAGATTTACTGTTAAGTTGTTTTAGGGATCATTCTGGTTTAACATTCAGACACAGATCGACCGGCGGTTGGGCTTAAGGGGCTGAACAAAATTAAAGCAATGGATTCAATTTACATGTTTGTATATAGATGATTACGCTTTCGAGCAGGACAATAGCTAGCTAATATTTTCAGACTAATACATGGTCGTTAATTTTTAAATATGTGGTTAATTTGTTCTTATTTTCTTAACAAATTTAAAAATAAAATAATAGAAAAAAGTTTTATTTTAAAAGAATATACCTAAAATTTTCACAAAATTTATTCTTTAAGTTTTTATACCCAAATAGTATAATTTTTATTTTTGCCCAATCTGGGGAAAGGGCCCCTACATAATGTTAATTTTTTTGGCCCCCAAACCCTTTTGTATGTACACTTGATTATGATTGTAAAATTATGAAATTGTACAATACGTTCAGCCTACTGATTTTGATTATCAGTAAATATATGAATACTATTTTATTCTAGATATAAGTTCAAGGATTGGGGCGTGGATAAGAGTAGATATATCTGGAGACTGTCGCATAAAAAAGATTTTGAGATAATTATAAACAAACAAACGTTACATAACGGAGTTTACACAAAATCTGACCTTCAATCCTTCTATGATTAATATATATTTATATTTTTTTTCAGTGCGCTTCTTTCTTTCTTTCTTAATGTTTTATTTTGCGTTTGATTTTAACGAATATCAAGGGGGCAAAGCTCCAAGAAATTTATTTCAGAATTGTCAGGGGTATGTCTGCTTACATGCCAAGGGACTAGTTACTAAAATGTAAGCTGGAAGGACTGGAGGACTCTCATATATGTAAAAACAATAACTCCACAGCTTTTATAACATTTTATGAAATGAATGTTTTATGAGCAGAAACACACAGCAATGCAAAGACTGTATGCTATTTACGTAAAAAATAAGTATTAAATATGATATGTAAATATATGTATTCACACATTCTTACATTTGTCATTTTATTGCATAATCTATACTTAGCCGTGCATATGTTTTGCGATATTATCGCAAAAATGGGGTTTGTGATGCAGATAATCATATGTTTATATGTTTTGAACACAACAATTCATCTTAAATTCCCATATCTGTCCTTGTATCCTGCCCCTTCAGGAAAACTTTGTAGTTTTAAAGGTCTCGTTCTTGCAAATGAATCATAATGAAACTCATCTATGATTTCACCATTGTTAATGATACGCTCAATGTAGGGCTTATCACTTTCTTTCACATATGATTTATCTATCCATCTATATGGACTTGGTTTCCATTCCCAAGGTTTCCTTATTGCTAATTTTTTATCTATTGAATGAGTTGTATGCCCGAAGCGATCCTCTGGAATATCTAAGCTTTCATCTGAATCAGATTCGTCCTCTTTATTGTCAGTTTCAGACTTCTTTTTCTGATTCTTTTTGCTACTTGTATTGTCTTTAGCTTCGTCTCTATCTTTACTTCCAACTTTAGTATTTTTCCAGCTCTCGCGAGGTTTAATATTGCACTTTGGTACGTATGGTTCTTGGCTCGATAAGTCTGTTCTTCTATATTCTTTACTGATTTTAGGCTTTCGCATACCCTCATGAAATGTCTTTTCATTTCTTAATTCCTTTTGATGAGTATTCTCTTCGTTTTTATATTTTTCGATTAAAATTAAATCGTCTTGAGTATTTACGTGAGTAATATTACTTCTTATACCAACATGATCCGAATGTTCTTTTCCATGCAGTTTTTCAGCGTGTGAAATCTGATTTTCATTGTCACATTCATCATCATCTTCATCATTTTGTTTCTTCATACTCCTCATCATCTTCATCATCATCGTCATCATCATCCACATCACCATTATTATCATTTTCTTCGTCATCGTCTTCGTTAAAATTGTCAATACACCCAAGACGAACTAGTCTACCGTCATTTTTCCCACGTCGAGATACTATGATTAGTTTTCGTTTGGATGAACCCATATCATTAATACTTGTCAACGACCGACGTAATGGAGGTATTCCGTTCTGACACCTGGTCAATCATTCGTCGATTGTAAGAATTTAAGGTTTTGAGGAAGCGAATGTTTGGTGTTTGCTGCGCAGATTTCAATCCAGGGTAACTAATATCAGGAAGTTTTTCTAAGGATCCATATTTTTGAATAGCTTCAAGAATTTTCGAATTATCAGGAAAGTGATCTATTTTTCTTTCATCAGTGTTAACATTACGTAACTGATTGAATAAATTGTTTTTGACGATTAAGCCTGATGAATACAGTCTTTGAATTCCTGGATTTGTTTTTTCTTCTTCTTTAGGCTCCTTAATTTGAAAAAGTTTACGCCGGTCTGCCTCTGTTTGACTTTCGCTCCGCTTCAAACCTGTAAAGTTTATTTTATGTTTTAAACGTTTACGAAATCTACTCGGTAATGATGATTGTTCGTTGGCAACACGTGATCGTGAGCTTTCTACCAGCCGGGTCTCATCTTCGGTTTGCTCATCGGAACCGGATGTCTCACACTTCCGGTCCTCATCTCCGATAGGAAGAGTAGGACGACCCTTCCCGATCACGCCACGATACCTTTGTTGAAAATTCCAGAGTTGTTCACGATGTCTCAATCCATCGTCACGTGGGTGATCAATTAGGTGCGTGCGCACATTTTTTAAGGAAACGCCTGTAACATCAACATCCATTCTTGGTGACACCAACGGAATTCTATGTGCAGATTTAACACCTTTAGGCGTCTGTAAGTCGGAATATACCCATTCGCTCTGTGTTCCCATTGTTTTTGTAAGTGCAAGTCTAGTCTACTATGAATTTCATTCATTCACTTAACATTTCTTTTCCTGAAAATAGAAAACACAAAAATCGTAAAAATGTCGCCAATGTTTCAGACTCTGTTTGACTACAGCGATGGTAAATGCAAGCTACCATCCATGCCAAGTTGTTGTATCAACAATAATACGGCTTTACACGATTTAAACCATGATCCTGAACAATGTGTTAGATATCCCTTTCCTGAATTTCTAGTTATCTATATCAATATCAAGGTAAGTCTCACTAAAGAATTAAAATAACCTTGTTCACAAAGTATTTTGTTCAGTGAATGATCCACAAATTGTATATTACCAATAATGAGTCTTAATTCTCTTTCAATAAACTACGAAACAGCTATCTCAAGGTTTCTATGTCCTAGAATAAGCACGCAAATGACCTTGGTATCTTGATGCTTAAGTTCTTGTTTGTATTCTAATTGAATTGTCTTCATTTTAATTAAAGAAAATCAGGTAATTTTCGTTTTTAATCAATGAATGTGAAATGTTGTTTATTACGTGACATAACAAAGAATCTTGACGCTGGTGGTATTTATTGAAATTTCCTCCCTCGATGTTATCATACTGTTTTATTTTATTGGGTAACATCTTACAACTTCACTAGGGAGAATTGGCAGATGTCCCAAAGAATGTCACGTATATTTTGATGTTTTAATAGGCCATTTTAAATAATCATTAAATAAAACATTGTTTTTTTGCTTTAAATTTGTTAGTAGGTAAAGATTTACAGAAGAAAAAAAATCAATGTTTAAAGCTAACTTCTAAAGTCGTATTTAATTAGCAGACGACCGAATGCAGTTATTTTGTAGTTTCACGGATGCATAGGGCGGCGCGAAGGTGTTGCCAACTAAGCAATATGACCCGTAATACAGGCTCATCTAAATGGTATTAATTTATTAAAACATGCGTTCAGTGCAGTTATGCGCCTATATAATATATTCCTTTCAATGTGAATGCAATTGTTTTTATGTTCGGAAGTTGAATCGGTTTAATGCCTAATGGATAGTTTATTGACACAAAAACAATAATTTGATTGAAGAACCACCTTGATTGTATCACTTTATTTCCTCAAATGAACGGAAGATGGAATGATGTTTTTAATAAAAGTAAGGAAATAGGTATTTGTATTAAAGGGAGATAATGACATATTTTTGAATTCTATTCTTAGACTTAATTTTGAAATAATAGCTCAGAATTAAAAAAAAACGTACTTGATATTTAAAACTGAATTACTGTCAATAAAGCACTAACTAAGTAACTTTTGACAACTTACATACAGTTTGTATGACGAAAAGTGACTGATATAAAACTAGTTTTGATTACTAAGTTTCTTTTTTTCTTCTGTATTTCACTTTCGTTATAGTCTTGTGCATATATTAGAATACAACATGAAAACTCTTGGAAATGGTACCGGTATTATACTGTGAAAGCTTGTGATATAAACAAAAGAAAAACATCATACGACGGAAACGGTGACAGTTAAAAAAAACCCAAGTAATTGGACATTAATTAATGCCATTAGAGATAATATTATGTTTAAAAGTTTTAATTGGCATTGGCCTGTGGATTGTTTTAAATATGAAGTTTTGTTTATAAAGTAAATATTCCGCATATTCTATTGATATCAATATTGCACATATCAACATTCTTGATTGCGTGGGTCATGCAATATTAACATTAATCCGTGTCATAAATATCGATATTGCATTTTTCAGCTTGCATATTTTTTGTACGTGCACTGTATGATACAAGTTCGGATTACAATTTTTGAATTTTATTTTTAAAACTCATGAAACATGTCTTATATTATGTAGATCTGTCTCAATTGTTTTTTATATTATAACTGTACATTAACATAAAACTAGTGCAAAAGTTGTCGTTACATTTATTTCTCATAGCTGTTCGGCTTTTTCCGTAATACGTCGATAAAGCTTCAACTAAAGGATAACTTGACCAATGTCGTAAACCCGTAGTCGCTCCCGCCTTTTTTCGACAGTCTCCGTAGTATCTATTTTTAGAACATTGTTTCGTCTGTTCTTATGTAACAATATGTTTCTGAACCATGTCCTTGCTTACTCGTGATAACTACAAAGTATTTTTCAAGATGAGTTGTAATTACGATAAGCGCATGCATGTTTTTTGATTAAAGATAATATAATTGACATACACCACTCTACCTTTAAGATAATAGTACTGTCATGTACATTGTATTTAGTATTTATTAACATTGCATTTAATGGAAGATATGTAAATGTTTTAAACCTTTCTTTTATGTTATGTAATATATTATAAAGTAAAAAATAAAAAAAAACTTACAAAGAAATTTAAGTTATTTTTATTCCATAAATATTTATGTAATCCATGTTCAAAACGAATCATAATTTCTTATCATTTTTTAAAACATCGCACGTGGTGGGTTTACAAGTGCTTTAAAAATTCATATACTGGAAAACACTTTCTTAAAACTGCACGTTAATTTCGTGATTTTGTAATTCCAACAATTATTCCGTGCTCATTTTGATAAAGATATATAGTTTATAAATAAAAGAAGAAACCTTTACAAAAAATTAAGTTTCTTGAATATTACAAACCGTCCACTGGTTCAGCATGGAAATCACGAAATTTAATCGCGCAGTAATATTCACGCTTTACGGCACAAAGTTCGCAGGTTGATACAGTAGCCGGATTAATATTGAATGTATTTTTGGTATATTTTTTTTCTGAATGACTTTATGAAAGAGGATCATGTTTTAACATCTATCTATTTGCCTTTAATACATCTTAATATCGTACGCTGGTGATAAGGATGAATTTTATTCATATACAAACATGTTAAAAGATGACACTACGTGTAGATTTAACACTATGCTAGGTGTTAATCTTTAGTGTAAAATCAGGTATTGCTAACATTTTTGTTTTGTATTGAACCGAGTATCGGTTCAATATCTTTTTAAGATACTTCTTGTCATTTTAGTGAATAGTTGTTTCTTTCTTATTTTTGACTTAACTGTATTTATATTGAATATGATTTAATTGTAATTAATAGTATTCCCAATTACAACAATTTATATCATTTTTTACAAGAGAAGTCACACAAGGAAGTAAAATTACATTTTAATTTAAAGTAAGGTGTGTTAAAAAGTTGTACAATTTGATAAGTTAGGCCATCATTGAAATGACAGAACGAGACTCTTAACATTGTATGGTAGCTGTATATTAAACTACCTATGTCACTAGTCATTCGTGTCCCTAGTCAGTCCAGCCTATGCATGCGCGTAATCTGCTCCTAGTATAAAAACATCAACCACCATCGAATCTGCTTTCTGGAACTAAGCAGTACTGGTATCATATGAGGAATTATATAAGGAATTATATGAGGACTTATGGTAGTGACCTAGTAGGACTCGAACCCGGTAGGAGGCAGACACCTTAATTCCATATTATACTCTTTTCTGCATCATCTTATTATTACAATGATTTCAAATTTGTTTGATGATGACATTTGCTTTTAAATCACGACGACGCTGGGTTCGAACCCATAGCGGTGAGGTGCAGGTGATTCAAAGCCAATGCCTTAACCACTCGGCCACGTATAGGCTTCTAGCTGCATTTAAATAACAAAATGACAGTTTCAAATTACAAGAGGGCTTGCTAGGGTTACTTTACTGTTAAATGTAATATTTTAAATGACCTCTGTACGCCTTAAAATCAATATATATTTAACATATCAAACACTCATCTACATTGTGACTTAATGACAAATTGAGTTAGAAGTACACTGTCACATACGTACCAAGGGGTTAAATTACTCTAAAGTAGAAAGTATGTACTAGCCAGTGATATTCTCCATTCAAATATTTGAAAAGGAGATTGAAAGGAAATTTTGCATACACTTATTAATATAGTCATTGTATTATAGTCGAGGAGACTCAGTTAAAGTTAAAGGAGAAAAAAAAGATATTTATTCTTCATTTATATCAGTTAGCGTCCGAAAGTAGAACTTTATGAGAACATGAGCAACAGTTATTAACCTGACACTATGCTGTCTTGGTCAGCTATTCATATAAGCGTGCAATTTAGCTAACCATGGTTGTTGCTAAAGCCTTAAGCAATTACCATCACGTTTTAAAAAAATAGTGGTATCCAAATTTTAAATAAATTTAATCTTAAATACGCCTTTTTATGTGCCATATCACAGTATCTTCAAAACTATCATATTTTTCTTGTATAGTTTATTAGGTAATGTACTTGCTTTTGACAACTTCTATCCACTGATAGTCATTCAGGCGTTGTGTTTACGTATTTTTCAAGATTGCATACAAAAGTTCGCTAGCGACCTACCTTTTGTTTTTCGGGATCCGCCTTTTGTTTTAGCGTATACGATTTCTGTTTTTCAATAACTAATTTGCAAACAAACCAATTAACCCATGTCTGTTGATTAGTAATTGGCAGTATCGGATTACAGCGTCAACATTTGTTGTCGGACTGTCAGTTTCAAGATTTGGAAAAAGATCTCTTATTCTAAATGGCTCTTTATGTATATCAGATTTCTCATTACGGTTATCAGGTCATACATATTGTTAAGTGAAAAATGATTAAAAAACGGAATAATTTGTCATTAGGAACGACGAACAAGATTGTCACGCAAAACAACAAAGATCGAATTTCAATTGCAAAATGATATAAATAAAATCATGTTCTTCATATGTTAGTTATTGTGATCTTTAATAAAACAAAACTTAATTGTTTTAGTCACCTATTTTGTGGTGACTTCACTCATATAAAATCCCTTGTATCAAACCAATAGTTAAAGGTAATAATGTTTATTTGTTGCGTATTATGATTTGGTATTTGTATGTTTATCATTTGAGCGCATAGGAGCGCATGGAATGGTCAAAGAATCTCAGATCAAAATCATTTGTTTATGTATACTTGACAACGTATATCAAAACTTTATATTCAATACATACATAAAGAATTAATGATTTGGGAAAAGACACAAATCTCTCAATATTTATCTAAAAAGAAGAAATGATTTATATTTATTCATCACATTAACTCCCATAGCAAGTGAGTAATAAGAAAGCACAATTGTCGCGAATCCTTGATCTCGAAATAACGCCATATCGCTCATGAATATGTCATGTGAAAGTGGCTGTAATGTTAGACATACATATATTTGATATCTTAATACATATATGATTTTAAGCAACAACTATGTACTTAAAACAAAAAGAAAAAGGAAACCCTGAACTATTTTAAATCATTACATAAAATAGACGAAACTACTTGACACCTTTATATCCATCCATATAGTAAATAAAGTATGACATTAAGGAAATATGTTCTACATAGTTAAACAAATGTGATGATTACATTTTTGTTCAAATTCTGTCAAATACGATATATTTACAATACATAAATTTCAATCTAATAACAGACAAAAAAGCTATGTGCTTTAATTAGGTATGTCCTGAATGCCATCTTACTAATGTTCTTATCTTTTTGTATTATCTTTTCAAGCGTTTTGTTATTCAATACATTTTTCCTGAATCATCAAATTTAGTAGTTACAGATCAAATCAAATTTAGACAATAAAATACTCGCAGCAATTTATATAACAAATTAAAAAAAGTTAACTTATTTAATCTTTCCACTTTTTCATTTGAAATGGTCTTACGCCTCTTTTATTTCTTATTTATATAATGATACAATTTTGATATTGTTAATAAAATTGAGACTTTTTTATCAATGTACGTACATTTTTGTGACATGCACTTATTGTATTCATCAAGCGTTCCTCCTGTACACTTGTTATTGTATTTGATAAACGTTTTCAGTTAATGCTTACGTGGATTTGAAAGTGATCCGTCTTAATCAAATTCTAATTTCATACCTTTTAATTTCACTTTAGGCACAATAATTGTAATTGGATGCACTTTGTTAAATTCGTTTGATATTTGTTGTAGCTTTGTTAAGAAAATAGATAAGCTAACAAGAAATAGCTATTATGTATTTATCCCAAATTAAACAATTTCGCTTTCTTTTTGAATACGAAAGAACTCAAAAGATAACAAAATCATTTATTTTTACGTTTAAAAAAATTGAAGTTATTTTTAAACAAAATTTCATTTATGATTAGGTTGACGGTCTGTAACATGGTTTTGTTTCTGTGTTTAAAACGTAGGATTATCAGCAAAAAACAAATGTGTTACATATCATGAAAGGCTCATTCAAACCGAGCCTGTAATTTTGTTATGTTCATTGATTTAGAGGGATCATTTTTTTTCCAGATTAAAAAAAAAACAACACACACACACACAATTTTTTACATTTTTCCATTATTGTGTTTTCTCTTTTCTTAAACAGGTTACATATTGCTTTTATTTTACTTTTTTAATTTATCCTCTTTTAACATTGTATATTTAGTTGTTTTATAGTTATACCATCAAATTGTTATGGTTTCCATTTTTCATGTTGTGTTAATTATTGATGAATTACTTATTGGAAATGTTACATTTGACACCAAAGTGTTTAATATAGTAAAACGAAAAAAAACATCAAAAATATTATTGTTTTCTAAATAAATCCTTTTTCACATTACTTATCGTTACTATTCAATTATTACAAAAGGTTACCTATAAAATTCCCCCTCATTTACGTATAGGTTCCAATCTGTACAAAACAATTAAAAATAAATTAAAAAGATAGCTTTGATAAAAGTACATATTTACCTTTAACTATTAACATCCAATTTTTGAACGTGTCATTCTTATATTTATTTTAACACATTTTCAAATACAATCTTATAAATTTCACCACTAACGACACTATTTCACATGCAAAAAAAGTGAAAATTACAATTTGTAACAATTTATTTCCTTTAAGTCAATAGTTATCATTTGGAGTTGGTTGTAATTCTGTTTTAAATTAACTTAAGGCCACATTTTGCGTTTATCTACTAAGCTTAAAGTAAACATTAAACTTAGATTTCTCTATGTCCTCACTACCACTTTTAAGACATAAAGTTTCTCTGTAGGTTTCGATCTATTGTTCTTTACACAATTCAATATCGACAACTTTAACCGCGTTTAAAGGAATATAAGTATTGTCTTTTGTCTCCTGTAGCTTGTCAAACAATTATAACCCAGTGTATAACCCAGTGAATTTACGAATTTAATAATTAAAGCAACACTCACAGAACGTAAAGGAAATATTTTTACGTTTTCAGATCATTCTGATTTGTCGGAAATTATAATTATATGACAAACAAATACTAGTGACCGGTGGCCTGGCGGTGATTAAAGTATCTGACTCTCAACCCATTCAGGCGCAACACAGCCGTAATAGACAGCCGTCACACACATCCATGCTCTCTGGAAATGACCTCAAATATGAAATTAGTTTGTAGAACTTGTTCCAAAATTGAGATAAACTATGTATGTTCAGTTATATAAATAAACTTTGATATAATTTATAAGTGTTGTTTTATACGTTTTCCACCAAAGCGTTTGTATACATTGACACATTTTGATTAAGTCGATAAAAATATTTATAAAAAGGAGAAAAACCCAACAAACACCACCACCACTATCATTAACAACAACAACAACAACATCAGCAGCAGCAGCAGCAGCAGAAGAAGAAGCAACAACAGCAGCAGCAGCAACAACATATTGTTATTATAAAAGTAAAAAAAAGACAATACATGTGTGACCAAGTCGCTTTAAAAGGAACTCGTGCGTTGAAACAAACGTTACAAGGTTATGTTTTTTTTATTGAAATCATTAAAACAGAAGAATGCAAACAGAGTTACTCTTAAAAGTGAAACATGATTTGAAGTAGGAAGATCTTATCAGTCACCCGTTTTATGTTCTTGTTTGTGTTTTAAAAGTATACTAATACATATTTTATGTCTTATGAAATGTGATACAGAGGAGAGACAAACGATAGCTTTACAGGAGGGTTTAAGGATGACATAGAAGGTTGACAATTAATGTGTGGTTAATTTCCTTATTACTATAAAACGTGTGGGGAGACATTTGACGGCCGCCACACGGCACAATCACCAACAGAACTATCAACGTGAAAACCTTATAGGTTTGCATGCACCGCAAAGTTGGAAATATTTCAGTTTCGGTTTACGTCTGATTATGAACGGCAGTGGTAAACGCAAGCTACTGTCCATGCCCCCCCCCCCAGCACCGGTTAAAGCAAAACTTAACAAATAAAAATGGTGTTTGCTTTAGAAATAAGTAAAATCGATCTGTGTAATAAGTTAAACAGATAACTCACACGAAAGACAATTGAAAAAAGGCTTTCCAATTCGGAAATATGACATATAATTAGAGGAAAAAAGATAGCTTCCAGTATATTTTAGTATTTAACTTGCTTTATATACCCCCCAAAAAACAACGAGGACATGAGATAAGGTTCGTTCCGTTGACTGAAGTATGGAGGTCTGTCAAAAACAAAAAGCATAATTAGTGTTCTTAGACTGTTCATTTTGATTTAATAATAAAAACAAAACAGCGTTAGCCCAACAAGCATCGCTTACAGCAATATTCAATTATCTTAAAAGATAAAGATTATAGAACTATAAACATGTATGTATAACACAATGTTTATTTTTTTAATTCTTTGTTATAAAGAAATGTACACTTAATTGATGGAATATCATGACGTAAAATAAAGTATTTAACAACTTGTTAGTGAAGTGATATACGCCACTTTAGCTGAATCCTAATGCTAGTAATACTATTTCGAAACATTTTTTTTAACTAGACATGTATTTCATAATTAGAAACTTATTTTGTCGTTTACTTAATGTAAAGTGCACTAAGTTAAGTTTGATATATAACTTATACGTGTAAATACACAATTAAAAACTTCTAAATAGAGCGACGTTCGCGCAGTTGGAATAATTTGAAGAGGCAAAATTTTTTAATGAAATGATATGTATACCAATATAAGAATAGTAATATAGGAATACTAATATACGAATATGAAATAATAATACGAATATACGAATACTAATATACGAATCCGAATACGAATATAAGAATACAAATTTGAGAAAAACGAATACTAATATAAGAATACAAATATACGAATACGAATATACGAACTCCATTAAGCATAAAACAATAAACATTACTTATAGACAAAATAACAATGATACACAAGAAAATAACGGTTAACAATATACAGTTTTTTGAAGTATTAAAGTTAACATAGGAACAAATAAGACATGTACTTGTCAATTATATAGTTATATAGAAAAAAAAACTAGATTAAAAAAGATACATATCCACTTATCTTGTTGAATATGAAACGGAAAATTTACTCTTAAAAAACCTTTTCAGTAAAGTGATATGCACATATTTATTTTACTTTTTAAATACACATTGCATACTTTTTAATAAAAGTAAATTACTTTTATTTGAATGGTTTTTATTGAATCAATTTATAATTATTTGATCTAAATTTATTTTTTAATGCAAAACATAATCTTTAAACATACTTATTTTGTTGAATTTTTAAATGGACAAAAAACGCGTTCCTCATGCATAATATTTTTTTTATATGAATTGTGTTTTCAAATGCATAATGCAATCTTTCAACATACTTATTTGCTTGAATTTTTAATGCAATGCACACTCATTAAGTACTTAAGAGTGATAATAGGCAATAATGTCATATCCAGAATACTTCCAAATAAAGCACTCTTCCTTAAGTACATGTATATATAAAATGACAACTTAAGTACATCTATAGGTCAAAAAACAACTTAAGTATATGTATACGTCAAATGACAAGCTGATCAAATAAGCTAAGGACAAAATATCGACTTTGAAAAAAAGGACAATTCATAGTATTTGAAGTAGAGTATATAAAATGAATTTGCTTGGTACGGCTTTAAATCTACTTTTAAAAGTACGGTTTATTAAATATTTAATATATACAAATGACATGTTTAAATGAACTGCAAAAAAATGATAAAAAACACAGTTGAAAATCATATTACTTTATGACATTAAGAGTTTAAGCTACGAACAGAACAAATGATATGGCTTGCAATACATTTGTATTTACTTATTAAATGATATAGTGACGCATTTAATTTACTACTAGCAACAAAAATGGAGAAAAGGGAATCCAACGAGAGAATTGTCAACAATAGTAAAAAGTTGAAAACAGGTGACGCGATTTGACCGAGTCTGTTTACGAGAAGTGATAAAAGATGCAAGATCTTTTACGCTACCTAGCACCGGCTTAAACGGTATTCAATCCTCAACATTAAAAGTTTTTTAACCAATGACCCCATTAAGTCAAAATAGCAACGCTTAAATAAAAAAGCTTATTACATGCATCCGAAATTTTGCAAGAGTGCAAACTATACTCAACCACTACGACATTCAAACAACGATATAATAAACTCATAAAAAACACAAGTAAACAAAAAGTTCCCATAACGTATTGCATTAAACTATTAATACATTACTTAAATGGAGTAATATAAAAAGATTCGACATACCTTTTAAGAAATGACAAATTATCCTTCTGATTAGTCCCATATATCTTCAGAAAGTGAATAAAGAAATAAAATGCCTGTATTAATTGTGCAAACATTAGATTTTGTTAAATATTCATGAAAAAAGAGTAGTACGTCAGTAACTGAATGGGAATGGGGGCAATAGCAAATATTGGACTTTCCATTTTTGGGAGGGCTTGGCCGTTAATATGTTTATACTAAAGTTAGATTAATAATGAATGTAAATCTATTGTTGTAAAATAATGGCAATGATTTTTTGTTTTTCCAATTGTTATATCGAGTGTCAGTTACATTATAAATGTCCTATTTTTGCGGGTAATTTGTTCGTCTTCTACCAATAACTTAGTTATAAGCTAGTTGTCATTATATGTTAGTCTATTCATATTTTAAAAAAAAATTCTTTCAATTATGTGCGCTTTACATTTCGTTTAAAGTTTCATTAGTGCTAATGCACTGTTAACTTAATATTTAGTTGGGAGTATGTTGTTAAATATGATATTTATAATTAACCTGCTGATTTTCTTAATTTTCCAGCTTCGATGTTTTGGAACTATACATTGTCAATATATTGGGATATCAAGATTTATGTTGGTCAGCCAACAATATAGAGTCTGGTCAAACTCCATGGATGTTCCAAATTGATAATAAAAGCTAACCACCTTTGTTTCTAGTAGGTTAAACTGAATGATATAAAAGGTAAAGGTTTTGTTTATTATAGTGTCACTCCTACTGAAAGGGCAAGCCATTTCTGAATTACGAGACACATTTATGTTTGCATACCATGTACCTCCCAACTGCTACCATTATGTCAGGCGCCAGGTGAATAGAAATTGGTAACAGACTTTAGTTAATGAATTTTTTTGTTTAGTGTTTGCTTAAAATATCTATTTGTTTTAAATATCATCAATATTTATATAAATAAATCTCTTTTGAGATACGAACAAAAACATAGCAGCGTGTGGTGAATTGATACAGTATCACATTTCACCAATTACAGTTTAACACTTCAAGTAATGCATATAAAAATATGTACATATTTATATAACAATTAAAAACTAATTCTTCAGGTTTGAAATAATTTTCAATTTCTTAAAATTAAAAAAAAACTTGGATTGATTTTAATGAATGGATAAAATTTATTTATTTTTGACAAAAAAAAGTGAAATTGATACATTATCATCTGTCGCTATTTTATTGTTAGCAACCTCTAGATATACTAAATTTAAATTTACTTTTCTTTCATAAATCTCATAGCTGCACTAGTTCGGTTTCGATCTACGTTAAATATTATTTCTTCTTTTAACCAATTAAAACCCGTAAAACAAACAAAACATCAATATATGTATAGAACAATTGGATATTAAACACGTATTGCTTATTGACCTTGACCTTTTGGAACAGAAAGTGATTAGTCTATGTCACCGGTACAGAGTCAGTCCCCCCTGCACACCCGTGCAGTCTAACCAGGCTCTATTTTATATTTTGTTTATCCATTTTTTGTGTATATTGTTATAAAAATTCCTTAAACTTTGAATTCAATGTTCCGAATTCAAATCAAACAAGCAAAAATATTTTTTTTTTTAAATCTGCAGGTTGTGTGTATTATCAAATACAATGGCAACGTATATAGATGCTCACACAATTACTTTTAACGGTAACTTAATATATAAATATTATAAATAAAACATCAAGATCAATATTGATCATCGGAATAAATCAATAAATCATTTAAATGTAAATATTTACATGTTTTATCGCATTAATGTACCTGAATAAATTTATAACCCTAAAGGTACACAAATAATTGTTTTATGGTTATATATGTTAAGGGGATTTATAAAGGTCAGGGATAACGAGAAAAATATTTACTTTAAGTTATTAGTCTGACTGTTTATTACGCATCTCAATCTAAATAAGCATAAGTAATCCTTATAAGAAAAAAAAACAACATAAAGAATATAGTCTTAAATAATAATTATTATTGTAGATATGATATTGAAACAATCTGAAGAAAAAGTGATTCATCGGAAGCAATAATCACAACAAAAAGTACATGAAAGTTGCAGACTCGGTTTGATTGATATACAAGAGGAATAATGCAAAAGTGCAACATCCCTTACCCCCCCCCCACCCAGCACCGGCTTGAGCGGTACTTAATTTACAACACTTAATGGTGCTGGAATCAAAGATCACGAAGGACCAGAAAAAAAAAGCAACACTAAATAAACTAAAATTACAGACATTATACAATGACAACAGAGAGAAATAACTGCAATTCCGAATCGACAGCAGAAGAACGTAAGCAAAACCTTTGTCTTATTTAAACAATAATGACTTTATTCTTATTACACGTTTAACAAACGAAATAATTTTTTTCGTATCAAAGTACAATTTCTTTTTTCTGTAATGGAATATGCACGTCAATATTTTGTTCACATGGGACCGAGGATGTGGTGGGTGATCTTTCCTTTACAAATATCTCCTTGGTTAATCTATAAACAGTTGATAGATATTTTATTAGACACAATTCATCTCTCTTTATTCGCTCAAGTTACGTTGGCCTTTTTGAAATCGTAATTTTAACACTTATAAGCAATGTATTTATATATTTAAAAAAAACTGTTTAAAGGTCCTTAAGATTGTATAAATACGTGTCAACGTTACATATTAATAAACTTTACAGGTACAGAACTTTTATTGAATATCAAAAAATGCTTTAGTAAATATTTACTTTCCAGTTTGAAAAAGGATCCTTGTTTGATATACAAACATATATAATGACACTAAAGTTAAAAAAGTAGCTACATCTTTCAAATGCTTTTAAATTCATTCGCTATTTTTTTATTATCAACTCTTTCAGTTATCTTGAATGATGCAGTAAAATAACATTTAACCACACTTTCACACTTGAATTTTAATGAAGGGAATTGCCATGAAAAAGAGCCTTTTATTTCTGTAATAGGTCAAGATCAATGGCTCAATATTACCGACATCATTACTAAGGTGGATTTAAATGATTAAATATGTATATTATACCTCATTTGCATACGCCCTTCTATATTTAATATGACGTCATCCGGTCCATAAACCGCATACAGACCGGGGGCGGTCCATAATTCTTATATGGACCGGATGACGTCATATTAAATATAGAAGGGCGTATGCAAATGAGGTATTATATTTTATTTTGTTGTTAAATGAGTCTTTTTTACTAAATTTATTGTTTTGTTTCAAATAAGTTTATTACATGTTGATCAAAGTCTTGATTTGTCTTTAAATTGATTATAAATTTATTGATACAGTTTGTGAAAATCTGAAAGTTCGGGGTTTTTTTTGCCTGTTTAATTCGATTAACAAAAATGAATAACAAAAGAAGAGCATGATTTTTTGCTGTATCGCTTGAAAATAATAATAAAAAATTCGACTAGGGTTTGAGATATTTCACACACTGAACAAATAACTTATTATTTGAAAGCAAATTATAGTAAAAATGACAGCAACAAAAGGGATGAAAGAATTTAGATTCGGTATAATATAACAAATAAAACATGGCCTTTCGGGCAAAATGCAAGTTTACGGACTGGTTGGTCAGACCTCGGAAGGTATATGTCCCTCAGCTGCGCTTCGGGCCATATACCTTCCTCAGTCTGACCAACCAGTCCGTAAACTTGCATATTGCCCTCAAGGCCATGTTTTATTTGTTAAATAAAAATATCAGTAAGATCTGCGCATTGCATCCGAAGGACATATATGTATATGTATGTATAAATGTGTATGTACATATATATATATATATCCGCGCAGTCTGATCAGGATACATGCTGTTCGCTTACAAATCCTATTACAAGTAGAGAAACTGATAGCAAACAGCATGGATCCTGATGCGCAGGCTGGTCTTGATCTATGCTTGTCGCAAACGCATTACGTTGGTTTTGTCGTGACGCGACTCATATGTTAATTTATAAATAAGTTGATATAAGCGCAAGCATTCTTAATTTTCTTAATATTTTCTTTTTGTATGATTTTCATCGTTAACTTCGAACAATTTCAGCAGAAATAAATCAGTTCCTATAATAAAATACAGACGAATCCAATATACCATATAAAAAGTGATAAACAAACCTTTGTCTACTTTTAATCAGCGTGAAATATATATACAAATAAAATGTTTGATTTGTCATTTCAAATTCTACAACTACTTATAAATAATATTTATGATGGTATTACAAATATTGCTTTTTATTTCTTAATGAATAATGTAAATATTGATGGCGCTCGTCACATTATCATATTTAAATAAGATTATTGTTCTCGCATAAAGAATATGTTTATTTTGTAAGTAAACATATATTTTTTTAAGTGATTTAGTAAAATCACTAAGAACAAACGGTCAGAATTGTAGATTAACCGGTTAGTAATACAAAAATGGTTGACCCCACTTACCGAAAGACAAGGGGTTCGCTTGATCAAAACTTCTCAATGCGTTCGAAATCAAATTTTCCGAGTGGTTTAGGTCACCACTTAAACATAAAAGTGAAATGAAGTATACACGGTCATTGAAAAAAGGGCAAACTAATTTATTTTTCATCATAACTTAACGTTACCTTTTACAAATCTGAAAAAAGGCCAAACTTTGGTAATGCATATGGCGACACAACTGTTTCAGATCTAACATATTTGAAATTTACAAAATAGCAAAGAAGAACATTGTTTGAAACAACATAAGATAACGTGATTTGACCTCTGTTGAAGATTAAGGACCAATAATTTATTAAATAAATAATCAGTATATGCCCTTGGAAAGAGGCCAGAACAAGATCAACAACAACAGCAACAAAAACAACAACAACAACAACAAGACCTACATCAACAACAACAATGACAACAACAAGATCAACAACAAAAAGCACAATAAGACCTACATCAACAACAACAATGACAACAACAACAACAACAACAAGATTAACATCAACAAGACCTACATCAACAACAACAATGACAACAACAAGATCAACAAGATCAACAAGACCTACTTCAACAACAACAACAACAAGATCAACATCAACAACAAGAACAACAAGACCTACATCAACAACAACAATGACAGCAACAACAAGATCAACAACAATAACAACAAGACCTACATCAACAACAACAATGACAACAACAACAACAACAACAAGATCAACATCAACAAGACCAACAACAGCAACAACAACAACAACAACGACGACGACGACGACAACACTAATACATCTACTTTTGCTAATAATACTAATACTACTTCTACTACCACTAATAATAATAATAATAATAATAATAATAATAATAATAATAATAATAATAATAAATAATAATAATAATAATAATAATAATGATAATGATAATAATAAATAATAATAATAAATAATAATAATAATAAACATAATAAAAAAATTATAATAAAATAATAATGATAATAATGATTATAAATCAAACTACAAAATTTAAAATAAGTATCTTTCAAAATATCATTTTAATCAAGTAGATGTTGTACTCACTGTTCTGTTCCAGTTTTTCATTCAGCTGTTCATTTCTCAAGTAAGATAAGTAGGCATATATATAATAATTGTATAAAACATACACATACATGTAATTACTTATAATAATACCATAAACCATGGATAAGATAGGTGTATTACTTTGCTTTACATTCTTATGTTCCATAGCACACATAGCTGAGGTGAGACGATTTTATTTTATTTTTTTATTATAAAATGAACACATTTTTATGGTGGCCGGTAGCAACCATATTTTTTTTTTAAATTTTATATCGCGGGCAACTTTTAAATCTTTTAAAATGTTGCGGCTTATAGAAAGGAAACCACGACATTTTTTGCCTACATAGTAAGAAGCAGATTGCGGCCATTACAATCCGCGATATTTTGTTTTTATGCATACCATGTAAAAAAAGTCGAGTTTGGTGACGCCGATTTCTTTCTGTTCCTTGCCTTTTTATAGACAAACGAGTGATAAAATGTAGAGACAAATCATGGACGCTACAGGCCACTGGAGTCAAAATGTTCCTTGCTGTTCCAACAATATATATTTATATGTTCCACGCGACACTTTGTACGATTTTGGCAGAAAATCTCGCGGGTTTGTAAGTTGCCCGCGACCTTTTATGATAAAATGAAACATTTTCTAGCGGGATTGAGATGGCCGGCAACCATATATTTTATCACGCCTCCAGATTTATACTTATTTTCATGAATTTTATTTAAATGAGTTAAAAAGTGAAATATTGTCAGGTGAACAAAGCAAGAAATTTACTTATTGCAAACGGCACTTAAAATCTACAAACACTATATTAATTTCATAACAATTCAACAAAGATGCGATTCAACTTTCATGAAATATTGTTATGGAGCAAATTTGAGGAAAATATGAAGAAAAAATAAATGTTTATTCCTACAGGGTACAATCTGCAAGAATGACACAGATTGCGGACAAGGTGAATGCTGTTATATCAAACCGGATATGGAAGTTGTGAGCAAGAAAAGACAAGTCAATATTTTGCCTGTACCTGTTATACCGGGTCATCATGATACAGGTATTCCAGGGTGAAAAATATTTCTTCATATCTAAAATACCGTTATACCAGTGTGGTTCTATTGCAAAATATGGTGTAGCAGGATAATTTGATACAAATACCGTTATAACACGGCGTAAATCCGTGGTTATGATAACCATGGTGATTTTGTTACTTCTTCATATTCAAATAACCGTTAAACCAGAGTGTTTCAAATTAAAAAAGCCCGTTAAGTCTGGGTGATTTCTTACTTCTTCCTATTCAATATACCGTCGTTTTTATCTTTTGTTTTTTGAGTGTCCCAAACAGAAAATGTTGTGCCATTGGGTTTGCTAAAATACCGTTATATAAGTGTGATTTGTAAAATATTTTTACGTCCAATTACCATTTCGATATTGTTCATTTCTGCTAAAACCGATGCTTGGGGCGTTGACGGTATGTTGCATTATAAGGTATAAGCAACACTTTCCCTGTTGCCTTGTTGGGCATTCTATAAGGTTTCCAGTTTATCTACATTATAAACAGCGTCATGGTGTACATTTCTTTGTAGGTGTCTGCGAAAAATACCGCGTGGAGCATGATTTCTGCGGGTTATTGGAGCAAGTTAATGGACATTGTGGATGTGGACCAGGCTTGACTTGCCAGTTTGTTCCTCTAGGATCCACCTTGTCGTCGCTTGTTGTAAGCAAGAAGAGGGATATTTATATGCCAGGTCCAGGGCATTTTGGTTGCGAGGTGAAATCATAAATATGCCTAAAAAGTTTGTTATTCCAACCCAAAATTGAATAACATATTAAATATTTAGCAAATACCTGTTTTCAAATTTACTTCTCTTAATACTTAAACATGCATGTTGTGTCTTCCATTATTCACCAGTTTCAGGATCTATCAAATCGTGCCTGCAACATTTTCAACTTTATCGTTCATGGTGTTCTTTAGGGATTCAATTTTTTTGTTTTGTGTCTTTTGTACTGGAAACACTTGTAATATCGCGCCTACGAGAAAATTGCACATTTTAACCCTTTGAGTTAGATATGAAAGTTTGTTTCTGAATGTGAGCATTCAGAATGCAGAAGAAAGCAAAATCACCCTGATCTTTAGATAGAATTCATAATTGTATTGGTTTAATTTTTGTCTCGGAAAAAAACTAGAACATTAATCATGAAATGAAATTTACATTTTTTTTAATTCTGTAAGAATTATATAAAAAATAGGGGTATAATGAGTAAAAGAATAAAAATATTCTTAAACGTTTATACTCCTTTATTTCCTTTCTTTATAGACGAGGCTGTTTTAGGTTATTGAATTTGTTCAATAATATTGTCCATATTCAATTGTCCATACAATATATTGTTAATGTATCCTTATGTTTCTTCGTCAAGGCACACAACTCTTAACAGTAAAAACAGACGGTAAAAAGATTGCATCTCTTTGGCCTTCACATTTCCTTGACCATGTTGGAGTTTAATTTACGGAGTTTACAAATTTTACCCCTAATAAAGCATTTTAAGCGTGCATACAAATATCTCCCATTCAAATGTAAAATTTTCCTCGTTCCGTTAATTTCACTAAAAACGCCAACCGTACTCAAAAATTCATTCTTTCAGAAAACATGAGATCTTGTATTTCGTGCCTATTTCTTTTTACGAACATGTCAGCTCACAGATGAGTTTTTTAAAATAAACATTGGTCGTTAATAAGAGCATTGATATGTGAACACCTTTTTTAAATAAAAAAGAACAACACATTCAGAGATGTTGTATTTCCGACCCTTGAATATTATTTAACACGACACAATTATTTGTTCCGTTTCTTTTTGGATGGTTCTAGTATTCATATATGAATACAGTATGATTACCATAATGATATGTTGTCCCGGTGTATATGAATACAGTATGATTACCATAATGATATGTTGTCCCGGTATATATGAATACAGTATGATTACCATAATGATATGTTGTCCCGGTATATATGAATACAGTATGATTACCATAATGATATGTTGTCCCGGTGTATATGAATACAGTATGATTACCATAATGATATGTTGTCCCGGTGTATATGAATACAGTATGATTACCATAATGATATGTTTTCCCGGTGTATATGAATACAGTATGATTACCATAATGATATGTTGTCCCGGTATATATGAATACAGTATGATTACCATAATGATATGTTGTCCCGGTGTATATGAATACAGTATGATTACCATAATGATATGTTGTCCCGGTATATATGAATACAGTATGATTACCATAATGATATGTTGTCCCGGTATATATTGAATACAGTATGATTACCATAATGATATGTTTGTCCCGGTGTATATGAATACAGTATGATTACCATAATGATATGTTGTCCCGGTGTATATGAATACAGTATGATTACCATAATGATATGTTGTCCCGGTGTATATGAATACAGTATGATTACCATAATGATATGTTGTCCCGGTATATATGAATACAGTATGATTACTTGTATAGATATGTTGTCCCGGTTCTATGATAACCGCCGTATGAACACATTTGCTGATGTTTCTAAATTCAAAATTTCACCATTGTTAAATGTTGAATTCTGCTTAAGCCTGTGCCACGGGCTTGGACGGTAGCCTCTACTTACCACTACCGCCCAATGGACAGGCTCAATCAAACCGAGCCTGTAACATTTTGTATTTTGCCGTTTTGGGCGTTCTGCAAGGATTCCATATTTTCTATTTCAGAGGAGCTGAAATATGGAAATATGCCATTGGAATACACGCAACAAATTATGCATGAATAAATAGTCTCATAGCATTAATAAAAAATTTCAATAAATACAGAAGAGACACGTGGTATGACATTCCATTCATTTATTTCCAAACACAAATTTTACACACATGTCTAATAAATGTAATAGTACGTAAAAAGTCAATGTTGCAAAATGATGACGTCACTAATATCGTCATTTTGCAAAATTGCCTTTTCGCGCTCCATCACATTTATAGGGCATGTGAATGTCATTTGTGTTTGTGATGTGATTTGATAAATTTAATGTCATATCATATTTAATCCCGGTATTTATTGAAAATTTCAGCATGATCGGAGCAAATATTGGTTCAAATATGAGACCATTTATACATGCACATTTATAATATTTGTTATGTGTATACTTGTAATTTTATCATTTAATGTTTCTTTTCCTTTTAAATTTCAGTGACTTGACTTAAAAAATCAGAGAAATTCAGCTCAAAATCATTTTTATTTTTCAAGTAAATATTTTGTAAAAACATATTTATTTGCTATAAAAATGGTTGTAATACGCTTCCGTAAGCGCCGTGACAGAATATTGTCCGTATGTACATATGGCAATCTTCTTCTCCCCTCGACAATACTGATATTCAAAGTCACTGCACCCTCTACACGGCACGTCAATTACACAGTCTGTAGCCACCACGCATGCTAAAAGTAAAACAAATGATATAAATAGTACGTCATTGGGGGAAAAATACCCTGATCCGTCTGTCCACCCATTCATGCTGTACTATGCTATGCTATGTTATGCTATGTTTTGCAATTCTATGCTATGCTTCGCTGTGATATGCTATATTACGCCATGCTTTGCTATGCTACGCTACGCTACGCTATGCTATGCTATACTATGCTATGCATGCTTTGCTATGCTATGCTACGCTACGCTGTGATATGTTATGCTACGCCATGCTTTGCTATATTATGCTATGCTATGTTATGATATGATATGATATAATATGCTACGCTATGATATGCTATGCTTTGCTTTGCTATGCTATGCTATGCTATGCTATGTTATGCTATATGATATTATATCATTTGATATGCTATTATGCTATGCAATGCTATGCTATGCTACGCTATGCTATGCTATGCTACGCTATTCTATGCTATGCTATGAATTGATATGCTATGATATGCCAAGTTATGCTATGATATGACATGCTACGCTACGCTATGCTACACTTTTACTTAAAAGTTAAAACATACAAATACGTTAAGTTGGTATACACTACATATTTTCTATATGAATTGTTTTAGTTTTGTACATGAACTAATGAATTCAGAAGTGCATGCATTTCATTGTCAATTAGACAAAGAAACAAAAATGAAATGTTTATATGATGATGTAATTAAACTTAAATTATTCACGTTTGAATGAAATACTTAAAATAATGAAAAACAAAAATAACATGGCAGGCGAACAAAGGACGCATTCTTCTGATGATTTAAATGTTGTTAGACAGGTGAAGAGAATACAAAGTCCTAAAATTTAAGCTTGAATAAGTCCTGTATGACAAATGTATAGACAAAGTTCCATGATTTGTTTAATCAAATATGGGTTTTGAGATCAACAAGTAAGAGTAACGTTCTCAGAATGCAGGTACACAAAACGTGAGCGTGAAAAAACCTGTTTCTTCAAGCCGTATACTGCGCTTTTCATAAACACATAAAAACGCGGTTTTCTTAATGACATAAAAGCAGGAAAAATATATAATTAATTTCATTTAAACGCTGCATAATCTTAGAATTTAAACAGAAATAGTTAAGCAAAACAATCTAAGGGTCAGCGGTTTCGTTTTCGAAACATCTCAACGTTATTATTAAGGTTTTGCTTAGTCAGGAAAAGGGCACAATATTGAGTATTCATTATCTCCTTCGTCACTATACTCATTTTTCGTAGAATATTATGCATCATTTTTGTCCTTTTTTGCACTTAAAATAATTAGACGGAAAATTCTGAATAAAAAGGCCAAACTGATTTCAGAAAGAAGGTAAAAAAATAAACAAACAACTGTTTACCAGTACTTGAAATTTTGTACAATCACTCTAAGAAAGGCAAGAATGGCCTTGCTAACCTTGATTGCCTTGAATATTTTTTTTAAAATTAAAGATTAGGTAACTCGAAAACAAGCTGAGTTACCCGATTTTTTTAAATTAAAATATTTCATTTATCATATACTAAGACCATACAAAGTTAAAATGAATAGCCTATTGTACAGTTTTCATTTTGTCTAAATGTATCAGGTTTTTTTGGCTTATTTTATAGCCGTTATAGCTCATATTCCAAATTAAAAACAATTGAAAACAGTATATTATTGTCCCAATCCACAGGAAAAATTCCCAATTAAAAGTTACAAAATAAAAATATTGAATAAAAATTATAAAATCTTTGCAAATAAGGACTTCTTCAGGGTAATAATACTTAAATGTTTGAAGATACCATCATAGACAAAAATTGTTTGCGTCCATTTAATCACTGCAGCATTTCAGTCATGCATTTATTCCCTAATTTTAACAAAACACCGCTGAAATTCCCGATTCCGTGGGTATGGGTCATGTTCCCAAAATCCCTGGAAATAATCCCTGTTTGTATACACGAATTTTAACATACAAAAATTTCATTCTGCTTGTGCTTTCGTTCTTATTAATATAAAGTTTAAATCAAAGTGTCTAAGTGCAACAATTATTATAATTTTCAAGCTATTTTAAACCATGTCTTGATTAAGACAATTTCATAGCGTTATATCCTTATCGATTTAATTTTACACGAAGTTATGTTTAATAAAAGGCTTTAAGAGTAAAACATAATACTTTTAAAAAGAATGCAAAAGTAATGGTAATTTTTAATATTAATTTTTACAAAACCCTCCGTTTATAACTAGCATTTTTCATTTTAACATGTACTATATTTGGAATTCTTGAGACCATCGCGATTAAATGTCATACATATGAAAAACCTACCTCAATATATATTTTAGATCTTCTTTTGGACATATTTAGGGTACATGTTATTAGAAAGAAGGACCACATCTTATTCAAGGACAGGTCGTAACAGACAAATTGAGTCCTTTCCGTAATATTGTAAAACTCAACAAAAAAAAAGCTTAGAAATCATATGTACAGCATTATCCGATAGATTGACTAATCTTTTTATCAAAAGAGGCAAAAATGATCTACAAATGTATAAAAGAAATATAGGCTTACTGTTTGAAATTCGTTCTCCATAAGTAACTGGCTTTTGGGCAATGTAGTTGTTTCCAGTATTCTTACCATTTCCATATTTTTGGGCTAGGAATTTGATCCAGCCGTTTCCCTTTTCATTATTCACTTTCGGTTGGTAAGCCGGTTGTTTTGTTGTCGGGGGAAGCGTTGTTGTGGTGGTGGTGGTGGTCGTCGTCGTAGTTGTCGATGTGGTTGTCGGTGCTGGCTTATCCCACAACCATTTGTTGGTGTACTCACAGAAAAATGTTATGGGCAGATCGGTATAATCTATGATCGGGCTGTATGTAGGAGAATTCACCTCCCATATACCGAGCATTGCTTCTTCGTAAGAATTCGAGTACTGATGAGGGCTTTCACTCGTAACTTTAAACCCTCCTCCAAAATTCATGTTAATACTACCATATACTTTAGAATTAAGATAAGGCTTACAAACCCTGCCACAAGAGTCATACGCTGCGGCTATAAACTCGGATGGAGTACTGGCTGTCGGTTTTCTTACAGGTAAAAATCCATTACCTTGCGACACACCAAATCTGTTATCGACAACTACATATTCTTCCGCGTGTCCATCGTAGTTAATACCCCAGGATACGACACTGATTCTACCGACAGCACCTTGCCTATTATTGCAACCTTCAAATTCGTACTGGTATCCAGATTTTAGAAATTCATACTTATAGCCAAGTAATGTTTCGTTCGCCCATGCGTTTTTAGGTTTGTACAGCGAGTACGAATCGAATCCGATGATCGTATCGGGTCTCTTAGAGACGACGTTAAATGGAATGTAAGCCCAATCTCCGGCATCAGTCATTTCCTTCATATTAACATCATGGATAAGTTCATATCTTCCACAGTTGCCTCGAGGTCGAGGTATATATTTACTTCGAGGTTTTGTTTCCGGAACTGGTGTACCTCTTGTCGTTGGTGGCGGTTTAGTTGTATGTACGTTATTCATGGCAAAGTGAGAATTATCAACTGCAATGTTAGGACGATCAATGACAGCGTTTGAGTTATCAATATTACTGTGTTGATTATCATTGAAAGCTTGTGAATGACCAACATCTATAAACGAATTATCAACAACAGTTTGTCGATTAACAATGGCAGCTTGAGAATTACCGAATTCATTTTGAAGATGATCGTTAACATGTCGTACATTACCAAAGTCATTTTGAGAATGATCAACTTGATTGATAGCATTTTGAAGATTATTATCAATAAATTGTTCATTACCAAAGGCATTTTGAGAATGATCAACAGGGGGTTGACTAATAGTATTTTGAAGATTATTATCAATAAATTGTTCATTACCAAAGGCATTTTGAGAATTATCAACTGGGTTCTGAAGATTATTGTTAACAGGTTCATTAACAAACGCATTTTGTGAATTATCAACTGGGTTCTGAAGATTGCTGTTGACAGGCTCATTACCAAACGGATTTTGTGAATTATCAATGGGGGTTTGAAGATTATTATTGACAGTCAGCGAGTTATCAACAGTAGTTGCGGCTGGTATAGCTTGTGTTGTTGTTTGTACATTTGTATTTCCAATCGTTGCTGCAACTTCATCAATTGTTAAAGAAACGCACTCATTCATGCTTGTTTCACAATAGAAATATGGTGATCCGTCGCAGTCTGGACATGCAGGATTTTCTTGATACTGAACCAAGTCAAAAAATGCGTTACTGTACCCGATCCTTTGTGTTAGAGCTGAAAGCTGAAGACCAAGAACCGTTGGACTTCCACCAACGTCTGTGAAACCTGCATTAGCGTCAGGTGCATGTTCAACACGGTAACGAGGGTCATTTGCAACGAATGGGTAATCCGTTTCAGGATTCGTGCCACTAGCACGTTGTCGTACTCGAAACTGTTCCCAAACGTAGTCAACATATGAATGGTGTGAGAAAAATATCGGATCAAACGCAGCCCTGTTTAGGTTAGCCATTGTTCCGCCAACAAAATTATGCGGACCACCATGGATTTGTTCCAAATTGCTGTCAAACCTGGCTAATGGTAACAGTATTTCCTCGTTTAAGTTTCGACTGATTACTCTATTAACTGCAGCCAATGACATTAGAGGGCCGCCGCCAATATTTCGTCTAATTCCCCATCCTGCAAAAGGTCCACTATTAACATTACCGAATCCGTTTCCAAAGAATTCGTCGCTCCATATCGGTGATTGAGTAGGATCAAACATAAAATCGTCCAAATATGATGCCCAATAAGGGATTGTAACTTCTGGATCATACCACAACCTCAACAGGGATTCAAATCTGAAATGAAAACAAGTGTAGTGAACAGTTTAGTCTGTTAAAACATTGATAGCTATTAGTTTCAGTGCAAAGGATATTAACAATACATCGCTATCTGATAACAAATATCGGCGATACACCGATATATCAAAAATACCACTAATTTCTTATATTAATTCACCTGTTTAAATGATTTTTTTGTAAAATACATGTTTTGTTCATACATACGGTGTTCCGTTCGGGACAGCGCGTTTTCTCTGGGAAACACGACACTACGATGATAACAGTGCGACAGTACGATGGTGACAATACGACAGTACGACGGACTGTCAACATTCTGCTGTCGCGCATCGCCATCGTACTGTCGTATTGTCACCATCATACTGTCATACTGTCACCATCGTAATGTCGTGCTGTCATCACCGTACTGTCGCCTTCCTGTTGAGCATGGTCTAGGTCTTTTAAGAAAATACTATATTTTACAAATAAGTCAATCAAAAAAAAATCTAGATTAGGCCTGTTCTATTGAAATACAATTGAGCCGCGCCACGACAAAACCAACATTATGGGTTTGCGACCAGCATGGATCCAGACCAGCCTTCGTATTCGCGCAGTCTGATCAAGATCCATGCTGTTCGCTTACCAATCATATTACAAGTAGAGAAACTGATAGCGTCTGGATCCATGCTGGTCGCAAACGCATTATGTTGGTTTTGTCATGGCGCGGCTCAAATTATGAAGGCATAGGTTAGCGATTAAATGTTTTTCATAAAACTCTTTATTTATATAGATATATTCTGATTCTGTTTTTTTTCGATTTCCTTGGTATTTGATCTTTGATAAAGTAAAGATTTTTTAGTAAAACGCCAACATATGTTCTAAGTTTCACAAGTTCCTTCAAGCTTAGGAGCATCCAATATACACTCTAAATTAAACACGGAAATGACGAAATTACTTAAAAATCAAAACAATTCAATGATAGTGACAATACGACAGTACGATGGTGAGAGTGCGACATAACGATGGTGACAATACGACAGTCACCCTCGTACTGTCGTGTTTCTCTCTCGTACTGTCGTACTATAACCATTATATTGTCGCACTGTCGTGTTGTCACCATCATACTGTCGCACTGGCGTATTGTCACCATTCTGACGATTTTTTAAAAAAAGTGTTTCGATTACTGATCGACAGAAAAATATCAACGGTATATCGATATCGTTTATATCGATGACAGCTCTATTAATTTTTATACATTTAATGCTAATTGTTCTCATGTAAACGAATTTATCACCGAATAGGCGTTTCGAATACACGTTGTATCCCCTGAGCTCGATTAACGAATTTTAGTTTGAAAAATGTCTTTAAATGAAAAACCAGATAGTACTGCTTTGCCAATCTAATGGTTGATCCACATGAAAATAAGATACTCGTACATTTAGAGTGGGCAATACCTATAACTTACATGAACAAGTAAAGTCGATGCCAACCAACAAATGCCGGACCAATATGAGCACGGCGTATATTTTGGCCAGAGTGTAATCTTGCGATGACGTCATAAACGTTTGGTGTCAATCTCTAAAATGGAACACATATGATTAAAAAACTTGTATACAAATATTCATACGTCAATATAAAACAATGTCGTCAATCTGCAATTGCAATTTTATTCTTGCAAATTTGAAAAGTATTTGACACCTCACGAAAGTAACGCACTACAAAATAAGAAAATTGAATTATTATAAAAGAAACATACCCTATCATTCTTTGCTTCATTTAATGCCCGGAAGTATCTTTGTCGTTCACTGACCGGTATGGTTCGAATCTCGTACCTTATTCTGACAGCTGCTTGACGTTTCTGTCTTGCGTACGTTGAATTATTGTCCATTAAAGGTGTCAATATTTCGTACATGGCAGATTCAAATAGTTTGGATTCTGGTTTTGTCAAGTTTAGATCACAAACAAAAAATTTGGAGACGTACTGTTGGATGGATGACCATAGTACCAGTTGACCTGTAAGTACAAAAAATGTGTCTAAATAAAGCTTGTGATGAAAGGTACGATGATTCCAGTGAATGCTAAATCTATTAGATGGTTTTGAACTGCTTTGATTTTTGCGTCACTGATTTTAATATTAACATACAAACATTGAGATACGCATGGTCTTAACTTTTTGTTCTAACTAACCCATTATACTCAGTAAACATCAATGAGCATTTGAAAACTGTATTGATATATCCTCGTAACTAACTCGTTTCATATACTATAACTATTACTTAGAGCATGTTTAATGGAATGAGTGGATGCGGTGCTAGCCTGATTTTATACTTATGGAAAAGAAAATTACTTTCAGTTCCAGCACGTGTATGGCAAACATTTCATTAGACTGATGCATAAGTACATGAATTAAATCAACCTGTTTACACATAAGTGATAAACATGAACATTCCACATATACATGTATAGAACATATAGTAATATTACTATATTGTAACATATACCAATAATTAAAAATCACCCAAGTGAAGTTTACGTCAAAAAATTATTAAAAGTTTCGAATTACTTGTACTAATGTCTCATTTAATTTTTTTGCCCCATAAATAATGTCGTTATTATTGAAAGAAGTAAATATTTCATAAAATTTAAACCTAGATATTAATTAGCATATTTAAAATGATTAAAATATTTCTTCTAATCTGTGAGTATCAACGGCAAACACAACCAAAGTGAAATTCATCTTCAATACATTTACTGTTACAACACAAACAAAACTGGACATAATTACTGTACATGTATATATTTAAAGTAAATCTATGATATCTTAGCTAGTTTGAGTATTTCAAACAGTTTTAAAAGTAGAGGATTACTGCCAATCAAAATCACATATACATTTGTATTTGTTAAATATTCCGTTTTTTAATAAAAATCAGAGATTAATGGTTGTATTTCTGTCGAAGTATTTTAATAAAAATGCTAAAATAATTTGTTCTTTCTTGTAAGTACGATACAAAATTTAAAGCAGAATTTGTTTATTACTAATGTAATAATAGGCAGTGAGAAAACCTTAGTTTACCTGATTGCTTGCTGAGATCTCCGATTGACTGACAAGTATCCAATGTTTCCTGAAGCTCTATAGGAAGGCTGGGTAGAGGGTGCACCATGGCATGGCTGCATTTGACCTCCATGAAGAGCCATATCGCAAATATTTGGAAAGCCTACAAAAGTACAATTACAAAATGGCAAGTTTTATACAAAATATCAAGAAATCATACATCTCTGGAACCGGAAAAGATTTAAATAGACACCAGTATAGAACCAGGCCGATTCCGCGCATGCGTACATTCTGACTAGACTTTTATTTATGGTACCACTATTCTATATTTTGATATCAAAATCCATGTAACTTTGTACGTACTGTTTCAAATATAAATCTGGACAAGTTCATTAAGAATACAGCAGGTAAAGGTTAATAAACAATGACCGTCCGGTTAGCTCAATAGGTAGTGCGTTGGACTGTGAATCGTGCGACCCGGGTTCGATTCTCGGACGGTGCCTGATATCATTTCTTCGGTCATTTGCACTGTATATATATGGGATGTATAGAAGTGATCAGTGCCTAGGGAACTTGTGATAGTAAAATGCTTGACAGCCTGCCCAGGAACGATGCGTTGGCTGAACTGTGTTCACCGATGAATTCAATGTGGCTTACTAGCGTGACCTGGTGGGTACACTCCCAACACCATCACGGATAATAAACAAAACGAAGACATTTATATTATTTAAATACAGCATACTGCATGATTTCAAACAATTTAATCTATTCTTATTTATTCTAGACGCTTCCGCTTACTGTAAATAAACGAATCAAACTAAAGGACACGCATATCATGACGTTAGCAGACAAGCCACAATCTGTTCTTTGTAAGAACAGATCATTAAAATATCAAATGTATAACAGTATAATAAAACATTTTACATTCCCCATGTCTTATGAAGTCATGGCATGCCATGCGATGAAATTAATGTATTATTCACAATTAAGTATCATTATTTCTGCATTATTCTCATTTTCAAGACAACCGTAACTTTCAAGGTTTAAAAGATTTCTTTAATGAACAATTTAAAGTACAATGAACAAAATACATGACACATCAATTAATATTAAAATAATAGTTATGCAAAATAGTGACGTTACATAAAATTTGCAGTTAGGACAATTCCGCGTTTATAGGGTTTATGTAAATTTGTTCTTTACTTTCACATTTTTCACAATTTAAACAACTGGTGAACCAATTCCTATATGTTTCTGACAACCCTTTAATTGGAGTTGCCAACTTCATAGACCTCGCACATATACAAGATGCACTACTTTCATTTACAAGTTTAAGGTTGGTCAGGTACGAAGTTCATTCACCGTGTTACTTTATTATGTATGACATTCAAATGGCAAAGGGTTGAGATGACAGTCTTATATTGTGCGAGACGCATTGTCACGACCAAACATCAAAAACTTCTAAAAAAGTGAAATGGAAACATGACATCTGCCTGCTGGAATATTAATTACATTGTAAACGATACATATATTTTAGTATCAGCAAAGTTTTAAATGATTGCTTCTTGTACTTTATTACACAGACATTCATATTGACAGTCCTGTTTTGATATTTGGAATGGATCAGCAATAAAATAAGAACATCCGCAGAGTAAAAAAAATCACAGAAACGCCTTTCAGGCTTCGTTCTGATGTGAAACATGACTACTGTAAGATCAAAATATTATTATGGAAACTGCAAGCCTGTGCTTCCAATTTTATAACTATGTTGTGGTACTGAGGCCCGATCCTTTAGTCAAATTAATCGAAAGATTTTTAAAAAAAGCCTATATTTACAAAATTGTTTCTATTGTTTCATTTATTAAATTTCCAACAATACATACATTTATGTCCAATATATCGCTGTTGAATACCAGTTCTTTATATATGTAATATATACATATGCGAGTATATACTCGTACATGTATGTCCTGTGTCATTATGAAAATATTTATGCAATCTTGGTCACTCAGTTCAGGCCAAATTAAAATTTTACTGCCAGAGTAGAAAGATCAAATGAAATAGTGATTAGATACAATATATTATTTTGTTTTATAATACAGAATTGATATTGGTGACATATTAAGTATCGTGAATTATGTACACAGAGAAACATCTCTAGTAAATACAACAATTCAATTCATAAGAAGATCGAAGAACATACACAGCTATTTAAAAAAGATTTAAAAAATCACCACATGATTTGTAATCAACTGACAATATTTATAGAGCGACTAAGTCACAGTATTAGAGCGACTGAGTCACAGGACAGGAAAGAACTCTGAATAAAAATCACGCTCTCAAAGGAAAAAATGAAACTTCTGCATTTTCCGGTCTACTGTCAAACTGAACATTTCGCCGTGTCGGACGTTCCTAAATAATTCCTTTTCATCTATTATCTTACAGATCAAAACACTTGGCAACCTAAGTTTTTCTATTTATTTTAAAAATAACACCAACTCAGTTTTGCCCTTATTTTTTGTCTAAAAGCTATGCATTCGTAGCCTTAATACACTAATTAAAAAGGTGACTGAGAAAGAATAATTCATTAGCTAACCTTCATAATCATTCCATGCTGGGCAAAATCCTTTTGAAGAAAGAGATAGGTGTTTTAAAGTTATTTATGCGTAACAATGACATTTATAACTTTACGGTTTTACTTAATTAATTTTGCATTATTTGCACTTTATGGGAGTTTAATATTTCAATGCGCATGCCTTTCAATAGCCGGAAGTTGAATAAATTTTGGTAAATATGTAACATTTTATATGACACGTGATTAATTCATTAGCTTTGAAAAGTACACATGTTTACGAATCAACTAAATACAATGTAATCACGGCAATGTTTTTTTTAAGAAAGGTTATGTTATTTGTTTGCAAATATACATGGTATAAAAAAGATTCCAGGATATTTCGAGCGTATTTCACGGCCAATTCCATATTAAACACCAAAAACGTCATTACTTTTGTTTAAAATATCATATGAGATCGACAACAGATTACTGCAATGTATTTCCTTCAAACATTAAACGCTGTACTCTTAATATTGACACTGCGTTACAGTTTTTAAGCAAGAAAGGATAGATTTCTGTTTTTGATTTGTATCAGACTATCATAGATTATGTTGCAATGGTAATTTTGCTAAAATTTCTAAGACAGAAGAAATGAAAGTTTAGGATACTCTTACATTGATGTGTATTCGTGCCTCTTATCCGGAGTATACGGGAAATGTCGATGATTCACGATTGGTGAGGATACGTGCTTGATCTAACGTCACTACTTTGCTCTTCTCAATTATTTTAAATTTTATTAATTCTATAACAAATTTGGTGTAAATATATTCAACAAAACTGTAAAATGTTTCAAAATTCATTAAAGGAAATGAAATTTTGAGTTTTCTTTTATGAGATGTCTATCCGGTTATAGGCGTGTTGTGCTACTCTATACAATGATGTTAAGCACGTATGTAAACTATTATCATTTGTTTAAAATAAAATTTATTGTTCTATATTCTCATAAATCCGTCTTATTTTCGTGTCTTGTTGTGTTGCTGCCTTGATTTCTGAGAATAAAAAAGATACTTAATTGACATGCTAACACAATATGTAGGATTGTTATAAGGCATTCAAATTCAAAAAATTGACTTATAATTCACTTGGTTTAAAAAGTCTTTAAGTATATTGTCCTACAATAGGCACATTTTCCATAAATATTTCAAATAATGATAAAAACTTTAAAAAATTAAAATATTTTTTTGTGTTTTCACTTAAAATATTGCTAAAAATTTCAAGTCATTTAGCATAAAACTTTATATGATGAATGATAAACATTTAATTATCTGCTTTATAGATATATATTGTATCATAGATTTGGGACCTTTCTATGGAAGAGCATGAGTGCCAGGTGCATGTTTTTTATAAACTCGAAATTTCGACTTACATTGCACGGCTTACATTGGTTGCCGGTGAAAGCAAAGGATCGAATTCAAGACACTTTCTTTCATGTGTAGCTGTTGCACATTGACAGAAAACCTATGTATTTAAAAGAACAATTTAAATAAGTCTAAGTTTAACTTTAATAGTTTGTCCAGGCACCCGTTTCTCCGTTTCCCCATCTCCATCGTTCAACCGAACTCCCTATCTCAACTCTTGGTAACTCATAATTTTGTCCAATCTTGTAATGTAACTAAGCCGAAATTTCGAGTTGATAAAAACCACATACTTCGCCTTTCTGTTTAAAATGTGCCAGAATTAAATCGTACACACATACTTGCACAGTGCGTTAAATTGAGTGCAGATATTAATTACCCTCACTCTATGATTTTCCATTGACTAGCTTAGTTTGTCTTGGACGAGAGAGAAAGAGATAACGATAGAAATGTCATATTCAGATGCTCGTTCATTGGTTACTTTTGTCTAGGGTTTCATATTGTGACGAAAGGGAACGTCTTTTTATTTATGCCTATGATATACAACAAAGAAAAAGAAAGAACAACAAAACACTCGGCAATCTGGTTTATACTAGGAAGCTACGCCCTTTGCTTAAATCAGTCTCTAGTTTCGCTGCTCTTCTATAACTAATATCGAAGCATATACATTGGACTTGCCAACAACATTTGTATATAATTCTATCGTGCTTTGTTGTAATGTCTAATACTAATTACTATCAAAGTAATTATTTAATGTATTACAAACCTTCCATTATAGACTAATTCCTTTCAGTTATGCCATGCTGAATGTTAATGAAAACTGCACTTTTATCTTAAAAAAATGAAATATTTGATTCTATGTTTTCATAAAATTTTGCGTTTGCTTTGCTTTGTGCTGTGTGTCGTGATAGAGAAATATGTGAAATGTCTTAAGAAATAAAGTGACTTAATTCAAACATTTTAACTAATGTGGGATATATTTATAATCTATCCATATAATCAGCTTTGCAAAACATTATTTCCTAAACAATTGTAATGATATTTAGCGCAGGCTTAGCAGGAATCTGATCCCTACACACAGGCTTAAATGAATCTTTTATCAGATATAGAATGTTCCCTGACATTCAAGTAAATTGTCAAATTGTATATGTATTTTGTAACAGCGAACAGCTTCAACATAGTAAATCAGTTTTACAAAATGTTATAATAAGTAATACTTTATATCTGACAAAAGAACCACTAAGCCCGTACATAACCGATTTGCATACGATTAGAATTAATGCAGAATTGCAATCTGACTAAAGTTTTTATTTCTTTAATGTAGATCTTATGACGACGGTATATGTTTCGCTTTCTTTATAATTCAGATTTCCAGAGAAAGCTATTTTTACATAGTCATTAAATTAAACTGGTTTTACATAGGCATTAGAGGAAGTATCAAAACACAGTTATACGTGGAAGTTAAACAAATTGTTGATTTTTGTTAGAAAAAAAATGTTGAAAATATTTTTTAACAAATTACTCGTAAAATGGAGGGCAAGGTTGTTTTGCCAGTTTACCTGTCGGCTAGCTGGACATCTCAATGTTTGTTCTCAAAATCGTGAATATTATCTGCCCTGTATTGGCTTTCCCAGGGTTAAGACACCACATCGCTTTCAAAAATATGAAAGCTCGCCGATGATTGGCTGTGTGAATTGTTACCAGAAATAAGTTCGTATATGGTCACGCTAATATCTTTTTAATCAGATTGTGCAGAATTACAATCTCCCCCTTATCAAAGCGAAAACCATAATAAAGTTTACTTTTAAAAGGAAAGGCTTGTTCAGTTGTGCCATCATCCCATCTCTTTAAGATTGTTTTTTTTTTGTTTCAATTTATTATCACAATTTTTTTTGAATTACGGTATTTGTATATCATAAAGGGTTTATTTAGTTTTTTTTCTCGAAAAAAAAAAACAACAACAAAAAACAAACAAATGGATTGCAGCCACCAAAAATGACAACATGCATTACGTGATATGGTCATCTTTATTTTGTAAACTTTTATTATAAATAAGACTAGCTCATTGTTAAAACACATTTAAGGAGATCCGGCAAGGTAAAGATGGCATTATTATTGACAAAAAATGTAAGCATAACTAAACTGTATGTCTTAGACCAGGTCATTATCTCAAATGTTGGTACACGGATATCAAATGGACGAACTAGAGTTATACTTTCTGTTTCAACAGCAACAGCTTTAATGACAACAGAAGCACTCTACGTTCTTTATGAAATTTAAGACATTAAGATTGACCCTATCATGTTTTAACATTTTGTTGGACCTTCTTTGGTATGAAGTGGTTTATTTTAATCATACTATACTCATTCCGGCTTCTTTACTGTCACATTTTGTTACCCATATCTGCAACGTTTCTGAAGAGTGATCTGTAATGTTCCAGGTAGTTGCAGCAGTTGTCCAGTTCCAGAGTTAGCCCTGGTTCTTTTACATGCCCGGTGAAAAGAACCGGTACATGGGACATCGGTTTATTAAGCTTCACCCGGGAGATCATTAGAAGTGTTTGTAGAGGTGCCAGGCACGAATCAGAGGCTCAAGGATTACAAGTTGCGCGCGTTACCAACGGTCCGCTCAATTTATCATTATGCAAAATGCCATGTATCTATAGAACGAGCGATAACGTACCAATTGCTGTTGATAAGGAAAGGTAATTCTACAGGCTTTACAACATATATAACTAATTTGAATGACTTCCCTTTGTTCGTAACTATTAAATATACTCCTAATTGTAATCAGCATGTTGTGTGTTAATATACATTACTTTGACAATACAGTCGTTAAATGTAGAGGTTCGATGTTTCACTTTACATTTGTCGACTAATACAGGGTCCTTTTGGGGGGTTTCCCTTTTTCACGTTTACTATTTTTTAAATTTCTGGGTTTCTTAAAATAGTATAATAAAAAATTTTTAAAAGAATACTTTTTAAATTTTTTTTACTTTTTCAAATGTGAAAAATTCGTTTTTGGGAAAAACTTTTTTAAGAATAGTTTATTTTGGTTAAAAACAAAATTTTTTTTTCATAAAATTGGATTTTAATTTTAAGGGGGTTAAAAAGGGAAATTTTTTTTTTCCCCACCCCTTTTTAAAAAATTTTAAGGGAAATTGGAATTTTTTTTTCCCCGTCCATTTGAAAAAATAGGCCCGGGGAAACCCCCTTTTTCAAAATTAAAAACGGGTTTTGGCATAAACGCGGGTTATAAAATTTAAAAGAAAATTTTATGGGTAAAAATTTTTTTCCTTTTAACTCAAATTTGGTTGGTTTTTTTTTTGGATGGGAAAAAGAAAGTATATATTTTAGGAAGAAATTTCTTTTATTTAAATTTTTCTTCTAAAAATTTACTATACTTTTGATGAAAACATACATATTAAATGTTAAAACAAATTAAAACAATTTTTGCAAAATCCATTATTGGAATATAAAGAAAATGGGTCATGAGAAATTAACATTAAAATTAAACAGTTTATCTAAACTAAACATGGTAAGTCAAAATAAAATAAAAAAGGCACGGATAAAAACCTCGGATCACATTCATTAAAGAAGTTTCTGACATGTAATAAAAAAGATTAATTTATAAGGTAATAAAAGGATGTGGTGAACCATTCCGCATCTATTGCAAAATTTTATTTTACAATGTTTTAAACCACGTCTGTCTAAAATATTTTACAGGTTTTGGCACAATATCTTATTTTTTATCTTTATTGGAAAAAAAGTAAATATACATATCAGAATCTGCATTTCAAAGAATAAATTGGCATGCTATTTTGCTCTAGACTACTTAATAATATCTACTCTTAAATCATCATAAAACCTACAATTAAACAAAACATGTGATTTATAATTTTACAAACGTTTATTAAAAAATGGACAAAGAGCCCCAACATTGGGTACCAACCCCAATAAGACGTTGTTCCCTTTTTAAAAAAGGCTCGTACATAAATGCCATGCCCCTTTTAAGGACACATTTCAAAACGGGCCAACTATTTAATATATTTTGTTAAAAACATTTTGGGAAAGAACCTTAAATTTTTAGATTTGCTTAAAAAACCAACCTTGACCACAGTTTTAAACATACAAACCAATTTCGACAAAAGCAACACCCCAAAAAAAATCATCAAAATATCAATTTACTGGAACCACACTTTAACTGGGAGTCGCGTTTTCTACGGTTTTTTAAGCTTTTTTTGGGATTAAATTTTCATTAAAGCAGCACCCAAATTTTTAAGCAGAATTTAAAAACTGAAAATTTTAAACGCGCGGGTTATCACAGCATACACCCTTAGGCCCATTCATTTAACGTATCAAGTCGCGCCGTCATCGGTCCGTTACGATTGCAAACAAAAATAGTTAATTATCCCTTTTTTCCCTTTTCCATCCGCCCGCACGCATCCCCGAGTTCGCAGAGACATTTTTTTCGGGCGGGAATCAGACATTCCATCCCTACAAAAAGTCGAACGAAATTAATCTTTACATTCGAAAAAAAAAACCAAAGACTACCCAAAAGGGGGGTGGAGAAAAATAAATTTATGATACAAGACAGATTTAAAAAAAAAAAACATCTGGGCTTTGGTTTCTAAAAAGTGTTTTTTTGAAAAACCCCTGAAAACAATGTTTTACCTAATCTTTGATTTACAATTGTTTTTGTATTAGAATGAAAATCATTTCTACAAATAATTTTCCATGCGCTTACTTTAATTAAAAATAAAGAAAATAACGAACCTATGGAATAATACCCACGGACATGCCCGGACACGGATCACTGACGCGGGTCACGGATCACGTACTTATGGAATAGCGGCCTTTATACAGACTTTTTCATCATCGATCGGCAAAAGATTGGGATTTGTTAGTCTTTGCACACGTATAAATGAGTCGTTTATTTAGGTGAAAAAAAGGTTACCAGGTTTTATTGAATATTTCTAAATTATAATTTTCTTTTTAAAACACTATTATTTGTTCAAGTTTAATACGTGATTTTAGCTTAGTTCTTACTTGATTCTAAGTTGTTCAAATTTTGGGATAATTGATTTGAATTATTTGTATATGTGGTAATTTGCAAGTAAAAGTATATAGCTCACTAATTTTTTATCATGAATAAGCATAAAGTCTTTTTTTCACATTTATTTCAAAGTATTTGATATTTATAATTCTAAACACTTTGTTTCAATACTAGTGTATAAAAGCATTCTCAAAATAAATGACCGATGTCTTAAATGGCAGAGGAACACAAAGAACATAAAGTTGATTCGGACAACAGTCTGTGGCGACATATATATATGAATAAACTTGTATATGCATTTTTTAAGTTCAGTGTCCTTGTAATAAAAAAAAAGATGATTCAGAAATATTTATTGCTGTTGTTAAATTTTTGCTCCCATTTTAGTTCAGATTTACTTTTTCACCTTGTTTATTATTTTTATTTGAATCCATGTGAGAAGTTTGCTTACGTTCTTAAAGTCTGTGTTAGAAACTGCAGTAAAAATATATTTGATATCGTTTTCAAAAGCATTCGTGATAAGCTTTTTAAGTAGTGCGGCAATTATTTTATAGTAATACAAATATTCATTTATTTTTTATATTAATCTGACTTTGTATTTGTTCGAATGTTTTGAAATTATGTGTCGTATATACATTAATCTGAAATATACAAAATAATTTTGGTTATCCAAGAGGTGTTACATAATAGTTTGACACCATGTTTAATTTCACTATTGTTCAAAATTATATGTTTTTATATTGTTTCCCGTAATAACTGTATAATTTATTCTATACCACTCTTTCATTATAACATTCAAGAATATCTTTTTTAAATGTTTACGCCCTCTCCATCTTGTTTGTTTCCACCTTTAAACTTTATCTCGTTCATAAAGATAAATTTCCAGTCACCATTGTTTTCCTCATTTATTATCTTTTTTACCCACGATGCTTTTATTGAGTTTAAGTATATATTAATGCCTATCAATCATAAACCGCATATTTCGTAGTTCCCGCCTAACTTCAGGTTTCGTAGTTCCCGCCTAACTTTAGTTTTCGTAGTTCCCGCCTAACATTAGCTTTCGTAGTTGCCGCTTAAGTTCAATTTTCGTAGTTCTCGCCTAACTTCAGTTTACGTAGTTGCCGCCTAACTTTGTCTCTTCTCACCAATGAATTCAAAAGATTTTAGCTTAAAAAAAATTAGCTTAGTGGAAGTCAATTTTGGTAAACAAGTGTTTTGAAAATAGTAATTTTTGCTGTTGTATAAAATTTTCTAATTTTACATGTATTCATTGTGTTTAAAAAGGCTTTAATTTGATTTTCATAACTAATATCGTTTATGAGTTTTGGGTCCCAATTGAAGGTCATTCTGAAAGTTTTTACTTGTTTAGATTTACAGTCTTTTTCCCTTTACCTTGAGAAAACCCATGCTGATTTTGCAATGATGCTATTTTTAATATAGTGAACTTTTTATATTTAATTTTAATTTTAAGAGGGAATTTCCCAAAAATTTTCAACACAAAAATTGTTTTAAAAAATTTTTATTGGCTTTTATAAATTTGCTTTTTCCAAAAACATTGCATTTTTAAAATTTTTTCCCCGTACCTGTTCCTTTTTCTTTATATTTGTCCCGAAAAGCAATTTTTTTCTGTTTTGGTTTTTAACTTTTTTTTTTGAGGGTTTAAAAGTGCTAAAAGTAAAATTTTGTAACATTGTAAACGAAGATTTTTGATTTTATGTGTATTTAACTAGCAACAATAACACTTTTCAAATTGTTTAGGATGGGTGAAAGTTACAGATTTTTGAAAAATATACATATTTTCGAACATGATTGAAATCAATTAACCAGCCAACCATAAATCAAAAGTACAGGTATTGTCGTGACCAGCTATTGAAAATAGGATTAACGGTTTCGAGTAATTGGCAACTTCATAAAATTAGACCATTGTGTACACGGTGTTATACATAAGCTGAACATCTCATCAACCCAAAACACACAAAAGGAGCAAACGTGGTGGTAAATGTCTAAATCCTGACTAAGCCTTCTTGTGCAAACCTACACAATTTGAAATATCCCTTAATACAAAACACGCGTGTTCAAATTGGTGAAAAAGTGTCATGTTTTACACTTAACTGTAGATCTGTTGTTAACAAGGATTAATTTGTTGGCCAGTATTTGAGGGAACAAAGAATTGACTTTGCTTTTGTTGACTGAAACATGGTATTCTGACGAAAAACAACATCAGTATGAAACGTCTGATCTCAATCAACACGGTTACAAAATCAGTGTTGCAAACCGCAAGAACAAAATTGGTGGCGGTGTTACTTTGACTTGTAAAACCGAAATTAAAGTGAAGATGTCAATACTTTTGTAAACTTGTTTGAATCAGAAATCCAATCTGTTATCGACAAACATGCTCCAACAAAGAAACAAACTAGGATATGCAGAACTCAAAAACCTTGGTTCAATGAGTCAATATTGGAATCTAAGCGTATTGTTCGGAAAAAAGAGAGAATTTGGAGAAAGTACAAAGAGCCAGAACAAGTTCAAGAAATTTAAAGAAGCACGAAATAGATACTGTAAAGACATTGATTCTGAGAAAAAACTAGTTATAAGTGAGAAAATTTGTAAATGCCAAAGGTGATTCAAAAAAACTCTATGGTTTAAATTTCGAATTAACTGGTACTAAAGCTGAAAATCCTATGCCACAGTCTACAAATGACGGTGGGCTACTAGAATTGCAGTTTTTTTTAGGGACAAAAAGCTAAAATTTTGTAAATCACTTTAGATTTCCCAACTTCATTCCAAATGCAAAAAAATTTAACCCTTTTTAAAATTCGAGACTTTCAGAAACACAGGGGAAACCTTATTGTGAACAAAACCAAAACGGTGAGTGACTTTAATCCCCCCCAAAATATAAAAGTCCATCTAAAGCCTTTCCAAACCCTTTCCAAAAGTCAATCTATCTCTTCTAAAGCGTATTTTAACACTGGGAAAAAGGAACTTTAACCCCCTTTTTAAGAAGCGGTTTTGAATTTCAATTTCAAACACAGCCTTTAGTAACTTACTTTTTTCCCCGGGTCTTCAGACTAAAAACCATGTCGAACCCAATTTTTTACCCCAAAAAACAATCAGCATCGGTCATCATTCATGAACTGCTTTACTCCCGCTTTTCAAACTTCAGCGGATGGAGAAAAACACAGCTCTAAAAGCAAAGATAAAGGGAGTTTTACAACCCCTTTACCCCAACATTTTAAAACCCACGGGTTTCACAGTCGGGTAAGGTACCGGTTTCGGGGGCGACCCCACCCCGTATTTTCGGCCCGGGTTAATTTTACGAATCGACCCACATTTCTGGAAGCAGTGACCTCAGGGAGCTGTCTAGTCCTCGCTCTTTTCTCAATTCGGAACCCATTGATTGATACCCCAATCCAACGGCGCTTTTATGCCCCATTTTAGTCAACGCTTTTGACCAACTTCATTGACCAAGAAATAAAGCTATAAAACAACTGAAGACAGTTGTAATCATCAATATATGAATCCAAAAAACCCAAAAAAACACCCAAAAGACAGAATTTTTTTTTAAAACCAATTTGGTAAATTTAAATTAAAAAAAATTTTATATCCCGGGAAAAAATTCAAAAGTCATTCATAAAAACTTGGGTGCCTATTTAGACGGGGGCCAAGATTCCAAACCATTTTTAAGCCCAATGTAGAACGCAGTTAAATTTTGAGAAAAGACATTCGCAAATTTTCTGACTCAGGCCCCCACAAAAATCCTAGTTTTGCGTTGTAATCTCACTTTTGGATTTTTGCAACCCAATTTTTGGCTTTTTAAAGAAAGTGAATTAAGAAATACGCGTATCCAGAAAGTCCTAAACTTGTTTTGCAACGCACCAAATAATATTTTCCAAAACTCTTTTTTGGAACGCATTGGTTACCAAAAAGCTGGGAAATTTAAAAAAATACTATGTAAATGAAAAACTTTTTTTGGGGAAAAGTCCGGTTTTCAACAGAACTTTACACAACCTGTCAAAAAAAAAAAATTCAGTTGTTGAAAAGGTTTATTTTTTTGAGTTTTTGTTTTTCACTTTGGAAAATTTTCAAAAAAAATTCAAAACCTATTTTAAGTTTTTTTACGCATTTTTTTAAGATTGTGATTGGGCTGAAACTATAAGAGTGAAATTTTGAAATTTTACTGAAAAAACCATTCTTTTTTTTTTTTTTAAAACATTTTTTTTTGTTATTTTTTTTTAAACTATTTTTTCTTTTTTAAATTTTTAAAACTTATTTTTCCATGATACTTTAACAATTTTTTTGTATTCATTGCCATCATAGGTTTTTTTTCTATAGTACAAATTTTTTACCCCTTTTACAAACCCCGAAAGAATAGAAATAGGGGGTTTTAATTAAAAGAACAGTTTTAGTTTTTTGCTACCGAGGCATATGCTCAGGGGTGAAGCTATTAGGATCACTCTTCGTCGTCCTCGTAAACGTCGTCGTCGTCCGTTGTCCACTTCACACTTTTCCAAACGACATCTCCTCTAGAAACCATAAGGCAGATCATAATGAAACTTCACAGGATGTTCCTTGTGTGAAGCCTTAACAAAGTTGTTCAAAGAATTTCATTCCATGCAGAACACTCTGGTTGCCATGGCAACCAAAAGAAAAAACTTTAAACATCTTCTTCTAGATACCCCCAAAGAGCTTAGAGCTTAGATTATTTGGCATGAAAACGATCTCTAGTGAGTGTCTTACCCCAAGTTTGTTCAAATAAAAGCCCTGGGGTCAAAATTGCCCCGCCCCAGGGGTCAATTGATTTGCCCTATAGGCATATAGTAAAAAACTTAAAAAATCGTCCTTTTAAAGAACCCAAAGAGCTAGACCTTAGATTATTAAAAGCATGAAACATCTTCTAATTGAGTGTCTACCAAGTATTGTTGTCAAATAAAAGCCTTTGGGGTCAAAATTGGCCCCGCCCCAGGGGGGTCATTTGATTTTCTTATATGCATATTAGTAAAAACTTTAAAAAAATCTTCTTCTAAAAAAACCCAAAGAGCTAGAGCTTTAGATATTTGGCATAAAACCATGTTCTAATGGAATGTTCTACCAAGTTTTGTTTCAAATAAAAGCCCTGGGGTCAAAATTGGCCCCGCCCCAGGGGGTCATTGAATTTCCCTATATGCATATAGTAAAAACTTAAAAAAAATCTTCTTCTTTAAAGACCCCAAAGAGCTAGACCTAAGATATTAAGCAAGAAAAACATCTTCTAATAAGTGTCTACCAAGATTGTTCAAATAAAAGCCCTGGGGTCAAAAAATTGGCCCCGCCCCAGGGGGGGTCAGTTGATTTTCCTTATATTATGCATATAAGTAAAAACTTAAAAAAATCTTCTTCTACAAAAAAACCCAAAGAGCTAGAGGTTAGATATTTTGGCAATTAAACAATGTTCTAATGGATGTTGTAGTCTATGCGCAAGTTTGTTCAAAATCTGAAAAGCCCGGGTCCAATATGTGAGCCCCCGCCCCCATGGGGGTCATTGATTTTCCTTATATGCAATATAGTAAAAACTTTAAAAAAAAAATCTTCTTATTAAAGAACCCCAAAGAGCTAGACCCCTAAGATATTAAGCATGAAACATCTTCCTAATACGTGTCTACCAAGATTTGGTTCAAATAAAAGCCCTGGGGTCAAAATTGGCCCCGCCCCATGGGGGTCATTGATTTTTCCCTACATGCATATAGTAAAACTTTTTTAAAAAAAATCTTCTTCTCCTTAAAAAAACCCAAAAGAGCCTAGAGCTTAGATATTTGGTGTTTTAAAAACATGTTCATTATGGGGTTGTCTACCAAGTTTTGTTTCAAATAAAAGCCCCTGGGTCAAAAATTGGCCCTGCTCCCAGGGTTCATTGATTTTCCCTTATATGCAATATTGTAAAAACTTAAAAAAATCTTCTCCTTAAAGAACCCAAAGAGCTAGACCTTTAAGATATTAAGCATGAAACATCTTCTTGATCATGTCTACCAAGTTTGTTCAAATAAAAAAAGCCCTGGGGTCAAAATTGGCCCCCGCCCCAGGGGGTCATTGAATTTTCCCTATATGTATATAGTAAAACTTAAAAAAAATTCTTTTTAAAGAAAACCCAAAGAGCTAGAGCTAAGATATAAGCATAAAACATGTTCTAATAGGTGTCTACAAAATTTGTTACAAATAAAAGCCCTGGGGTCAAAATGGCCCCGTCCCCAGGGGTCATTGATTTCCCTATATACATAGGGGTAAAAAAATTAAAAATTTTTTTTAAAGAACCCCAAAGGCAATGAGATTTTTAGCATGAAACATTTCAAGGATTCTCCCCAATTTGTTCAAAAAAAACCCTGGGGTTAAAATTTGCCTGCGGGGGGGGGGGGGGGGGCAAAAGCATTTTTTTCAATTTGTGTATAGTAAAATTTTTAAACCCCCAAAAATTCTCAAAGGGGGTTTTCCAATTTTTCAAATAAAACCTTTTGGTTTAAACGGCCCCCCCTGAGGCCATTTGGGTAGCACCCAAGGGCATATGGCCCCTTTTTTTTGGTTCTCCGGATACCTTCATAAATGGTCAAATCTTACAAAAAACCAAAAAACCACACACCACCCCAACGCACACGCACACCAACACACACAGCCCCGCCACCACACGGCAAGATTTGTTAAATGGTTTTAATATAACAATAACTCTACGGAAAAATAAAACAAATTTCAAATTTTTTGATAATGCCTTTAACAAATTAAAAACCCAAACGATATAATTTTTTCAAAAAATTTTAAATAATTTCGTTTTTATACATAAACTTACTTATAAAAGTTGATTTATAAATATAAGAATAAAAAGGGTTACGCCCCTATAACAAATTTTTTTCAAAATTTTATTTTTAACGTAGGAAAGGGGGAACCCCAAAAAAAACCTTTTTATGTTTGTTTGTTTTTTTTTTTTTTGTTTTGTATTAACTTTTTTGTTAACCCTTTATTAAAGATAACGGTATTCAAAAATGGTCCCGTTAAAATATAGTTTTTTTTATAATCATATCAACCATAAGAAAACTAAATTTTTATCATTCGATCAGAAAATTTTTTATATTTTAATACACTTTTGTTTTGGTAATTTAAAATTTAGATAATTCACAATTGAAAAAAAAAAAATTTTTAATAATTTATTTTTTTGACTTTTTAAAAAAAAACGCGAAGCAAAGGCTCACCCCAAACCCTTTCGTACATTTGTATTTGAAAAACCAAAAAATTATTAAGACAAGTCGGAAAAAATTTTATATTTAAACCAGGAATAGATAAGGGAAAAAAAAATGCCATTTTTTTGTTTTAATTGGAGCGACTTTTTTATACAAGAAAAAATAAAAAACTTTAAAAAACAGAAGATTTTTTTTAACACATCAAAATAAAATTTAGCATAAAATTTTACGGAAAAACAAGACTCAAAAAAAAGGGCAATTAATTGATAATTTAATAAAAATGTAAAAAGTTAATTTTATTGGTTTTTTTGAAATTTTATCTTAAACCCCTCGAACATTTAAAAGGGGAGTAATTTTTTTCCCCCTATGGTTGTGACGCAAATAAAAGAAAATAAATTTACACTTTAATTTTCGGGATAAACTTGATATCAAATTTTTGCCTTTTTTCCCGGTGGGTTTCCCAAAGAGCATAATTTTTTATTTAAATATTTTAAATTTTTTCTCGTACCCAAAAACCCTTGTCATTTAAAAAATTTTTTTCACCCCTTTCATGAGGGAAATTTGAAAAAAAAACAACTACTACTTTGTTCCGGCAATTTAATTTTTAATTTAAATTACATTCAACTGATTAAAAACGGCTCCTCATAACTTTGCAAAAAAAATAAACGAAAATTTTTTTCAATGAAAAGATTCTCTACTAAAAAAAAGCTTCATAAATAGTCCCTTAAAACTTTTAAAAAAAATCCATTGAATGATGAATAAAAGGGCCAACATTTTTAATGAATACCGGGAGTCCAAAAACCATGTTTCACTTTTGTATTGAAAAAAATATTATGAAGGATTTTATATTAAAACTTCATAACTTTTAAGTTCAACTCTTACAATATAACAATATGCTTTTGGTTGACAATATATGTCAAAGACCCTTAGAAACTTACTGCTCACATATGTGTTATTAAGCACTTTACTTCCAACTTCAAATGTATGTGACTGATCATCAGCCGTGTCATTAATGACCAAATTCATAACTCTAGCACTTATATTTTAAGAATAATCACCTCTTTGAACATTGATTTGTGTCTAAAAATGTTTATTTTCAATATTAAATTAAGCCTTATCTTCTCTAAAAATCAATGATTACCAATTGTGTGAATATTTTTGTACCTTATAGTCTTTCACATCATGTTCAACAATGTGCAAAAATTTACTACTTTTATTTTTGTATCATCCTCTTTTAAATATAGAATTTCATATACATTCATATCAATAATGTATCGGTATTACTTTAAACCTTAAATAGTTGTTCCTCTTGAATATGACAAGGGTCACACCTCTCGTCCCTATGTTTGTATCTTTTTTTATACTACCCTTTGAATTTTTCATTTTTGCGAAAATTGTTAATATCTAGTTCGTTTTTTTGTTCCACTAATTATCATAAACACACACTTTGACAGGGCTAATAATTCCTATTATGAAGAGGTATAAAATAAATTATTTGCATAAAACATTGTAAGTACAACTGGATTGTTAATATTTGTACATTTAGTTAACTATAAATAATTTGTCACAATTTGACTTTTGTTTATATATTTTACACATCTATTGGCAATTTAAGATATACGTAAATTATCTTGCAATAACGTTAAATTTAACATTATTCAATACAAATAATGATATTATTGCGTCTGTTCCACAAGCACAGAGCCAAATGAGCTTGCAACTCCGTAGAGACGGACCAGAATTTCTTCAATTGGTTGTACATGTTGTATATTTAATATTTCAGGTGCGGCTCCAAAACGTTTTATCAGTGGATGAAGCACTGCCTCGACAAGAGGTAACGCGCTTTCCAAAGAGGGGGCGTGGTGACATTTTACTGTTTGTCACTTGCATTTGTTAGATTTTTACTAAAAATACACAAGTAGATATCATAACCTCAACGGGTTTAACATACAAGCCAAATCACAGAGGTGTGTCATGACTCATACATCCTTTGGATCAATGTTAAAACCACATTCACAAACAAAATGAAGTATTTAAATTAACGCAGGACAGGTTCATTTAACACATTCAGCATTATTTAAGTTGATGATGATATAAAACTAATTGTGTTTTACGTCTTTTACATACATGTTTATCTAGTTAATTTCTCACGGATTTGTTTCTTTGATGGATGGGCAAATTACACATTTTTATTACAAGACAAAAGTACATTGAAGGTACATAAAGCAGTACATATGTCTTCAATTTTCAGTATTTTATTCAAATAAAAATTTGTATTTATTTCTAAATAATAGAACAAAAATATATATTTACATGCTCAAATAAACAACACAAAACATTTTTTTGCTCATTTCAAATACATGAAGTATGGCGTCATGGGATCATTAAATTCATTTGCTGTTTTATTGATGTCAGTACAGTACATATGTAAATGTTTAAAATAAAAATAAATGATGAAGATAAAAACAAAACAACAAAAACCATGCATTTCATGAGAAAATTGCAAAGTTTATTTCATGCCGTGTCGAGCTAAAGTGAAACATATGTTGTATTTCTAGCAAAAGAGATCGGTCTAATAGAACATAAATTTACATAATTACATTGTTTATAGAGATCAATCTTTTAGGGCGAAAATACTTTTTTTGTCAAATGTAACTGTTTTAATGTTGAAAAAGACCTATTAACTCATAGGGCATTCACCTTTTAATTGTGTTCGAAATTGAAAATGATAAATGAACAAAAATACATGCACTAATGTTTTAATATGATTTTGGAAAGTTTGCGTTTGTCTTTTGTAATGTATACCATATTTTGTAGATCTATCAAATAACAAAAATAAAAATAAAAAAACAAATACGAATACAAGATCAATCATCTGTCATTCATGTCAAAAATATTTGGGAACTTTGCGATAACTAGCTCCGTATAATTAATTTGTTTCAAGTCACACCGACCTGGTCTTCTTCCAGCTTAACTTATAGAGGAAGCCCTTAGGTGCAACCTCAAAATATTGGAGACAATATCAATTCAAGAGCACATAAATTTCGTAGGAAAACACAATAAATGAGACATATAAGGTCAAGAACCACAGTTTTAGGTCACTCACATATTGAGCATTGGACAACAAACATTTAAAAAAAAAGAAAAAAAAAAGAAAGAAACATGCCATTAAAATAACATATTACAATATTTACTGTTTACAACAAATGTAGAATGTTATTATTTTCAATTTTCAGAACCTTCACTTTATACATTCAAAGCGGAAATGAAAACATGTTTAAGTCAAAAAAGGGTTGCAACTGTACCACAGAAATTTACTGATTCATTTTTGTGTATTAAATTTATTCATAGAGATTTTGAATCTTTATATGAAAAAAAATAAACGAAAAATAAACAAAAATTTATAATTTAACAACGTTTGTATAATGTGACGATAAAAGTGCAAACATGAGATATTTTAACATGAAGTTACAGAATATTTATGAAACTACATGTTTTATTAATAATGTACTAGATCATCTACAATTACGTGTATATTCATAAAAATATCCTATTTGCCGTAATAAAGCAATAACAATAAAATTAATAACAAATTCACTTAATTATTTAAAACATCCCTGTTTTAAACATAAAATGTTTTAGGCACCAATGACAATAATATCCTAGACGGGGTTGTCCGAATGACCTTCGCTTTTCCTCCTCATGCAGTTCTTCCCGTATAACGCCCGGATGATGGAACGCCACGGGGCGCTGTAATAAATAAATCATATTGTCAGCCATAAAAATTTAAACATTGACAACATTATTCAAATACGTTTTGAATAAAAGAAATAGTTTTATACAGTTAATAATGAGCTAGAGATCCACTTTATTAATATACCACATAGATATAGATATTGTATATTAATCATACAACCCATAATTTGATTTTCCATTAATTGAATAACTGTTTAAAAACGACTCGTAAAAAGACAACATATCATATCAAAAGTGGTTGTTATATAAACAAAGCTAGAATAAAAAAAACATGGTACGTACACTCAAAACTAGATGTATCAAACCGAACTTGACTTACATGTAACTGTCTATTTTGTCAAAGCACACATATTGAGTGGTTCAAAAATAAATTTATATTATACAACAATTTAAGTTGCTTGATTCAATAAACAACAACAAGTCAACCTGATTAGTCGTCTCCTTCAAATATATTGTAAATAAAAACATATCAGTCACCAATCCATGTAAAATTACCAAAATCAGTAAGTGAAAAAGTGTGTCTAATGTAAAATATAAAAAGAAATGATACAATGATTTTAAAAGCCGTCGGACACTGAAACAATTTTATACTGTTTTAAAGGTTTAAATTCAGTGCATTTTTCTGCGTTGTGAAAGCTTTCCATTATCTAATATTGCTAGAAAGTGTATTGAACCCTGAAGCACTAAAATGATTTTATTCATATCCAAAAAAAAGTAAACCCTTTTTCACTTGTTTTGTCGCAATCATGTTATTCTCAGTCCAGTTTATAAACGTTTCAATCTAGCACATCCCAGTCATAAGTAAACACCTTTGTTCACCCAATGTATGTGTCAGTTATATGACATTTACACTAGTCTTTCAAAACCGCTTTTGAGGTTATGTTTTAAGACACAATTATTTGGGATTGATATAATATTATATTGAAGTAAGATATATTTATGACTTTAACAAATAAACCAACAAGTTCTATAATGCCGACACACCATAAGTTAATGATAAGGATTAGACGGATACCAGAACTAGTCGACCACCAGTAACTAGGCGCATACCATTAACTGAATTATGCAAAATAGTTGTTAAGATTTAGTACAACATCATGGTGACAGTGTGGCAGTGATTGCTCTTATAATTACCGGGCTGTGAAAATATTTGAACAGATCAAAATCTTTGTTGACATGTGATGTTGCGTTCGCTTTGACATACAACCTTAAACATTCTTGAACGTATATCGAGTGTGGAAAGGTTAAACCGCCTTATTAATGAATATTAATAACCTTTGAATAAATTATGATTTTACTGTAAGTATATATGACAATTTAATGTTAATAGCAATTTTAAAAGACGCTTTAAAAATCTTAACGTGGTTTGAAGCAAATCAATCAAGTGACAAAATGCAATAAGAATGGATAAAACAAACTATCTTTATCTACTCTAAATCAAACGTGTTAAGCATGTACTAACTAACATATCTACAACAAAACTGCAGTCCCAAAAAACAATGACCGAGACAAGACAAAAGAACCAACATTCTTTCGTGAGATTTACAGACAACATCATTGTTTAATAAAATGTTTAGATTTACTGAACTGAACTGCTATGGACATTTCTTTACACAGTATTAGAGATAGAATTTACCTAGAATTGGAAAATAAACACAAAGTCCTGACTTTTCAATATTCTAGTTTGTAGAAAAAGCTGTTAAATGCGATATCAAATCAGAATGATAACTTATGAACATGTTTCAAACTCATGATTATCGTTCTGAATAATGGGGATTTAAACATTGAACAGACGCCACACACACAATGCAACAAAGTTTTTCCTGTACGAGAACCTATACACTTACTCTTGGCCTAAATTGATAAAAAGATTGGCCTCCTGGAAATTGTGAAACTGAAATATTGCAACAGTTTGTGTTACAGAAAGGTATTAAAACTCCAAACAATGTCAACGACATCTTTTTGCTTACTAGAGTAATAAATATAAACAATTGCGCGACGAGAACAAAAGAATACACACACATCATTTAAGTTGAACTTATTTTTGGCTTAAACATATAAGTCTATTTGTTTTACTGACGGATGTAATTCGAGTTGAATATATTAACATTATATCATTCAGACTAAAAGTGGAAGGTAATAACAGAGATTTCTATGATACATCTGATAATCAAGATACCAGTTTTATCGTTGGATATTGCGGACTTTATATTTACAGAACATTAATTACAAAATACTCTGACAAAGGAAGAAATAAGACAGTCTTCACTTAAAAGTAAATTCTTGAAATAATCGATTCAGTTGTTCTCAAACGTAGAAAATAAATGTTTTTGGCAGTTCTGTTTGAAGGTATACAAACATACTTACACATGTCTTCATGAGATGACGGTCTTGGCATGCGCCGACCAGAATTTCCGGTTCGTCTTCTACCTCCACGTCTTCCGCCCCTTCTTGACGATCGCATGGCGTCCCTCCCTAGATCAGGATTTATGTGTGTTCCTTGCCACATTGGTGTATGAGGATCTGAACCAACAATAGAACCTTGCCATGGATCTGTCAAAGAGCCCTGGTGAGTGCCTATTTGGGAGACCTGTCCAAGGCCAATTTGATGATCTCGCCATGCGCCAGTTTTAGATCCTTGCCGATTTCCCATGTGAGTGCCACGTTCAACTCCTATATGTGACCCTTGGCCTATCATACCACTTCCTACTCCGGGCATTGTAGGTGAACCACCCCAAATCCAGGAGTCGGTGTATTCACAAAAGAACGATATAGGGATATGGTCATAGTTGACTTTCGGACAAGAGGATTGTGTAGGAACGTCCCAAATATCAAGCTGAGCATCGGCATATGAATATGCATATTGCTTTGGAGCGACACTAGATACTCTGATTCCTCCATGAAAATAGTTACCCATTGCGCCACTTGTACCACCTGTTTTACAAAATGGTTTACAAACTCTACCACATGAATCAAAAGCAGAGATTATTACTTCCGATGGTTTGGCAGCTGTAGGCCTTTTCACTGGAATGAATCCTTTTGCTTCGGAAACGCCTAATCTATTATCAACAAAAACAACCTCCTTCGAGCGTCCATCATAGTTTAGACCATGAGCAACAACGGTTATTTTCCCAACAGCATCTTGATATTTATCACAATTTTTGTACTTATACTGGGTGCCCGGAGTTAAAAACTCGCCTTTATTTCCAAGATGGGAAATTGAGCCTTGATTGTGCAATGAGTATTTGTTGAATTCACGATAGTCCTGTGATCTTTTTGAAATGACATTAAATGCTACGTAAGCCCAATCATTTGAGTTTACATTGGGTAGAGGTGTAGTTAAGCCCATTATTCTATTGTCTACATCATAAATAAATGGCCGCTTTGGACAAATATCCTCTGGTATATATGACGCAGCGGGCGATGTGTTTATGACAGGAGCTCGTTTCCTTCGCCCGGCAGGGTTATCTCGAGTTCTTGCGTCAAACTGAGCTCTAGTGAAACTGACGCAAAGCCTACTGGCTTGATTGCAGTACAAATAAGGTGAGTTCCCACATCTGTTTTCACAGCTTGGTCTTGGGGCATACCTTACTAATCTACGGAAGACGTTTGAAAATCCAAGACGCTGTGTCCAAGTCCTAGCACCTCCCAAACCTGCAAAACCTGCATTGAAATCGGGATTATGTTCAGGTCTAAATCTTTGATCATTGCTGTCGAAAGGATAGTCTAATTGAGGATTGATACCTCTTTGTATTTGACGTATCTGAAAATCGTTGTAAATCTTATCGACGTAAGCATGGTGGCTGTAAAACACGGGATCAAAGGCAGCAGTATCTAAACCGCCCATAAATCCACCCGTTTGAGTATGAGTCCGTCCATGAGCAAATTCTAAGTTATTTTCGGGATCGGCTAGAGGGACTGTTATATTTGCGGTTCTTTCAAGAGTCAAAAACCTGGCAATTTCTTCATAATTGAATAAAGGTCCGTGAGTAACGTCTCTATTAAAAGCAGAAGTCGCATTCAAACCTCTCCATGTCACAAATGGTCCATTTCGTGGAAAACCATCTCCATTGCCAAAAAGGGTGGGATGCCATATGGTGGACTCCGAATTGTCAGTCATTTCGTTATCGATTTCCGATGCCCAGTATGGAATAGTAGCTTGACTGTCTTCACGTCGAAGGAAAAATTCGAAACTGAAAAAAAAGAGAGGATAAATTCCATTCAATATTATAAGTATTAAAGAAGAAATATGAAGAAGACAAAAGAATATAATTATATACTAAATATAAAAATGAAGTGGGTCAAATGATCTTATTTAATGTGAAATTACATTTGATAACTAGAACAAAATTTCAGTTATCATGAAATACCCTTCTTATTGCTGTAAAATTGAATTTGCCACGTGCTTAGTTGAAACAGACTTTTTAGTTCGATTATGCTGGAAATTGTTATAAGCTGGAAGCCACTACTAAGCAACAAAGCAATGGGCAAGTAGTATGAAATATAAAACCAAGATTAATAAGCAAGGGCGTTGTGTTTAATGAACATAATTCCCACACGACCCAGCAACACAGAGCCTGTGGCAAAGGAGCGCAGCAGGACCCTAAACAAAAACGGGACAGGGCACAATGTAATGCACGGACGGGACAATCACTATAAATAATACATAATGGGAAATAAAAGTAATCGACAAGGAAATTAAAGCAGGCGATTTCTTTTATTGATTAACCGGCTCACAAAGTAAACGGGCACAAGTGAAGGAGACTTAGGGGTCTTGGAAGGGAGGGGCAAAATTAAAGAAATAGAAAAAACAAAACAAACTGATGGGGTTACAAATACAGAATAGTGTTTGAGAAGAGACAACTATAAAACAAAACTTACATCCACAAATAAAGCCTATGCCAAGATAAAAATGCTGGTCCAAAATGTGCACGTCTAAGATTAGGCCCTGTGTGGTAATTTGCCAGAAAATCAAAAACGTTTGGTGGCAAAAGCTGAAAAATATATAGTTTATAGGTACAATTTTTGTCTTTTAATTGTTGAATTTTCATGTTTTAAGAGCAGTTGCAACAAAAATGATTCTTTTAAAAAAATATTTATTTTAAGAAATTTATTTTAAAGTGTTTGAACTGATTTAAGTTACTTATTTTCACTGACTAGTACAAGTATTCTCATTAAATGCTTATATGCCAATGCATTTAAAAAAAAAATATTTAATAAAAAATATATTCTTACAATATTACTATATATATATAATTATTCAGATTACAATCAATCTTCTATTTATGTATCTAAGGTAGATTACAATAAGTTATTGATGTACATAATTAAGTTCATTATATCTAATATCATTATTTCACATGCTCTAAGAAAATTTCTCAAAGCAGAATAATATGATTGAATTGACATTTTACCGGATTACGTTTCATGGCATTTAAAGCTGCAAAATATCTTCTACGCTGGTTTCTGTTCATTGTTCGAACTTCCATCCTAGTGCGGGGACCCGTCTGCCTCTTCTTCCTGTGACCTACATTTCCAGAGTCTATTTCATAGAGCGGTGCAATAGCTTCTCGTAGGCTATTTTCCAAATACGTACTCTGTCGTGGACTTAAATCTGGTCTACTCTTAACAAAGTTAGAACAAAACTGGTTTACCGACAGCCAGAACACCAGGCGAGCTAGAAATAAAGAATAAAAGTTATATGAGGACGATAACTCTGTGTGTGTGTCCGTGTGCGCGCGCGTGTGTTTTAAATAAAGCTTAACAACTAAAGCTAGAATGCCCATTAACGGTTCACAAGCACAGGCATTAAATAAACCTTTTAATGCAGCAAAATATATTCAACAATTTATCAACACGCAGTTGATAAATTGTTAGTTTAGAGATATTAAATTCTACTGTGAACCAAAAAGAAGGTTCTAGGCGTGCTAAATTTACAGAAAAACTTTAATTTAGAACAGAAATTGAAGGCATTTTTAGGCTGGATATTGATGGTAAATTTGAAGAGGAATTAAAGGAAAGGTTAATGGATATAAGGAGGATATTAGGAACCTAGTATAAAATTTTGACCTACTCTTAAATATTCATTTTTTGTTACTAAGAAAAATAATAAAGATAAATATATAAAATTGTTTCAGAGTTTAGTTATTTCCAGTTAAAAAAAACAACAACAACAACAAAAAAAAAAACAACAACAAAAAACGGGAACATTTCTCCAAAATTAAATTCTGAGTTTAAAATAGGAATAATACAACTTTTCACCGAAAAAAAACAACTTTATTTACAAATTTCGTTTGTACGCCCAATATGCTAGACATGTGACGGAAACCTTTCTCAAAGGAGGAAATAAAAGTATATTTTAAATCACATCCGCTTTTACCACCATGGTTGACAAGACATTTAATTGGTTTAAATTAATGTAATATGTATGAAGACATGGTTTACAGAATAGTCCATTAATTTTCCGTGTCTCACATAACCACATCATGTATTAAAGCTAGTTATTAAATTTACTTTAACAGGGATGGTCAAAACATTATGGAAAAAGATTCTAAATACTTTCGGATTTTAAATTGATGAAGTTTCGAAAGGCTATGCTTATCAGATTGGTGGTCATATACGTAAAGTTGGTTGTTTCCGCTGCAAAAAAACCTTATAAAATAGTTAAAATATTTAAATATTAAAAACTATATATCTGCTGTAAAAGTTGTTATTTATAATGTGTACGAACGGGCATCTGCTTTTTATTTATATAAATTGTATTGCAGTTTCTTAAATGCTACCTTTAGCTTGCAGACAAGAAACAGAATGTATGTATGCCTTATATTTATTTGACTCTACTGTTCTGTTCGGCTTTCTTTGTGACATCCCCCACAAATGGTAAAATATGAAGAGGAAAAACGGTAAAATAATAAATAATATACCCATTATTGTCTTTAAATAAAAATGTGAATAAAAACTCACCTGAATTTCTAGTCAAATCACCGGAACTTCTACATGTGTCAAAATAACCCTGCAAGTCACGTGGTAGGTATTCCAATGGTTCAACGCGTGCATTGCTTATTTTTATGTGGACAGCAGCCAATAAGGTGCATGTAAGCACCAATTCCTGAAATTAAATAATAATAATTTTTTATTCATCTGAAAAACACAATTATATCATGATACAAAACAATAACAACAACAACAAACAAACAAACAACAATGATAACTAACACAGTTATAACTTATAAAAATTCCCATATGACAATGGAATAAAATACTATAGTACAGAATAACGCAATTATATCATAACACAAATTTATCAGTATATGATACAACAATATATCAAAAATATATCACAATAATAACACGGAAATAACTTAAAAGTAACAAAATAATAACATCACAATAATAACATAAGTAAATATAACACTCGTTTCTCACAATAATAACGAAGAAATAACGTAATAATAACACAACAACACAATGTCTCTTAACGGATAACATATATGATGTACATAACTTAAATATCAAATAATTGTCAAGTTAAATATTTTCAAAAGGATTTCTTGAAATCTGCAAACAAAGTTTTCACATTATCTCTAAAAAAATAAAATCGCAAAATATGTGAAAGCGAGATTATTGACTTAAACATTCTTCTCAGTTCTAAATGCTCTTATTTTTTATTTCTCAAAAGCTTTTTAACTTTGGTTTATATTCATAGTATCCAAAAAAGTACTCATTGCCAAATCATCTATACCATATTCTTTTCATCTGCTATTTTTGGCAATAAGTACAGTGAAAGTGAATAAGTATTTTGTACGGAAGTCAAAATACTACTTTGTTTACATTTTGCTACGTTTATGACAAATAATTTCACTTCTATTGCTTTTTTTTCTTTCAGGCAACAAACATCTATCATTCTCTAAAACAAAACAAATATTAAAAAATTATAAAATTCATGTTTGACCTTTATAAAAGAATTAAAAATATTTGATTCTGAGACATAATGTGCCTACATTATTTATAAAGGCATCAAATAGTGCAAAACAATTTAAAAAAAAGTATTATTTAACATGCTACCTAAACTATTATTATTATGTTTTGCGTGCAATAAAAAACAAAACAAAAAAAGACAAAAAACAAAACAACAACAAACACAACAACAACAATAAAATATCTATTAGATTAATATTATTTTTTTCTGTAATGCCCTAAAACATAGCGAATACATGAAATAGCAAAATATAGTAAGTATTATTTCTTTTCATGCCAAATACGTTAAATTTAAAGTGTATCTACTTAATTTCAATTTACTTTATTCCAACACCAATAATATTTGCAAGGAAAGTATGTTTTTTTTTCGATGTGTTAAAGAGTTGAAAGGAGCTTAAATATGGTAACAATAAAATACCACCTATGATTAAAGAAAAATAAATGAAATGTATTCCATATAATACGTCCAACACAGTGATTTCAGTATTCAAATAAACAAACAACTTTCATTTGAAATTTAAGTTTATTTATTTCATCAAATTAAGTTTAAATTTTTAAATTTCCAATTAATTCTGTTGAAATTACTGTATCGTACTAAATATATATCTTTAAACCAGCCATATGTTGATTTGAAATTTTAGATTTTAAGATTTACTTTAACAATTTTTAGAGAAAAAATACTATATACCTTTATCAGCAACATGTTATTCTTCTAATGAAACGTTCACGCGCCTCCTTGAATATATATGCAGTTTCATTTGTAATTCACACACGAGAAGAGCACGTTTTTTTCTTCTTCGTTAACGTCAACGTCTACGTAAAATTTTGTTTACCGTAACGCATGACAGACGCGATAAAACGCTTATCATTTTACCGATTGTCGAATTATTGCATCTTTAAAGCGATCTTCTCAAACATGGCTGGTAAAAAAGTTATATATATACGTGTATGTAGATATAAGATCTTTTACCTACCAACACCGTATGGTGCCATTGGTTGAGTTAAAGGACATGGCGACAAACATTCGGACCAGTTTCCAATAAAAGCAATTAACACACGTCTAGTCTTTCTTTCATTTGCCTTGTTTAATTTGGGTTCTTGGTTCTAAATTATTATCGACATTGTAAGATAGAGATTTCTTTGGGATTTTACTGGCGGAGCTACACCCAAATGTTTCATAATCATAATCGAGACTAGACTTTAATGAAACAAATACTTCCAGAAGCTATCTAGAGAAATAACTCTGGTAAGATTTAAGACCACTTTGGTGATAGGGAATCCAAAGTCACAAACTCTAACCACTCATCCACATAGGTTTCAAGGTACACTTTGTGGCTCAAATATAACATGGTGGTTCCCTCGGATTCAACATCTAACACTGGTAATGTTTAATCTTAATATTGGTTTTACTATGTATGCTATAGTGTTTTAGATGTTTAGTCTCTTATAATTCTTATAGAATGGCTATATACATGTATTTTATATTATATTGTATATAGATGAGACTGGAATAAATAAATAAATAAATAAATAATGTTACAGTATGAGAAAACATCAATTAAAACATTTAAATTTTAAACTATAACCGGTAACCTAGTGCTTGAGGCGTCCGCCTTCGGATCGGGAGGTCCCACGGGGAGCGTTAATTGAAGAAAGAATGTTTCTCGTAGGACTCGTTCCGAAATGGCCGCTTCGTGAGCCGTAAGGTAGTTAAATTGAATGGTTACCGATTTCTATCCGTCTGGTGCCTGACATAGTGGTAGGAGTTGGGAGGTACATGGTATGCAAGCAAAAGGTGTCTCATAAATCAGAAATGGCTGGCCCTTTCAGTACGAGTGACGCTATAATAAAAACAAGACCTTTACCTTCTATAAAAGTATTACGATCTTTATCTAAAAACAAACATGTCATATTTTTGAACACGTACCTTTAATCTTAAAGTATTACATTTAGTTTTATACAAACACAACGATTGGTTTAATAAATTAGTACGTAAGAAAACGATGCGGCTAATTAAGGCAAATTGAAACAGTTTGTTATGTCAACTAATCACAAAGCATGAAATCACGAAAACTAATTATCATTTGTTTCTTTATATATCTATCTTTTGAACTTGTCGGTGAACTTTTCAAAACATCTCTTATATGTGAAGCAAACTCAATTAATGTCAGCATACTGTAGTAATAGTGGTATTTTTATTAACATCGTGAAATGTGCAGAATGTCCTGTTCCGTTAAATATGCATGATCAAGAATACATTAGAATAAAACAATCAAACCCATTATTCTATACGGGTCTAAAATATCGGGTTTTGGAAATCTGGATATAATTTTTGGCGTATACAACTTAAATTTCTTAAGTTTGTTTTATTTATTTAAAAAAAGTCAACCCCAAACTATATGATATATTGAGAAACTGATTATACACCGCCATCTTTAGATATTGAAGAGAAAAAATATCGCATTTTGGTCAAGAATATGTAATGTGAATACAGATACATTACCAAATAAAATGAATGAAAGCGGCCCTTGAAGCCTAAATGCTATGTTAAAACATCTGAACTAATAAATACTAATAATAAACAAGAACGTCTAAAATTAGGTTAATTTATTAAGTGTATATAGTTATAAGTAGAAGTTAAAGCATTGACGGTTATGTTATTACATGTATTAAATTTTTACAGAAAATCAGGAGTGTTGATAAATCTCTCTTTCGTTTCTAGGGGCACATATTTTTGTAGTATTTCGCATTTTAATTACACCTAGACCACATATTTTTTTATTGCCAGAAGAGGCTGATTATGTCTGGAAAATACTACCCAAATCCACTTTTTGTATGTTAAAATTGAGTGCCATTTTTCACTATATGAAAAGCGTCATTTCTGTCCACTTTATTCAAAAGGAATACTTTTCTTCTTTGTTGCGGATAAAGTAATTCATTTATTGTAAATTATCCAGGGAAATATAAAGTTGCATTATTTTCTGAAACATCATTCGTAAAAAGAGAACAACTTTATTATCTCGTGGCCACGACATAGTATCTCGTGCGCACGAGATAAATAAAAACACACACATGTCACCTTTGTGCCACCGTACATATCTAATAAAATTAAAAGAAAACTTTTGTCGTCTTTTGACGAATATTGCAACAAACACAATAAATATAAGCATAGATGTTTGATATGAATGCCCTCACCACATCATAATGACATCTGGCACCCTGATCAGAATCAGGATCAAGTGTTTTGCTAGAATTAAATATTATTAAATGGTAAATATTCAAAATGTAAAAAATGCTGATTGGCAAAGAAACCATACTATTTTGGGAAAAAATCAGCAAATAATAAAACAAATACAAAAATATTCGGATCAAAATAAGGATTAATTTTAGGATCAAGATCAATATTTGGATCAACTGTAAAATGCCCATATTTTGCAAATATAACGATGAATTTATTCTAAAATTTCATACACATGCTATTGCAAGTCAAGTTTTATCCAATTAATATAAGATATTTAATCTATGCGAGATAAACAATGAAGAATATAAGAGTTTTTAAATTTGATCCTGATCTTGATCCTGATCCTTAAATCTTTGTGAACACGGGCCAGGGTTTTGAACTGATGGTATGCCGCAACATATGTCTTTTACTATTATAATATTAAGATTACTGCGTTATCAAATTCTAATGGAGGTCATGAAAAGAAGGATAACATCTAAATCAAAATTTTGATTTAGACATTTAATGTCCTTATTTAAATAAATTAAAATTCTATAGATTCCATTCTACCGAGTAGTATTTACAAAACTGACACACATATAAAATTAATATTTAAAGTTCGTATAAATGGCATCTAATTGATACTTAGGTTATTTTAAGACAAATATAAATATTCATATCGCACTCAAATCAATCAATATTGTATCAGATGTATGAACTTTCTGATCGAAAGTAACTTTATCATTGCTTAAACAAGAACTTAGTTTACAATCACGTCGGGTAGTCAAACTTTGATGTTCTTATATATCCGACTGAACCGTGTATATATGAGTATGTAACACATGTGTTATATTCGACTGGATGTAACATGCGTCTGCGGCATATACGTTACATAATGATAATGTATGGTGGCTGATTTAATTCGATAGCGACAACGCAACCTATATCGTTATCGCCTTTGTCGTGTTGTCGCTAGCGACGCGTTGTCGTGCGGTGCGTTGTCGCGATGTCGCTTGGCTTATAAGCCAATCCTTCAATTTGAACCAATCGACAATGTGAGATCGCGACCACACGCCGTACGACAACACGCCGTTTTGCGTACATCGTTAGCGACAGGACGACAAGACGAAAGTCCGGCATTGTCCTGTTGTCGCTAACGCCAACACGACGCACAAAAGCGTTCCAAATCAGCCACCGTAATAATGTGATGATGATGGTCATGAATACGTTTATGATAAATTCGTTAATGTGAAAATTGCAAAACTGACCAAACGAATATGTAACATGAGACAAATGTCCAATTAAAATAGAATATATCACTCGCGTGTGACATTTATGTTTTTAGTTGTGTACATCTTGTTCAATATCATTATTATGTGATTATATACCTGGAAAATCCCATGATTGGTTATAAAGTTTATTCTATTGTGTTCTATTCTATATCATGTGTGACATATCAATACATATTTTTTTCAACAATTAGTTATGTTGTTAATTATTATTTTATTAATTTATAATTTATATGTGTATTGCCTTTGACGATAATGTTTGACCAAAACATATTGGCCAAATGCAATAATGGCCTGTAAAGTATTTCAAAATTGTATTTACATAATACATATACATATACATGAATGTTTTTAAAGTTCAAGGATCAAGCTTAAATAGTACACGCAGTTAAATATATAAGTAATCGAGCAGATACAGATATAATATTTGTTATCTGATATTGACCCAGATATTATTTTCCATACACTACACTTTTCAGTGCCTTTAAGCGCTGACCTTGAAACTAGAAAGTGTCAAAATGACCATAAAACAAGTATTTTTATATGTATCAAATGTCATATCAACATAATAGTATTCAAAGATATATAGGTCATATTAAAGAATGAAAAATGTCTTAAAAGTTAAGAGTACATCATTTGAATTTATGGTGATAAAGGGAAGATTTACAGTTAAAGCACTTTTTTCATGTTTGCCTATCCACATAAATAAGTTTTATTCATTTTAATATATATGCTTTAGGTAAACTTCTACGTGGCAATAACACTGCAAATGTCACATTTTTTCAGCATTAGTGGTGGAGTAAGACCAGAACGGGCAGAGACTGACAAGTAGGACCACCGACATTCCGGAAGTTAGCTGAATAGCTTCCTGATATGAAAGAATCCAAAGTTCCTGGTAGGATTCAAACCAGCAGTAACGAGGGGGCAGTGATTTGAATTCAACGACCTTAATAGGTTTTTACGACGCACCAACACAATTTATATTATATGGCGCCGAGACATGAAATATGATTTTGGCTAACCCCTAGTGTTACAAACTTAAAGTAACACCAGGGGAAAAAACCATCTCACCTACAGGAGCTAAGAGATGCATAAATTTCAGTAACCCGAAACCATTTAATCGCCTCTTACGATCACAAACGGTAAGACATTGGCCGCACTTCAAATGCCATGCAACCCCTCAGCCACAAGGGGCTAAAAAGATCGGCTGATCTATTTAAGATACTTATCCTGATTAGAGTATAAATGATAAAAAGACACGTTTATTACAGACATATATATTAATTATGCAAGTATATAAGTTTATGCTTATAAATAAGTAATATTATGCTAATAAAATAGAAGTAACAGACTCATTTCGTTTCATCAGACAGTGACATGACATTAATATTCCGGCTATATTTAGTAACCTTTATATTAAAGCGGTATGTCTACAAAATAGTACAAAGCAAAAAAAAAATATTTAAAAAATCACAATACATGTAAAACTTTGAATACATTATGCAAAATATGATAAAGTTTACTATCTTTATCATCAAACTTCTGCAAACTTGACAAATAATGGGTAATATCTATGAATTGTATGTGAAATCTTATTTAATTCCCCCACTTGTAAATAATATTTTAAGTAAAGACCAACCAAAATCTGAAGGCGAGCTGCTTTATTATGTTTTTGTTATAATGTTGATTTTTTAGGAATTATTATAAAAATTGATGAACCTTCAAATAAGTGAAATCATAAGTTGAGCATAAAACCATTATGTATGTGATTTTTTAGACTAGTTACATTGGTAAAGAAGGGTGATGGACAATCTCATTCTACAGACCAACAAGCACCGGACATATAGTCCGAACAAAGCACCGTATTAGCATATTGCTTATATAATAATTACATTTTAGGTTTGGCATACATTTATGTTTTAATAAACAATTTGTAAATATTCATAATTGTCATGTATTTAAGTGTACAATGGGTGATAATTTAACAAACGAGTTTAAAATGATTCTTCTACGGTTCACAGGCATGCATTTCTAATCACACAGTTTTTAGCAAACAAGAAATCAAGTAATTATTTTAAACATTCTGCTCATCCTCATTCTTTTCAGATGACTAAAACTGTGTTTCTAACAAACAGCATTATAAACTTATTATTCTAAACTTTATTAGAAAGTAGGGATTTTTCCATTTCATGACGTCATTATCGATGTCATGAATTTTAAAAAGCATGTGAAAAACGCATTGGTTTATGGAAATAGTTAAATACGAATACAATTATCAATCAAAATTATGTGAATTACTTGGTGAGCATGTATAAGGTGCACATCTTCATCACACTTATACTTTATGTTTTAATCATATCATGTATATATGCAGAATTCTTATCTAGCTAATGTCCTACTCGTCTTAGGTTGAAACATGTTGAGCACTTGAGAGAATCGAGTGCATTTTCTAAATCATGTCAGCTTTTATTCATGAATTATTTTCTTCTGTTTTTTTTTAAATAAGTATTAAGATGCCCATTGTTATGTTGCCCCGTGTAATAAATTGCTGTCAGAAGTAGCAAGGGTATATAACGTTTTTGATTAAACTTTAAAGATAATGTGTAGAAATGTTTCTAGCAGGATGCTCCAGATTCACACTAGTTGTCACGAAATTTTGAACATGTATTTAAACACTTAATAGATAATGTGAAGTGAACAAGAAACTTTTATAGACAAACGAAGGATAAAGTAAAGCGTCAAACCTTTGACGCTACCGGCCACTGGAGTCAAAATGTTCCTTGCTGTTTCCAGCAACTGTTATAAGTTGCCAACGACATTTTATGATAAAACAATAGTTTCTCGCGGGTTTGAATGATCGCAACCGGCTATCACATACTTTAGGAGTTTATTTTATGGTCATCTTAGATAGTTCAAGTGGTAAAATTGATTTAACATTTACCACTAACCAGCAGCTTTTATACACGTATACACATGTTTATAGTTATCTTGTCTAAGCATTTAGAACCATACCCTTGATGTTTACACTATTGACTCTGCAAACGTTTTGTGATTTAGTCATCTATGAATTTCATTAAAACATTTATTTAAGTGAAAAAGTTTATTGGATAGCTATGATTTTGTGGGTTAACAAGGGGAAACAAACAATATCTAATTTAAGGCCTGATATGATCACGTGGACTAACACGGTTGTTTGTCAAAATTTTGCGGCAAACCCTGTATGATCATGAATAACTAAATAACATGAACTATGAACTAGATTTAATTAACTTTGAAATTAATTAAACTTAATGTTGAACAGTTGCAATTGGCTAGATTGAAATAATATTTTTTCAGATAGTAAAACAATCGTCTCCCTCTCATTTTCTCTGATAGAAAAAATATTAAATTAATATGGCCACAACGATAAAAAAAAACTAAATCTTGATAAATGATTAGTGTTTGAAATATTATTTTTGCCCAATACAATTGCAGTTATTCAAATGAACCATTGCAAATATGAACCATTGGTAAATCGACAAATTTAATATGTAAAGTAAATCGACCAAGTCATACTTTTGTTCAATGTGGTTATCATTACATTCTTCAAATATTTTTTGCGCCGTGAATTTATTAAATCGGCACTGTACTAATATACAGATTAATTTTCATTTAAGTGGAATAGTCTACGATGAGCACATTGACCAGAAGTATTTCAAAAATTGTTAAAATAATAGAAATGTATCATTTGGATATTCTAATAAAATGCTGCTCGAGCACAAAATGTGGCCTAAATCCTTTGTGATTTAGAACGAACATTATTCTATATGATGAATTATTTTGTTCTAGAACACTATTATCTGCTATATAAATGTATTTAATATCGGATCATATATCTCACACTTGCCAACAACTTCCATATATAATTTTTCATGGTTTGTAGTAATGTCTAATACTAAATTCATGTCTGAATTACATTGTTTGTAAATGTCATTTATGTACAATTTATTGAATAAATAAAGTTTAAACTAAATTCATTCATTGTATTACAAACCTTCCATTATAGACCAACTCACATTAATGCTGAATAACAAACTTTAACTATATAGTATTCTGTCCAAAGAAGTTTGCACACTGAAATGACCATTACAGTTCGATTTTATACCAGGGAACACAAACCATGCCATAATATGAGGTTCTGTAGGATTAAACCTTGGGCTCACAGGCCAGTCGAAAATGGAGTTTTGAGCTGAAATGACCATTTACAGTTCGACTTTTGGCTTAATTCGGCAATATACCAGAGTATTACTGACGGATACACCGATACCAGAGAACAAATCAAATGAAATTTATCATTTTTTTTCTTAAATTGAGGTAATAACTCTTGAAGTATGGGAAGTACAATTATGACGGGATAGAAATATCATTAACAAAACACATTGTAGTATTTTATATATAACTCCTTAGTAATAATTTTGAACTTCATTTCTTCCCCTCTGCTTTTACCATGGCTTGGGACATGCTAGTTACTAGAACTAGGCTGCATTGGAAGAAGTGTAGTTTTATAGTTAGTCCCATCACAAACGCCCTGATTCAATTCAATATACTGGATAGTTTGAGTTCCCACACAATCACTACATTTCTCCCCCAACCAGTGGTCAGATGGTTTCTATGGTAAATGTCACTTAAGTGTCCATACACGTGATATTCCGGAATTAAATGTTTCACATCGATTTCGTCCGTAATGAAGAATCAGTCCTGTAAAAATATCAACAGATTCATATCATTCATTGTAAAAAATACTGAGAAAAATACATATTTCGTTAAATAAATTACATAGTTTAAATACAATTTAGCTCTATCTTGCAACTTATATTGATCACTTCTGAGTCCGCTTTCTGGAACTAATCAGTACTGGTGTCATATTAGGAATCATGGTCGTGACCAGAGTTGGACTCGAATCTATGATTCTTGGCTTGAGAGGCTTGAGAGGCAGACACCAGAACTTGTCGTTTTAAAATAGAAAACTCTGGAAAGGACAACAAAGAAATATGCTAAAAATTGAAATGAAAATTTAATTTTTGTGCGACTTTTAGCCGAATTGGGTTGAAAAGCTTTCATTTTTGTGTCATTTGCAATAAAAATGATAATTATGGAAAAACGAGGTGATGGAATGACATGACAGTTGCAATAACTGAGATATAAAGGTAATGGAATCAGGATTACTGGAATTATTTATGCTCTGTTGGAATAATAAGATTTCATAATTAGCTTTTAGGTAATACCAAATGCGCAAGCAGTTCCAATGACATATGGATCTTCATCTTCATCAATGTTTTAATTGCAATCTACAGTGAAGATTTATCTTAAATTTAGGTTAAAATCCAAGTTATAAATTCTTGAAAACTATTTCTGTGAGATATTTGAAGGGCGCATAACGCCTAAAATTAATGTTATGAATTTATTTCTTCTGTAGGAAGGACACTTTATGTTTTAATTATGCTTTAATAATGGCGAAGCTTATCACATATAGTATTTTAAGGTGCCTTTCCATAAGTAACAAAAGATAGTTAAGGTATTTTGCCAAAGATTAACTTTTTGAAATTGAAAATTAAAATAAGGTACCATTTTTAGGCTAAATGGGCCTTTAAATTTCTTAAATGCCATTTTCTGAGTGTCTAATGGGGAGGGGGAATACAACAATCATTACAACAACATTCACGCTAGTTTTTGAAAATGTTAAAAACGGCCAACCAATACTTCTTTCAAGGTTACAAGCTTGAAGTCAAGAGAAAAGAAATAGTGACATGTAACAGCTGTTAGACAAATAATTATATGCATACTTTTTCATTCTTTATAAAGATATATGTAGTAATAATGAGTTTAAATTACATAGATATATATAACTTTAATTATCGCACTGTGAGAATGACACAATAAACTTTATCACAGAAATGATTTTGCTCAAGAATCATACATTTAATTAGATATAAACTTACCTCTTAAGGGTATCAGTTACAATCTCAGGTAATCTTTTCTGGCATCATATCCATTTCCTTGACCATGCTCAGATCTACACACAGAAAAGAAAATTAAACACTTTTTTAGCAATAATTCTCTGATAAAGTGTTAATAAAGCATACCAGATTGTTATGTGTACCGCTTTTATAACAAAAATGATTTAACCCTCAGCTTGATTATCCTTTTAATGAATTAAATAATTTGAATTTTCAATCTTTATTGAAACCTTTATTGAAATACCACATTTACATTTAACTTTGTCAAATATTCTCTTTAATCAAATTACAATTGTCAGGTTTGTTAAGTTGGGATTTATTAATTTATATTTTATGGCAATTCAATACAAAAAGTCAAACATACGCGTATGTAGGCTGTTGTGTTTTTCCTGATGTCAACACAGTTACTACTTCGGTTTCTGTCATCAAGTCACATCTCCAGCGCCTTATATGAAAAAAGTTTAATGAATATAAAGGCAATAAATTTTTAATTCTAAAAAATATTAGATGTAACAAGTTTTGATAGGTTAAAAAATGTAATCTTGAAGTAATAATATCAATGGTGAATAAAAAAAAAACAACAAGAAAAACTGTTTATACTTGTCTTTCAATTTCGGACCAATTTCATAAATAATTTCCTTGATTTGACCTGCATGTAATACCTGGATTAAAGTGGAAACATTTTTTAACAATACACCATATCCATCTCTCTCGACAATGAAACAACTTCCAGTCTTACAAATCTGCCGGTACAAGAGTGTAGAAAGCTGTCCCAAACACGAAACCTTCTTGCGAGTAAATAAGTGCCGGTCCTCTCGAAAGAATCGTTACCAGTCTCGATCAACTTCCACGGTGTCTGTAAAGTCCTTGATTATCCTATAAACTGAATAGTAAAAAATACAAAAACTAATCATCTTCTACTATTGGACATAACACAATTCATGACCACATAGGACATTATACTACATGTACTCTTTAAATTATAATTTAGAATTGAAAAAGCCTTGGTAATTGTGAATTATAGAAAACTACTCCACAATCCCATTATTCTGTTTTTATAACATAGTAAAATTTCGTCAAAACTCTTACCTCCATGAAAATTAAAGTCTGTTCGATTGATCAAAGCTATCTTCTCATGGTATATTCCACTACTAGCTAGCAACCTCAAGGGGATGAATCCAAACATCTGCATTCTCATATATCAATATATGCCATAAAATTGGAAAATATTATATGATCAAAGGGAAAAGGTAATAATGAACAACATTTACAAAAGAAAGAAGGGATAAAAGTAGTATTTATTTTGACGAGAGAAATTCTTGATTTAAACGTACAAATAAATTACATTAGAAATACATTTTAACAAATATAAGGCAAATTTTATTTACAATAAAAATACAATATTTTAACATTTAAAGCGAAAATAACACAGCGACCCGCGTGCAACGGAAAATGGTACGACACATTCTTGACAACTGGAAAACATTAAGGACACAGATAGTACTTTATTTCGAGGAGAGGAATTTGGATTTAAACATATAGATAGGTAACAGAAGAAATACATTTCCACAAATATTAGACAACAAACTATAATTTCAACACAAGTACATGGCAACCCGCATAGCCAGGATATCACAACGGAAAATAATTTATCAGATTTTGGACAATTTTAAAACTGCAATATAAAGGACAATTATATTTTATTCAAATGAGAGAATTATGTTATAAATACACAAATTAGTTACATTAGAAGTACATTTTGACATCAAGTATATAATACAATAAGACTATGGTTACAACAAAAGTACAATATGTTTACATTTTAGAGAAAATAATGCGACCCGCGTGGCCAAGACAACGCAACGGAAAATATTGACCATATTGGACAAATGGTAAAAAGCAATATATATAGAAATAAAGGCACAAATGGTTTTTTATTGGATGGGAGAAACTTTGATTTATATAATGAAAAAAGCTTCTTTAGAAATACATTTTCACAAATATTGGCAAATATTGGCAACAACCTTTAATTACGGCCAAGTACAATATGTTGACATTTTTAGCGAAAATAACACGGCAACCTGCGTGGCAAGGATTTCGCAACTAAAAATATTATGACGCATATTGGACAATTTGAAACCAATTTTAATACAATTGAAGAAAACATACAGTATTTTATTTGGATGGGGGAAAATTGTTATTAACACATATATGTTAGTAACACTGGAACTACTTTTTAAACAAATATTATACAACAAATCATAATTACAACACAAGTACAATATGATTACATTTTAGCGAAAAAATAACCGACGACACGCGTGGCCAGGACATCACAACTGAAATTATAACGGCTGGAAAAACAGCGAAATAGAAATAAAAGGCGCATACAGTATTTTATTTGGGAGAAAATGTCATTTGAATATGCATGTTTATAACATTGGAAGTACTTTTTTAAACAAATATTAGACAACAGATTTTAATGAAACAAAAGTACAATTTGTTTACATTTAGAGAGCGATAAAGCACAGTGACCCACGTGGCCAGGACATCGGAACGGTAAAAAGTACAACATTTGTAAAATAGCACACAAGAAATAAAGGACATAAGTTTCTGTTTTGATGGAAGAAATTTTGATTTAAAACATATGATTTAAACATATGAATTGGTAACATCAGAAATGCATTTTAACAAGTATTAGACAATATACCTTAATAACAACACACTCTAATGTGTTTCGCATGACGACCCGCATGGTCAGAAAATCGGAACGGAAAATAGTTCGACACATAATTGACAACTGCAATATTATAAGAAATACAGGTCACTAATGATATTTTACTTGGATGAGAGAAATTTGAAACATATCAATTAGTGACATTTGAAATATAAATTTAACAAGCATTAGACAACACAAGTACAATATGTTTACATTTCATTGAAAAATAATCGACGACAGCACGGGCCATTGACCTTAGTTTCAACACACATACAATGATTTAATATTTACAGTAAAAATTCCTTGACGTATTGTCATGGTCATCGGAAAATATTACGATATATATTTCACAACCGCAATATTACAATACATACAGGACACTAACAGTATTTTATTTGGATGGAAAAATATTGAATGAAACATACCAAATTTTAACATAAGTAATACAATTTAACAAATATAAGACAACAGACTTTCATTAAAAGTACAATATTATTAAAACACCGGAACGGAAAATAGTCCAACACACAGGGACTCTTGAAGAATTGACACCAGTTGTTTTGATCAACTTTCACAGTATCTGTCAAGCCCTTCATTGCTCTAGTACTCACAGCTATAATGTCATATGACAACTGTGCATATTTATTTGCAGATGTGTTCCTGAATGCAAGGATACAGAAAAGGACCGGTGAGAATTATCTCAAAATGTAAATATTTACTTTATCTAAACAAACGTTATACACTCAATATATTACAATTAATTTGTTTGTTTTTAAGTCATATAGCGACTCTCAAGCTCTTTTGGTACATGAAGATGTACGCCTAAGCGCAATGTTTCAGACAAGGGGCTGAATCGGAGTAGAACAATTAAACTTCCATCTGCTAACTAACTATAAACGTATAATTGACAATTCCTATTATCTGTTAAATATACCTTATTGAAATTTTTATTTATTGAAAAAACCTTTCAGATATATTTTTACTTACTGAATTATTCAATAAAATAAAATCCTTTATGTCTCCCTCGATGCCGGCCCGTCTCCATAGTAACATTGCCATTTATATAAAACAGAATTTACCGATGCTCCATCATGCAACTTCCCAACCAAACGTTTCACCAATGCTACATAACCATCCACAATCCGAAATGATCCACCATCACAACGTTGGACACCAATCTAGCATTCATTGTTAAGGGTTTCCTGAAAGGTCATGAGGGTTAACAGAACAAGATTCATATAATATAATGTGAACATTTACCATGTTTATTATAATCATTTTTTTTTTAAATTTAACTAGTAACGAATTATATTTATTTCTATTAAATCATATGGTGACATTCAAGCTAAATTAGTAAATAAAATATTCAGTAGGTATTTAAACCACCGAACTGTCTTAAAATAGCTTCCGAGTCAAACTACAATTAACAAAACTATGATAATTTCCTCCTCCAAGCAAAACACAAGCCCATTATACAAAATAGAAATAGCAGTAATTAAAATAACATTTTTATTTTATTTTACAAGGATTTCTAACCCTCTTTTACGAACATCATAATGACTCAATACCTTTATTTAGAACTTCCCGTGACATCAAAGGGCAAGTTTTACCTAACAATACACCGTGTCCATCTCTCTCCACACTGAAACAACTTCCAATCTTACAAATCTGCCGGCACAGAGGTGTAGAAAGCTGCCCCAAACACGACTGCTTCTTGCGAGTATATCAGCACCGGAACTCTCGAAGAATCGATACCAGTCTTGATCAACTTTCACAGTGTCTGCCAAGTCCTTCATTGCTCCAGTAGTCACAACTCTTATGCCACATGGCAACTCTCCAGCTTTATTTGCAGATGTGTCCCTAAGTGCAAAGTATGTTATAGACAAGGGCCGGTGACAATTATCTCAAAATATAAATATTTACTTTATCTAAACAAACTTTTTAAACTCAACATATTACAATTAATTTGTTGCTTTTTAAGTCATATGGCGACACTCGAGCTCTTTTTGGTAAATGAAGATGTACGTCTTAGTTCATTGTTTAATGCAAGGGGCTGAATCGTTGTAGAACCTTTAAACTTCCATCTGCTAACTAACTGTAAACGTATAATTGACAATTCCTATCATCAGTAAAATATACCTTATTGAAATAATTATTTATTGAACAAACCTTTAGGATATATTTTTACTTACTAAATATTCAATAAAATAAAATACTTTACTTGTGTCTGGATGCTTGCCTGTGTTCAAAGTAACAATGCCATTTATATAAAACACAATTTACCAATACTCAATCATGCAACTTCCCAACACAAACGTTTCACCAATGTCACACAACCATCCACATTCCGACATGATACACCATCACATCGTTGGACACCAATCTATCATTCATTGTTCAAGGGTTTACTGCAAGGACACTAGGGTTAACAGAACAAGATTCATATCGTAAAATGTGAACATTTACTATGTTTACTATAATCATTTTTTAATTTAACTAGTAACAAATTTTATCTATTTCGTTTTAAGTCATATGGCGACATTCAAGCATTCATTGTTCAAGGGTTTACTGGAAGGTCACTAGGGTTAACAGAACAAGATTCATATCGTAAAATGTGAACATTTACTATGTTTACTATAATCATTTTTTAATTTAACTAGTAACAAATTTTATCTATTTCGTTTTAAGTCATATGGCGACATTCAAGCTATATTGGTAAATAAAATTTTGAGTAGGTATTTAAGAAAAACCACCGAACTGTCTTAAAGAACCTTGCAGGTCAATATACAATTAATAAAGCTATGGGAATTTTCTTGTCCAAGCAAAAGTCTACCCCTTTTACGAACATCATAATGACTCATTACCTTTAATGAGAACTTCCCGTGACATCAAAGGGCAGGTTTTACTTAACAATACACCGTGTACATCTCTCTCCACTTTTAAACAACTTCCAATCTTACAAATCTGCGACACAGAGGTGTAGAAAGCTGCCCCAAACACGACTGCTTCTTGTGAGTATATCAGCACCGGGACTCTCGAAGAATCGATAACAGTCTTGATCAACTTTCACAGTGTCTGCCAAGTCCTTCATTTCTCCAGTAGTCACAGCTCTTATGCCACATGGTAACTCTCCAGATTTATTTGCAGATGTGTTCCTAAGTGCAATGTAAGTTATAGACAAGGGCCGGTGACGATTATCTCAAAATGTAAATGTTTACTTTATCTAAACAAATATTTTAAACACAACATATTACAATTAATTTGTTGGTTTTTAAGTCATATGGCGACACTCGAGCTCTTTTGGTACATGAAGATGTTAGTCTAAGTGCAATGTTTCAGACAAAAGGATGTATCGGAGTAAAACCATAAAACTTCCACCAGCTAACTAACTAGACAATGTATATTTGACAATTCCTATCATCTGTAAAGTATACCTTGCTGAAATTATTAATCTTTTAATAAAACAAACCTTTAAAAATTATTTTTCTGAAGGCATTTATTATTTCTTAACTACACCTTAAAAACCTATATTCAATGGAATACAATATATCATTTTTCCGTACATGCTAGAATGACAATGTCATTTACATAATACATGTACAAATTTAGCAATGCTAAATCATGCCACTTACCAACACAAACCACTCTCCAATGTCTCATAAGCATCCACATTCTTACATTATCCACCATGGCAACTTAAGCCACCAATCAAGCAATAAAACCTCCATGGTATAAGAATTATCTGAAAGGTCACTGAAGTTAACAGAACAACATTCAGATCTCAAAATACGAACATTTTCTACATACAAATTCTTTTTCAATTAAACTACATGCATATAGTTACAATTCTTTGTTTGGATTCTTTTTAAGTCATTTAAGACTTTCAATATTTTTTGGTGGATGAAGATTTGCCGTTTTATGGTTTGTATCTAACATGGGCAAGTATTTGAATAAATCTCAACCTAGCTAGCAAGCCAAACTTCAATTGAAAAGCTTTTGGCATTTCTTACTCCAAGCATACAATCTTGGCCACCATTTAAAACAGAAATAGCAACGATTAAAACAACTTATTTGATTTTGTTAAGAGATTTATAAACAGTTATTGTGACTCATTACCTTTAATGAGAATTGTTTGTTTGTTTGTTACATTTAACGCCTTTTCCCAACAGTATTTCAGTCATATAGGCGGGTAGTTTCCTAACCATCGTTCCTGGAGAGTTACACCAGTACTAGACTACCTTCCTCCGCGCTTAACTACCAAAGCATCTCCCGGGGATCGAACCCACGCCAGAGAGGTAACTGGATTAGAAGTCATCGACTCTAACCCCTCGACCACGGAGGCGGTTTTAATGAGAATAACTCCTGCCATCAATAGAAACAATACACCGTGTCCATCTCTCTCAACACTGAAACAACTTCCAATCTTACAAAGCTGCCGGCACAGAGGTGTAGAAAACTGTCCAAAACACAACTGCTTCTTGCGAGTATATCAGCACCGGGACTCTCGAAGAATCGATACCAGTCTTGATCAACTTTCACAGTGTCTGTCTATTGATTCGTTAGTCATATGGCGAGATTCCAGCTGCATTTGTAGACGTGTTCCTGTAGTGCAATCTTTCAGGCAAAGGCGGGTGACAAAACCTCAAAATCCCCAAGTAATGGAAAGCGTGCGGGTGCCCTAAACGAGCAAACAATGGGCGGAACTAAATAAAATGGACTTTTGTAAGGGGTTCAGAGGTTATGAAGTCTGCATATCACAGATAACACGTCAAAAGGCAGGAAACATATCCTTAGGGTGATTCAACATTATTCATGTAGGAATATTGGAACCAACCAACTAGAAAATGCCGAAAAGTTAAAACTAAAAATACCACAGCCACAACAATTATGTCGTGCTGAACGATCTTTAAGGATCGGAAATATAACATCTCTGATTGAATGTACGGGGCGACCTTTTACAGTCTAATATGTTGAAGTCTGTCCTCAGACTGACAATGTCATATAGCAAATAAACATTGTACTCAATGCTTCGTAGATGGCACTTTTAAACAAACAATTTATCAATGTAACACTGCCATCCATATCCTCACAACAAATGTGCAAGGGCACCTGTTTAGACCATTTGATGTGCTCGTTTGTGCCTGATATAATGTACGGGGGCACCTAAGGTCTTCCTTTACCAGTAAAACTGGAAAGTTGTCTTGTAACTTGAACAGTGTCGGTGTGAGTCAAGCAAACAAAAATCAAGAGTCATTTAGATTGTTGTCTTGTAATGCATGAGTCATTCCAGATTTAATGTTATTTAGGTTATACTTGTAATTGAATCTATTAGTGTTAACATATGTTTTCTAGGAATGTTGCTGGCCACCGACTAAGACACCTTCAGAACTATGGAATTCAAAGTGTGTTGTTATGTAGCATATTAACGCAATTTGGGGTCAATTTCTCGATTTTGACCCGAAAGTGCGTTTGACCCGAAAGTGCGTTTGACCCCAAAGTGGGATGTTACAATGCTTATGAACATAAACTTAAGGTCAGACGTATCATTTAAAGTACTATACTGTCTCGACGTGAAAATCTTCATAAAGGATGACTACCTCCATGCACGTTATAATGTTTATTTCTTCAGTTACTTCCCTTTCATTGTTAACATTCTTTTACTCGTAGCTAGCGATTAAGTTCTGTTTTATCTGTTCAAAAGTGTAAAGAGCTTTTATGTTTTTAAGTTTTTTAATTTAAACCGATAGTGATGTTGTCGTTGTTGTTGACGATTGACGATGGCTGTTGTTGTTGATAATTTTATTGCTGATCGTTTTGTTCTTGTTGATGTAGTTGTTGATGATGATGTTTTTAGTAAGAATTTGTACGCACCAGCTCTGTAAAGGGGTGATGATGATGGTGATGATGATGGTTGTGAAAATAATGATAATGATGGTGGTGGTGATGATGATGAGGATGATGATGATAATGATGATGATGGATGCCCTATACTTCATTGATATTTTATAATACAAAAAATTAACGAAACTATAATAGTGTTATTTGTGTGAAATATAAGGGTGGAAGGACATTCCATTTAAATAGGGCAACATCACGATGTTTTGATGTAATCAGTGGAATAAACAAAACAATTAATGCTAACAAGAATAGCGTGATTAAGATACATTAATCAATTTAAAAATAACAATGTACATGTATATTAATAGACCAAAATATGTAATTATATTTTTCATCGGCCGCTCGCTAAATCATTATGCTAAATCAGCCGTAGATTTAAGGTAGGCGATACACTATAACAACGTTTTGGAACGCTGCGTTCGAATATTTAGTACAATTAAACCCCTTAATATATACTTGAGTCATAAATTAACGCCCTTTTTAACTTTTCTCAAGTGAAAAATAAATCACTGATCTGTGTTTCTATATCTTTAATACATTGCCTATTTGTTCAAATTTCTTTTATTAAAAATCTGAGCACGCGTGATAAAAAAAAAATCACACTGAAGTCATTATATCAATAGCTAATAATACCCTTACTATTACATCAACATTTTTTTCTACATCGGTTCCTCATGGGTTAAGGGCTTTCTTTACATATTTTGACAAAAGCCTATATACAACCGTAGGTTTTTTTTGATATTGCGTTCATTTTTGAGTGCCTTCCGTTAGCTCAATGGGTTGGGCGTTGGACTGTGAAGCGGGCGACCCGGGTTCGATTCCTGGACGATGCATGTCACTGTCGATGTGATTGATTATGAAATCCTTTCTACGGACATTCTCACTGTACCTCTGCTTCGGCATGTACAGAAGTCCTTGTGAAAGTAAAGTGAAGGCAACTAGTACTAGTAAACTGCTTGACAACATGCCCATGAACGATGCGGCGGCTGAACTAAGCTCTGGTAAGTTCAATGTGGCTTACTGCCGTGATTCGGAGTAAAAACTACCAACACCACGTGTGCATTTTGGCTAGTTTCGATATCGTTATATTGATTGACACACATAGCATTGTTACCAGTTAGAAACAATTAAAAAAATAAAGCCATCTAGAATATACTGCCATGCTATTTAATGGTACTCAACTGAAGTTGTTTTTAACATGACAGTAATGGAAATATTTTTGTTCGAGATTTATTCTGATGTAGATCTCGACCAATATCTAATCTGCAAAATTTCAGATCATTCACAAAAAGTAATTATTTTAATTGTAAGAAATGACCCACAAATGAAAAGAGTTTTAATGTTTTTATCACAAATCGGGCTGAGAAACGTTTCTATATATTTCTTTATTATCTTCTGTATATATTTCCGTTTTAATTGCCCCTGGTTATCTATGTAAGAAATACAGATGTAATGTTTTAAGGCTTTTGGACCTCAGTAGATGTTCTTTAACCCTTTTATCCGTCTGGCGGCAACAGATTCTACTCATGCGACATGTACGGGGCAAGATCAGCCGGCACATCTATACCGTCTGATTGTTTTTGTTTGGTCTTACGGCGCACTTACACACTTTTTGTCATGGCGCCGAAATATAAAAGATGAGCTTGGCTAACTTCGGGAATGAAGGTCTGCAGTATTCGCTATTCAGTCAATACATTTTCTGAATTTTCCCCAAACATGATAAAGGTTTGACAAGTCCATATAAGATATTATGCGTGGTAAGGGTTAAGCCTTACAATATGTTGTTCGCCTATTCAAATATATGCGCAGTTTTCTCAACTTATCTTAAACTGTGGTGTATATATACTTATATCATAGCACGGATATTAATACGAGGGCTGTCCAAAAAATTCGTGCACTGCAGTTATTGTCGTGAGAGTTATTGATAGAAAAACATGAATTATATATCACTTGAAGGGGAGATCTGTCTGAAATAAGAAAACAAAATAAAAAAAACATGTAATCGGCATGTCGTGAAAACGAATCGTCATACAGTTACCTTGGTAACGTAATACCGGCGCACGACAAAAAAAATGGGTTAGTTCATTAATTTGAGGCATCACGGTATTCTTTTAACACTACATATGAAAGTTAAATCTCACGGAAAAGTGTGTGTACATATTCCTAACGTCACTAGAAAATATTACGACATTTGCCCTATTGTAACGGTCGTTAACACACATTTTTGTGAGGTCGTCAATACTGTAATTACGTGAAAATGTCAGTCTCTAAAGCTGGAAATACGGACGATCATTACATTTTGTGCAAATATTGGTACAACACCAACCCATACCTACAAAGAACTTAAAATGGCAAGCGGGACAAGTTCAGTGTCACGAAGGCTGGTTTTTAAATGGCACAAACGCTCTGTAGAAGGGCGAGAGTCGGTAGACGATGACAATCGGTCAGGCAGACGTCCGTCCGTAAAGCCGGCGCATGTGACGAGGGTTGTCAAATATATTCGTGTACTGGTGGAATATGTTACATGTACGTTCCATAAGAACAATAAAAACTATAAAATACTTTGCATCAATCATTCCTCTATTGACAGTAAAACAAATTATAACATAAAAAGCAAATGCCACTTTACAAGCAACAAACAATTAATACAATAACAGTAATGAACTTTCCCAATTTTTTGTCGTGCGCCGGTATTACGTTACTAAGGTAACTTAATGACCATTCTTTTACATGACACGCCCATTACTTGGCTTTTTCTTTTGTTTTCTTATTTGAGACAGATTTCCCCTTCAAGTGATATATAATTCATTTGTTTTTATTAATATCTCTGACGACAATAACTGCAGTGCACGAACTTTTTGGACAACCCTCGTATAAATCCGTGGTCATAGATAGCAATATATAACACACTTTCGCTGATACCGGGTTCATTTAATATAGGGCTATCCAGATATCACCCGTCGCGGATATGTATAATCCCCTGGTCTATTGTACTTTATTGATGGTCCGTAACGTTGGACATTTAATTTCTTACAAAAAAGCTTCTTCAAATAGGTATCATAGTGAAGATGCTACTAATGCTATTATCTAATGTATAATGTATACATTGGTCGGTCTCTTTTTATCAAGCTCTGTGAAGTTAAATTGATAGATTGTTAAATAACTTAGTCATAATACATGTATTTTACGCATGACCCTAAAAATCTATTTAACAAAATGTTTCATGAGGCGAGAGAGTTCTTTTATTTTTTTTCTCTCTACGCTTTAGCCCTTTTGAATTTTTTTTTATGAAAATAAAAAATAATCAGAAAAGAACAGAACAGAACAAAACAGACCAGAACATAAAATTTATTTTAGATTTAAGCATTACAGCTTATCATCATCAACCATTAGGTACATACATATACAATAATTACAAATAAATAAGTAGCATACAAAAACCATGGATTGAATTATATATATATATATAAAATATTACGGTTAGATATAAATGTATTTAATTTGTTTTAATATCTTGCTGAGTTCACATCTGTATAATGATATTTAATTTTAAGTATTAATAATAATAATCGTAAGTTAATTGGTATCATTTGAACAGAAAAACGATAGAACTAAACAAGAATAATGTTTTACTACTATTTTTTTTCTATTTGACTAAACACTGGATAAGGCGTTAACATCTTTCTAAAATAATTATGAATCAGTGTAAACTACATACATGTATATTACTGTTCAGATCAATGATTTGCTATGTTGCTATGGTAATCCTTTTGATATATTAGTTGCATAACCTTGAATTTATGTATGATGATGGTTAAGTGATTTCGTTAACATAAAATTCATAAATCCAATCCACCCATTGCGCTTTAAGTGTAGGACCCGCACGATTAAACACCGTGTGGTTACATAAATATATATTTTTTTTCGTCTGCGTAGCATGTTTTTTTTTATCTGCTCAGAGGTATAAGTAACACATGCATACTGCCATGTATACGCACGATTAAGTACCACTTTTGGTAATAAAGGCGATAATATATTTCAAAATGTAAAACACTTGAATATTTATATTATATTAGATTTTGTATCAATATTAAGATAACTAAATTTTAATTGGCCAATGAGTAACTTTTTGCAAACATTAAAAGTACATTAAAAATAAAAAGCTTTCTAGAATTAAAATTAAAAGCATTGCTCGGGCATAATGGGACTTTAATAAAGCTTTTGCAATCACGTAAAGCGTGCTATTGTGTACCCTGTAACCTCGAAAACTGATTCTAAAGGACCTATGCATTGCCGTACAATCTGAACATCCTCGGCTATTATCAATAATATCCGTTCTGTGTATTCATATTACTGTGTTCGAGGCCCTTATCCGAAGACTGTTTTTGTCATACCTGTATTTTTTAGGGGGGAGGGGCTTCTGTCTGTCCTACGTGTAAATTTCATGGGGGGGGGGGGGGGGCTTTTGTCCGTATCCCCCGTAGAGCTCCTGTTCACAGATACTTGGGGTTTGGAGCTCAAAAACGCCTTTAAAATCCAAATAAAATGCATATTTGTCAATCCCAGGACATGTACTGATCATATATATCAAAAAATCTTAATATATGCCGTTTTGAAAAAAAATCATATTTCAACAACTATAATAATACACAAGATAAAATGTTCGCCGGAAAAAATCCGCACCCCTACCGTCATAATCACCATGTATTTTATTCCATTTCCAATATTTTCACATAATCCTTTGGTCCATCGACACAGAAGATATAATTCTTCACGATGATGGTCAATTTTAAACTTCAACGGTAATATAAACAACGCAACAGCCGAAATAAACATCAATATTATCGCCGTTTTTTTTCAACGACAAAATCTTTCGATAAATTCAATGGACCAGACGGCTATGAACGAAGCTATCCGATTATGTGGTCCCAGCTTTGCCGTGTGCAAAATGCGCAGCGCTTTTAAGTTTGGGAACCACATAATCGGATAGCTTCGTTCATAGCCGTCTGGTCCATTGAATTTATCGAAAGATTTTGTCGTTGAAAAAAAACGGCGATAATATTGATGTTTATTTCGGCTGTTGCGTTGTTTATATTACCGTTGAAGTTTAAAATTGACCATCATCGTGAAGAATTATATCTTCTGTGTCGATGGACCAAAGGATTATGTGAAAATATTGGAAATGGAATAAAATACATGGTGATTATGACGGTAGGGGTGCGGATTTTTTCCGGCGAACAATTTTATCTTGTGTATTATTATAGTTGTTGAAATATGATTTTTTTTTCAAAACGGCATATATTAAGATTTTTTGATATATATGATCAGTACATGTGCTGGGATTGACAAATATGCATTTTATTTGGATTTTAAAGGCGTTTTGAGCTCCAAACCCCAAGTGTCTGTGCTCCTGTTGTAGTGAAGAGCTTCGTATATTGCTCTAAATGTAGACACCTTGAGATTAATGCTCCGTTGTTTAGTTGTCAGACGCAAACTACCATTATTTTATCTATGTAATAAAAGGAATGTTGCTACTGGTAATTAGTACGGAATGCCGTTAGGGCCATTGCCTATGAATGTGTTGATCTGAAACGCGATAGTCGATAGTACGATGGTGTTAAACGCGAAATCACGAAACTACGATGGTGAAAACGCGAAAGTACGATGATGAAAACGCGACAGTAAGATACTACGATGATGAAAACGCGATAAACTATCGTGTTTTCACCATCGTACTGTCGCGTTTTCACCATCGTAGTTTCGTGATTTCGCGTTTTCATCATCGTACTGTCGTGTTTTCATCATCGTACTATCGCGTTTTCACCATCGTACTATCGCGTTTTCACCATCGTACTATCGCGTTTTCATCATCGTACTGTCGTGTTTTCATCATCATAGTATCGCGTTTTCACCATCGTACTGTCGTGTTTTCATCATCGTACTATCGCGTTTTCATCATCGTACTATCGCGTTTTCATCATCGTACTATCGCGTTTTCACCATCGTAGTTTCGTGATTTCGTGTTTTCACCATCGTACTATCGACTATCGCGTTTCAGATTAACACATTCATAGGCGATGGCCCTAACGGCATTCCGGAATGCCGTTAGGGCCATCGCCTATGAATGGTTTGATCTGAAACGCGATACTCGACAGTGCGATGATGAAAACGCGAAATCACGAAACTACGATGGTGAAACGCGACAGTGCGATGGTGAAAACACGATAGTTTATCGCGTTTTCATCATCGTAGTATCGTACTGTCGCGTTTTCATCATCGTACTATCGCGTTTTCATCATCGTGCTTTCGCGTTTTCACCATCGTAGTTTCGTGATTTCGCTTTTTCACCATCGTACTATCGACTATCGCGTTTTAGATCAACACATTCATAGGCGATGGCCCTAACGGCATTCCGTAAATTAGTGTGCTTTGATAGTTTGCTTTAAAAGGCCCATTATGCTTTTATTTCTATTTCTCAAAAGCTTTTTTATTTTTGATGTACTTTTACAGTATCCAAAAACTTACTCATTGGCCAATTACCGGAACCATCTTTTTCATATGTTGTTTTTTGGCAATAATAACAATGATAGTGAATAAGTAGTTTATATGAAAGTCAAAATACTACTTTGTTTACATTTTGCTACTTTTATGACAAATAATTTCACATGCATCGTTACTTTCTTCAGGTAACAAAGATGTGGTGGCTGCGTTCTGTGAAAATCGCCTTTGCTTTGTTGGTCTTTATTCTCATTTTTATACCTATTCAAAAATGAAAAGAACTCGGACATAATCACCTGACACAAAATGTACTAAAATCAAATCAATTGTTAAAAACAAAATTATCGTCATTGAAAAAGTTAGCGTACTTCACATGAAAATTTGATCTTAAATATCGAAGGGAGTTTAGGTCTTAAACTTATACTGCAATATACCCAAACGAAACGCACGTGATGTGTATAAAGGTTCTTTGCTTTTTTTGAATGAAAAAGTCATTACATAGACAACCGTTTCCCGAAAACAATACGACATGGCAGTACGACTGAGTATGACGCATTTTGCCCGCATGATATAACAATTGAAGAGAGGGCGGTGCGGGGGAGGTGGCGGGTCTTTAAACTGCAATAAACGAGTTTAATATTTTCTGATCCGATGAACTATTCTTACGACCCACGTGCATAAGGCATACTTCTTAACTTTTTCTTTGACGTAAACCGAACTTTTGTAACTTGATATATAATTATATAAGTAGGTCACGCATAAATAAATCATTTCTTTCTCATACTGACTACATAAATGTTTTGAAAAAGGACACTTTCTTGATTTACATTGATAATACATGATGAATGGTAGTTAATGAAGTGATGTACATACAGTGTATGAATATGAATGATAGTTTTTGGGTCATAAAAATATATATTAATAAATGTTATATGAAATATTTGAAAGATATTATAATAGAGTGCTATAAAGGGCATGTTATATACCATCATGTATATATTTTTTACCTGTAAAATACCTTCAATCGTACAGTTCGGTTAAAAAGTAAAGATACACCCCCGCACACCCCCGCACACTCCTTATGCATGTACTCTACAAATACCCCTTTAAATACTTCTATGAAAGTAAAAGACATTTGAACGATTAGTAGACGTGTCCAAAAAGGGAGAAAATACTTTAAGTACCAGAAAGAAAGAGGTTTTGTGATGTGGTATGTTTAGTAAGGGTATTTTAATAACTGATCCCATTCAACCTTATAGAAATAGTATACCAAAACGGAAAGGTAAACTGTGCATAAAGTTTAATGTTTGTCAGTTTTATGTTACTAATTTATAGCTTATTCATTTGCCTACAAAATTACGTGTTTTTCTTTTAGAGATATGTTCATTGAATTAACGTAGTAGAGGTCATATCTTGCAGGTTTTCAGATTTTAATGTAAAAATGTATAATAAAAATGACATTTATTGTTGAAAAAACTGTAGAGCGTTATCATTTCTATTATGATTTCATTTTAATGAATTCGCGGTTTTCTGGGCATCACTTATTACCTGGTGACGTATTGGAAAAAAACATACGTAAATATAACATGACTGACACGTTTGAATATAACTTAAAATAAAACGCAAACAGTTTTTTGAAGTTTATTTTTTAAAGAAAAAAAATAGAAGTATATGTTTACGTTGATACGTTACGGCTTGCGCGTTTATGACATTTAGCGTCATTAACGCCACACATGTTGAAAAATTGAAAAGTTTAATTGGTCCACTTCGGAAATATCTATGTCCTGTTTGCTCAATTTTAAGAGTATGATTTCTTTACATTTTAGCGGGTTAAGCATTTGTTAATTTATTAAAGACATAACACTTTCAAACTATCTATAAAAACTGCCAGGTACTTGTAAATAAAAAAAATCAAGGCCATTTTGATTACGAGAAAAAAAAATCATTTACAAATCTATACATTTGTGATCTTAACTTCCTTTTTCAACATATAGGAGGACAATTAAAATGTAACAAATATGGATTGAAGCAGCCTCTATATGTTTGAAACTTTGCCACATTCTATAACAAGCGTCGTTATGACCATGAGCAAATTAAAAAATCATTTTAGTAAATGCTTTTTAATCAATATGAAAACGGAAATTTACGGAGTTTACCGAACATATAGCTACGGATGAATGGCATACAATGAACTACGTGTTTAAACCTTAATTAAGTATTAAGTTGATTTAAAGGCTGTACTATAAATTTTACAAATGATGCGATGAAACACATAATTATCAATTATACGCCATGTTATTATTCAGGAACACTTTCTGTACATTAAATGGGCGAACCATCGTTCGTAAATAAATCAAAACACATGAAAATTTCGATAGCTTATGTTTTGAATTAAAAGACTCGCTTATAATAGTCTCGCTTATCAAGAATCAAGAATAAGTCGAGGTCGTTGACATAAAACCCCTTACCCCTTAACGTCGTGAGTTCGAATCCCGCCTTGAACTTTGAATAATTTCATGTGTAAGTCGTAGTTCTCATTCACGTTACGTTAGCTCGTAAAAATTATCATATGTCTAAAAAATATACATATATCCAGGTAGCTTACGGAACGTTGTTTGTTCTACTCAGGTGTCCGCTTGTGCCTGAAATAATGAAGAAAGGGGCCCCTGAGGTCTTCCTCCACAAGTAAAGCTGAAAAGTCGCCATATGACCTGTACTGTGCCGGTGCGACTAAAGCCCGACAGCATAATTAGCCAGCAGCAGCAGCAGCAACAACAACAACAACAACATATGACTGTTTAAATACATGTAGCTATATGTTCATATTTCACTGTAAATAACGCGCAGTCAAATACCCTTGACGATGAGCTCTTTCCTGATGAAATATTAATACAGTATTTAAATAAATAAATAATCACTTGAAGCGATATAGACAAACCTGTTCTAGCTATACTGTATAGGCTGACGATATATTGTCGTAAACATGAAAAATGAAATGAACCGCGTCACGACAAAACCAACATAATGGGTTTGCGACCAGCATGGATCCAGACCAGCCTGCGCATCCGCGCAGTCAGATCAGGATCCATGCTGTTCGCTTACCAACTCTATTACAAGTAGAGAAACTAAAAAGGAACAGCATGGATCCTGATCAGACTGCGCGGATGCGCAGGCTGGTCTGGATCCATGCTGGTCGCAAACCCATTATGTTGGTTTTGTCGTGACGCGGCTCAAATGTATGCTAAGAAAACCCGTGCCAGAACACTTGGTATTTTATAAACTAGAGTTGAATTGTGTCAATTTTATTTTCTTTCAAGGTTATAATTATAATATAAGTTTTGATTTTTTTGTAAATCGATATACGTGTTAAAATATCTTCATCAAAATTGCAAGTTTTTATCCTTAAAACTTAAGTGTCTTTGCGGATGGGGTTTACGGAAATGATCGTTTCAATGCAATATTATTATTGGTAGAACGTCATAAATGTTACATAATCCAGATGAGTTTATTTGGTGTTATTGCAAGCCAATATCGTGTTCTATGCAAAACTAAAAAAAAAGAAGAAAAAAAAAACCCGGTTCCGACTTATTGCGTCATAATATCAGCCATTTATTGAGGGAGAAAAAAGTGTCATCCCTTATCCAACCTTATTTTCATATGCCGTAATTTTTTGAAAAAAGATACTTCGGAACTCGGCAAATGTGGTTCTAGAGATTATCCGGACTCGGCAAATGTGTCTCTAGAGATTATCCGGAACTCGGCAAATGCGGCTCTAGAGATACTTCGGAAGTCGGCAAATGTGGCTCTATAAATACTTCGGAACTCGGCAACTGTGGCGCTAGAGATTATTCGGAACTGGGCAAATGTGTCTCTGGAGATTATCCGGAACTCGGCAAATGCGGCTCTAGAGATACTTCGGAAGTCGGCAAATGTGGTCCTTTTCCCATCAAATTTCGGCACTTTTACAAAAACAAATAAGTCAAAAATACGTGAAACGATATCTAGCGCAGTGAAGCTACTACGGAAAATGTTTGTTTGTACATTGGGATAAAATTGGGAAAATCCAAATTTTCCGTGTTTCGGATTACGTCTATTTGGAACTGTCTTTTGTTAAAGAGATGAATTTATAAAAATTAAGCCGACGACAAAATAGGTTCGAAATAACTGGAATCTATGCATCTATTAGTTCCAGCTGGTAAGTTGGTTTTGACCCCTTGTGATGTATTGAAGTTTGCAACACCCGAAGTTATTCCTGTTTCGGCGCCATGTGACCTGTACTGTGTTGGTTCGTCATAAAACAAAACAAACAAAAGCAATAACGCAGACGACAGTAAAGGGTAATTCCAAGACCTACGAAAGACCGGTGGGGACATTTCAACTTCATGAATTCCCGATTTCAGCTTCATGAATTCTCGATTTCAACTTCAAGAATTCACGATTTCAACTTCACGAATTCACGATTTCAACTTCACGAATTCACGATTTCAACTTCATGAATTCACGATTTCAAGTTGAAATCGTGAATTCATGAAGTTGAAATCGTGAATTCGTGAAGTTGAAGTCGTGAATTCATGAAGCTGAATCGTGAATTCCGTATTATGAAAACGGGAATGCACGAAGTTTAAATTGTGAATTCATGAAGATGAAATCGGGAATTCATGAAGTTGAAATGGCCCTACCGGTCTTTCGTAAAGACCGGCCTTTTACTTCAGACCTCAGCAAGATGTTACTACTGCAGGCGCTCCGAAATGTTTAAACAATACTAACACGTAAAATTTAATCTTATTTGTTGAATTGTTAGTTAAAATATATTTCTGGGAAGGGCTGTTGCTAATTTTGTAATAACCTGTAGCCCAACCCATATGCACTTTACTTATATGGTACATTTTTTTGTGTTATTCAAGTTTCATGGGATTAATATTTCCAAAAGAATATTATTTAAAGGGAAAATTTAATTGGGAAATTTAAAAGTGAACAATTTAAAGGGATTTCATTTTTATAATGTATCCCATTTTTGTTTATTTATGGGGCGGGAAACAAATAAGGGAAGGGAAGGGCACGGTCTTTTCTTATTCCCTTTGGGAGCTTTAAACCCTACAGGCAATTTACATTTACTCGGGGTAAATAAAAAAGTTCAAGGACAGGGGATTTTGGGTCAAATTATTTGGGGAGAAAAACACCTTTATTTCTTAAAATTTTTTTTTTTTTTCCCAAAACGAAATAATTAAAAAAATACTCGATTTTGTTTAATAATTTTGGGTTTTCAAAAATTTTTTTAACCCAATTTTAAAACCCTTTTGGTAAAGGAAAAGATACGGAAGCGTTTTCCCTCAAAACATTGAAAAAAAAATTTGAAAAAAGGGGTTTTAAATTTTAAAAGCATTTTTTCAATAGTGGGCCCTTTAAACCCGAAAAGAAAGTGGTTTGCATACAAAACAAAAAATTCATAATAAATTTCTATATCTTTTAAAACAAACCCCTTTTAATTTAAATTTTCAATTTAAAAAAAAAACCCCAAAACCAAAGGGCATTAATTTTTTAAAAAAAAGGGATTTTTACTTTTTTGCACGAACTTTTAAACCCCCTTAAAACATATTGACATTTAAGTTTTAGAGCCGTTTTGGGCAACAAAAATGAAAATGATGTTTTTTTAAAATCGGGCTTAAACGATGTTACTTTTTTTTACCCGGGTAATACGATAGATTTTCAAAAACGGGAAATTTCCCCATTGGGAAAACAGATGTAAAACTAGTTAGCATCTTTTAATTACTGTCACTAACGTGCTCCTTGACGACTATTAAAGGGTTAGTTTTTCAGGTCAATGTAAATCGACGGAGTCATCTTGGGTATTTGATGAAAATCTTTAAAATTTTTTTATTTGGGAAAATCACCAAAATTGGGAAAAAAATTTTTTTTTTTCGAAAAAACCTTTTAAAGATTCAGAAATTGGTTTTTTCCCCCTTAAAGCAGTTAAAGGGGTTTCCCCCAATTTAAGGGTTTTTTAGAGGGTTTCCGTTACTGCCCCGAAGGGGCGATTTTATTCATTAATTTGTAAGCCAAAAAACAGTTGTTTTCCTGGGCTTTCCCCTTTTTTTAAAATGAAAAAATGCCCCACAATTTTTAAACCGGGAAAATTTTTTGGGAAACATCATTGATTGGAAATTAATAAACATTTTATGAAAAAGGGATAAAGTGAAAATAATTATTTAAATTTAATAGACGCAAATCTGTAAAATTTATATGCAATTCTGTAATTTTTTAGAAATGATTGTTTAATTATTTACATATTATTTTAAAATAATACATGTATATATTTCAGGTTGATAAAAGTGAGAGACAAACGTTAACTTTATAAATGCCCACTTACAAGCCCGAAGCACTGGAAACTAACCAACTGGTTGCCCGGTGTAAAGGACTTGGTTGTGTTTCCCAGTAATAGGGAGCCGGCACACAATTCTTCTTGGGTTGAGATATTAGGACAACACAAACATAAGCAACCGCATACATCATTTATATTCTTTCTGATGGTAAATCCGTTTTGACCTATCATTACTTCTCAATGTTATTTTTACAAACACGATTAGATTCGAAATTAGGACGAAAATTGTACTTAAATTCGCACAAAGGCAAAATGTGAATTAATAAAACATAATTTAATGGGTGTCGATCATATGTGGATACAGATACTGATACAGTTACCCAGGTCAAAAATATTTTAGCCGCCTATACTGTATATGTTATAGTTATTCAGGCAAATCTTCCTCAGTCCTCATTCCTTTCCTTGTTAAGAAACTAACTGTCTATAACTTAAAACTATCCAATAGCCATCCGACTTTCCATGTTTTTGAATCAATTATAGCTATAGTAGTGATGCCATGAAAATGGACCACTGATGTAATATTTGCGTAATATGCATAATGAATTATCGCCTCTTTCTTCACATAAAGTGCCCTTTCTACAACACCCCTCCCGTTTTTATGACCCGCCCCTCTCCGGTGCTACACTGGGTGCCCTGTGTGGCCGGATATTGTGGTGATAGCGTACCGTTAACGTTACTACGTGTTTTCAAGGGGTTGGGGGGTTTTTAATTTTTGATTTTTTACTTTCATAGTTAATAAACAAGTCTTTTTTTTTTTGCTTAATTTTCAATTATTAATTTCAAAGTTCCCAAATGTTTCCCCAAAAACCCCCCTGTACCAAACCCTAAATAATAGTCGTAAAAAGTAAAGTTTTGTTTTTTTTGCAGTTATGTGAAACATGTATTTCTTTTTGGAAACAGATTGATATTAACCCCCTTTTCAATTTAAAATAAAACCTTTTGTATTTCAATTTAAATTTCAATTGCTTTTTATTAAACCAAAATTCCCCGAAAAAGGAAATACAATTTTTTAAAATGAGAAAAAAAGGGTTGGGGTTAATTAAAAGGTAATTAATAAAAAATTTTTAAAAAATAAATTAATTTAGAGAAGTTGGGGGGTAAAATTTTCCTTTCAGGCCTTGGCACTTTTTAAATAAAAAAAAGGGGAACTAAATTAAAAGGCAAAAATAGTAGCTTTTAAAATTTTTATTAAAAAAGGAAAAAAAAAATTAGAAAAATAAAAATGGAAATTTGAAAAAGCCCTCCAATGTTTGGAAAAAAAATTTTTTTTTCCAAAACCCTTTTAAAAATTTTTTTAGCTAAAAGGGTTGGCAGTTTGGGTCAGAAAAAAGGTTTGGGGGTTTTATAAAAAAAAAAAAGTAAAAAAATTTAAAAGGGGTTAATTCCCTTTAAAAATTTTCAAAGGGGTTCAAATTTTACTTTTTTAAAAATCAAAAAATTTTGAAATTTAAAAAAGTTTTATAAAATTTAAAATTTTAATCCTTTTTAATTTTGGGGTTTTGAAGAAAGGTAAACCCAAAAAGGAATGGTTTTTTAATATTCATTTTTGGTTCGAAATAATGGCCCAATTTGATAAAATTTACCAATTTAAACCCCAAAACAAAAGGGGAAAAGCTGTTTAAAAGAAAAAAATTCTGTAATTTTCAACCCCCTTTTGTTCAAACATTTTCAGGAAAGAAGTTAAATTTTTTTGTGAATTTGAAAATTCCCTTTTTCAAAACTTTTAAATTAAAAATTTCCCTTTTTTTAAAAAATTTTATTAATTTTTTTCCAGTTAAAGAATTAAACCCCCAAGCCTCATTTTAAAAAGGTTTTGAAAATATTTAAAGGGGTAAGTTTTTGAAACTGATTGGGAAAAATTTTTGAAAATTTCAGGTAGAACTATCAATAATTTTTCCAAAAATTTAAAATTGGGCTTTTTTTCCAAAATATTTTAAAAGTTGAAAAATTTTCCCCAAAAAATTAAAAATTTTAAACGTTTTTTTCAAAACATTTTTTTAAAACACCAAAAAATATTTTTTAAATTGTTTTTCAAGAGAAATTTTTTTAAAAATTTAAGTTTTTTGCTCGTTTTTTGAAAAAAAATGGAAAAGTTTTTGTTTTCCCAAAAGTTTTAAATTTGGTTTTTTTAATTTTAAAGGGAAGGAAAACAAAATTTAACCAAAAATTTGTTTTTAATAAAGCACCATAAAAGGAAAAAAATTATAAATGAAAATTTGGGAAAAAAAGGTTTTGGGAACCCCAATTTTGGGAAAAACAAAAAACATGTTTATTTTTTTAAAGTTTTAAAGAAAAGGCTTTTTGAATAATAACCATTTTTTAAAAAATTAATTTAAAAATTTTTAAATTAAAATTTTTAAAAAATTTTTTAAACCAATTTTCCGTTTTAGAAGTTTTTTTCCCCTTTTAAAAATTAAAATTAGGGAAAGGGTAAAGTACCAAAATTTTTTTTTTTTTGGGAAAACATTCAAAAAATATTAAAAATTTTTTTTTAATTTTTTAAAAAGATAAATTTTTTTCGATTAAAAGGTTAAATTTAAAATTACCAAAGCAAAATTTTTTCTTTTCCAAGTGCCTTTTGAAATGGGCAAAACAAAAGAAAAACGGTTAAAAAAAAATTTTTAAAATTATAATTGTTTTTAAAAATACGTTTTTACTTTCCCCTCTTTTTTAAAATCAAGCTGTAGACATATATCGTTTCAGCAGACGACAATATAAACCTACGTAGCTTAAATTAGCCTCTTCAGCCCGCTGGAGATCGATTTTATAGACCTGTGAGAAAGTCAGCGAAGCGAACCGATTGGATGATAACGCTTTGAATGACGTTACTTAATTCATTTTCATACCATCGTTCAAACTGACATGTCACACACAAATGAAAACGGAATTTAAGTTTAAGATTCTTTGATAGTTACTTTCTCTACTTTTACATTTTGATATTTGAGATTTAAACTTCAATTCAAAATGGCTGGAGAATCGGATAAAATGAAACAAGTATCATTTATAGGAGCTTGGCGTACTCAGCATGTTTCCGAACAACTTCTTCGCCAGATAAGCAACCAAATAGCAACGAAGAAAAAAATTGCCACTCAGGTGAATATCACACCTGAAGGACTGGAACTACTTATATTCAATAATGAAGGAAAGTTAACGCGCAAGGATAAAATAGCACTGGAAAATATTGTGGACTTTATTGATAATAAATACTTTATTGATAACAAATACAGAACCGCGTGCACTCTGGCAATTGTTCGGGAGAAACAACAAAAGGTGTACACAGTGTTTGTTTTCTTATGCAAATCCGATAGAGACGCAGCTTCTCTTATTCATACTTTTAAAACTATAAAGAGACAGTTGAGTGGAGAAGGATATAATACCAATCTTACACCTAAAGGAAAAAATTGGGTTTTGCAGCCAAAGAACGAGCAAATCGTGAACCAGACGATAAACGGAGATGTACGAGGAAAAACCATAGTAAATATGCCCGGAAATAACGTCCGTGTCATCAGTACAGAAAAACAAAATGGCGGAGTGATCGTGACCGATACAAGTGACCGTCATGATAGTTTTTCCCGTGAATCAATTAAAACTTCAAATTCTGAAGTAAAGGAAGAGCTTCACATTCTAGCGGATGAAGTTAGGGGTATTAAAAAGTTGCTTCAAGGATCCCAAGGCAGATCACAGTTTGAGAAACACTATGGCTACAGGATTCTTCACAGTCCACCACCAGTTGAAAGGCAAGTCACTTATGTCGAAAGAAATATAGATGCTCGACCAATTGAACCTATTCCTGGAAACGTATATGTTAAAAATGAAGCAAACGTTCGTCACACAAATGGTGGCCCTCAAGTCATCAGGGTTGGTGGCAGAGTTCCACGAAGCACCAGGCAATTAAAAACCAGAAGCCACTTTGTAAGTGTCAAATCTCCTACAAGACAGGATTATAGGAAACGAGTTTACGATTCAGAAAACCCGTATGCAGAAAGTGGGTCGGCTATTTATCCTGTAAGAATTATTGGACGGACAACACCACCACAACAAGCTGTTCAGAGACAAAGACTATACCAGCCACTGTCTCAGAGCTCTGATATTATACATAAAAATATCGAAGATGTGTATAAGTCAAGGTCAATACGTAGAATGTATTTGCCACAATCAGCAGCACAAAACAGCAAAACAGTAGAATACGTTCAAAGTCACGGGTTAGAGAATGTACCGCAGGAGCAACCACTCGTGAGACAAAAAGTGGTTGTTAACAGGGAATCTCAGCAAAACGCAGTTCATGTCAAGTATAATCCGGAAGTCAGAACTTATTACGAGCCAAAAGATGCCGAAACATCGAAAGTAGAATCAAATTCAGAAGCAAGTACTGATGTTAACACGTCTGTTAATGACAATCTTGAAGATAAAATGAAACAGATCGAAAGTAGTTTAGACATGGAACAAAGGGAAATAATACAAGAAAGAAATGACAATGAAGTCATTTTCAAAAATGTTGACGAAGACAATCGTAGAAATATTAGTGAAATTAGAGAAAATGCCATGTATGTTCAGAATGTTGAATCAAGCAAAGGAAATGTGTATCACGTCCGTGCTGAATTTGCAGACGAATACGAGAACAATCTTGAGAACAATCTTGGATACGACAAACGTGTTACCGTCATCAATAGTAACGGAGTGAATCATGGGAATGAAGAATACCAAAGAAGAGTTGTCCACGACGAAAATGTTACAATTATAGGATTAGATTCATCACAACTAAGACAGGTACACGATGAGAGACCTATGACTAGCGAAAGCATTGCAGTTATTGAAAACGCTGAATCAGACCAAGACGAAGTTTTAATGTCTCAGCATACAGGGAAAAGTGAAACAGTTGAAGTCGATATCAATGATGAAGAAAATGCTGGAGACTATACAAAAGAAACAATTGTAACCGAAGAACCAATAAATGATGTTACTAACGAGCGATCGCTTGTAGCAGATGATGTTAAGATAGAAATAGAAGAACAATTGTCTGAACGTCTGAATAAAGAAAGAGAAGATAGTGGACTCTTTGGTGCCTACACAACAAGACCAGACGAGGATGAACCTAAAGATGCCATTTTAAGTGAACCCGCCTTTAGGTACAAAGACGATGATGATGATGATGAAACATTAGTACGTGAAGATAAAACTGAAAAATTGAATGCCTCAAATCGATTTGGAGTCTTTGTAAATTCAGGAATGGCTTCAGAACCGGGTAGAATTATTTCAGAAGAGATTGAGGAAAAAGAATTAGATATGGACAAAAACATAGAAATTATAGAAGAAAAACGCGTGCGATATAATGAAATGGTCGAACAGATACCTTTGGCAGACGATGAACCTGAACATTTAATTGGCAATGTTAAACATACCCGTTCTGTTTTTGAGGCTCGTGCGCAAGAAAACCACGTTTCCCAAGATAACTTTAGAAGTGAATTAAGTTCAGTTGTTTCACGGATAAGGCACAACTATGATGAAAAAACGAGAGAAGAGGAAAGCAACACTGGGAATCTTGGAGAAGATGAAGAAGGGTATGTACTAGATATGAATGCTTTAAAAGCATACTCCACAGAGCCAGATATCATTATTGTTGATGCTGATAACGAGGGAACCGATAGAATTACGGCTGTCAAGGACGAGTACGAGGAAACAAATGAATTGATTTCTGTTCACATGAATGAAAACGAAGGAACAGAAGCAGTTTATTCTGTTGAAACGGATGAAATCGAAAAAAGAGAAGCGATCGTTTCTTTTGAAACTGACGAAAATGAGAAAACAATTGACAATGTCATAAGAGATAAGAAAGAAATCATTGCGGAAGATTTAGACGACGAAAAAAGAGAAGCGATCGTTTCTTTTGAAAGTGACGAAAATGAGAAAACAATTGACAATGTCATAAGAGATAAGAAAGAAATCATTGCCGAAGATTTAGACGACGAAGTGCTCAAAATAGAAGGGGACAATTTAGAAATGTTCAATAGGGTCAATGACGAAGAAATCCAATTAGACTCTAAATTAGACTCTACGAAAAATGTAATCAGTGAAGAAGTTCACGAGTTCATTAATACAACTGAAGACAAAGTTTTATTTTAACACGTGTTTAGAGAGGAGACATGCATAGAATCACAGTGAAGATAAGTGAACAGTTTACTTTAACAATTTTTTGATACTCAATGGCATAGGTGCGGTGATTGCCTAGGTCACGGTAGATCTTAAACTGATACAACAGTTAGACATGTATTTATATACAAGATATGTGTATTTTAAAGGACAAACGGTATTCAGAGATATTTAAATGTTTAAAGAATAAGAAACAATCTTTTGGCAAGACAACGTGTGCTCATTATGTGTTCCATTTTTTTGCTTTGTAGAATACACAAAAAAGCATATCGTTAGCTTTTCTTAACTTTGAGATGATATTACATATGAATAACTTATATAAAACATATTAATGTAGTCTAGAAAACGATGTAACATTTTATATAAGGCGCGCTTATATTAGAATAACAATTTATAAACATGTTAGATTATGTAAACTAATAATTTATTTATTTACGTCATCGATAGTCGAGGCTTTGGTTTTAGCATATTTACGTAATATTAAAACAAAAAAACATGAGCAATAATTAATTGTACAGAAAGAAAGAGTTCCTTAATTGTAATAATAATTATTCAAAAACTTGTGTATGTAAGCTTATTACAATATGAATACTATATTCGGTGATGATAAATTACTGTGCAGTGTGCGCTAGTCTGTTTTAATTACTCATTGTTAAAGAGAAGATATAAGGTAAGCAAAGTATATTCATGTATATTTTCGTTGTATCTTTTAATTGTTTTAACTGACTGATTGTTTAAAAATATACGACACTTTAGCTCTGTTACCTAGCCTGTAGCATAGACTGAATATCTTTAAAGATTGACGTAGTCTCATAAATGCTACCATACTAATTTCACAAAAATGTTTTGTATCTTGTTACAGTTTCCAAAAAAGTAACTCATTTGCCATATAAATGAACTATCTTTGCTTCTTTTGCTTTTTTTTGACAATTAAGTGAATTAGTATTTTGTATGGAAGTAAAATACTACTTTGTTTACATTTGAATATGGATTTCTGTGACATAATATGCCTTTAACATTAACATTATACTGTTTTTCTTTCTTCTTACTCAAACTGTTTTCAAGTCTTATCGTTTAAAGTGCATTTATTATTCTTGCCAGATAAGTAACCATTAATTGTATACAAGAAATATATTCGTATATTACGAGAAAATGTACGATGCGCGTATATTTATATTTGACCTACGTCCCATTAATATTATCTTTTTGCACAAACAAAAACAAGTGCAATGCAAATCTGAATAATGTTCTTATTTTCTTATTTAGATTGTTTTACAACTTCTTTTAATATTTCGTTACACAAATGGTAATTATATTTACTATTACGTATAGAGTAGATGTCAAAAATGATGAAACTTCCTTTGAAAGATTTTAATTTATGGTTACTTTGATGTATTATTATCTGACACGTGGTTTTCTCTTTTTTTATTAATTTCATGTATAATTCAAATACCGTTATACCTTTTTAATTTGTGTGGGTTGATTTGTACATTTGCTATACATGTGTTTTTTTCAAATCGGAATTCCTTTTTTTCAATATACCTGATTTATCACAATCGTATTTTTTTCTGAATCAGCCTTTATTACATGACTTTTTTTATTATTCAACACTGTCTTATCTTGCCTTATTCTGCATTTGATTGAGTGAAGAGTTCTACCATTTCATTAACAAAATCTTACACATTTTCATTTCAAGATTCATCTATATTTTGATAAAACAATATTTTGTGTGCGTTATTTATTCAGTTGAGCATAGCTGTTATATAATTCTATATATATCCATTTATTTTAAGTACTTCGTCGTGTATCTGTATGCATGATAGAAATCCCGCTGTGAAATTACCATTTCTATTATAAAGGTATATTATAGATAGGGTTTACCGCATAGGGAAAAGTTGATGAAGTATTCAATGTTCTTTTAAATGCTATCCCCAGGTGTTAGGTAAGGCGTGAATCTCCCCGCAATGTTATACATTGTATATATGATAAAAATATCACCCATGGATAGTTGTAAAAAGTAAAATGAAGGAAGCAAATTTATGTATAATTTTGTCCTTATAAATATTTATATTTTACCTGTCCTTGTGTTCAAACCATGGTTATGTAAATTTTCAATATATTCATATTATATATATACTTTATTGAACCTGTATAACCGTAACGTTCGCTGACTTTATTTGAATGTTTCTCAATTTGTATGCTAGAATTGTATGTTTTTATGTTGAAAAAGGCTCGAGTATAGCAAAGCATCTGTGATAGAGAAAGCATCCAGTTAATTAACGTTTGGGAGGCGAATGTCACAATAGACTTTATATTCTTTACTATCATTTTTTGTATTTGTAATGAAGTGTAAATAAAGACAATGCTTAAGTTAAATCAACACGAAAAATAACTTTATTCCTGAATGTCATTTTAAAATGAATTCGGACTGGAAATGTTGATTGACATAAGATGATCAAAGGTATATCATTCTTAAAAAGTTTAAGTTGTGCTACACAAGAATGTGTACAAAAATAATAGTTCGCACTTTAGTAAAACCTATACTTACGTTTAACTTTGGAGTTTGAAAATTGAAAAATCTAAAGGAAAACAAAACAAAACAGTTATTTTTTGTGGTTATTATATTACATATGTAATCAATATTTAATCATATACTTTACGCTCAAAATTGTATTCATTTGTTATGTATTGTCCCGATCTTGTTTAATATAACAGTATACATAGAAATCAAATATATATCATATATACTTATATGTTTATCTATCATTCAAAATATAGAATGTTATGTTATTTTATTTGATTTGCATATGGATATATAAACTTTTGAAAATATGCACACATTTACTTTATAGTTGGAGATTTTTTTAACTACTTTTTCTTTTGAACTATTTGTTGGTATGGATTAGATGAAAAATATTAAAAAAGTTATTGGTAAATTTGTCCTTTAGCTTTTAATTAACATGACAATACTTTTATAATAATTTCAACTGAATCTATTGCAATAATAATGATAATAGGTTTCTTGTGTGTTGGTTTTTTACGCCGATTTTATAACCGCGTCGGCTCTTCATCAAGAATCTCCTGAAATTCAGCTGAAATTTGTAAATAAGATTTCATTGCTTGGCTATATATATCCCGCCTAACCGACTTTTCTGAATAACTAACCAGTAATAAGCCAGTTCTTGGCAAGAGACCGGCTACTAACACCAGATTGTTTCTGAATCAGCAGTAAATGGTCATTTGTTTTTCATGCTGATTCAGATATTTAATAGGATAAGTAGTCGGCATTCCTTCGTATCTTTAACATCAAAACAACTGAGTCGCGTCACGACAAAACCAACATAATGGGTTTGCGACCAGCATGGATCCAGACCAGCCTGCGCATCCGCGCAGTCTGGATGCGCAGTCTGATGAGGATCCATGCTGTTCGCTATCAGTTTCTCTACTCGTAATAGGGTTTGTAAGCGAACAGCATGGATCCTGATCAGACTGCGCGGATGCGCAGGCTGGTCTGGATCCATGCTGGTCGCAATCCCATTATGTGACGAGGCTCATGACTTTTCTTTATATTTTGATATTTTTTTGACGTCGTTGTAAAATAATAACGTGTGAAAGGCTTTAAATGTTGATGAATCAACATAGTTTTTGTAGAAGATTGTGCCAATAAATTTGTGTAGAAATTACTATTCAGTCATATATTTAATATCATTGAAATATTTTAGATGTTTGAAAAACAAGAGTGTTTAATCATGCAAGTTTTATCTTTGTTACAATATTGTATATCATAATTATGTATGTATATCATTTGCAAAATAAAGCTTATATGAAATAATGAATGTACTCTCTTTACCACAGTTATAACGATTTCATCAAATGTTTGCATTGTGACGCAAATGTTTAAATGATAAATGGGCAAACCATCTGTGGTTGCCTAAAACGCTGAAATCTTACACAGTTTAAAAATAGAAAAAATATAATTGAATATGAGTTATTAACAAATAGAGATTGTTTGAGCCACGTGACTCATCTTAATAATCTTTTAAATGTAATTGAACGCTATCTTATCCAGCAATATGCTTCGAAACAACCTTTTTTTCTTTGAAAACAAATTGGCTTATACGCATAATATAGACCGAATCAAGTGTCTTATTCATATACGATTTGACTTGCTGAAAGTGATTAGTGATTAACACAAAAGGTCCTACATAGCAAGACCTTTCTATACCACAAAAGTCGCTTGAAAATCACAAATGTGTGTGTGTTTCATAGGGCATGAAAACTCATAAATGTTTGATTTATTAACTAAAACTACTCTGTATTAATATAAATTTTAATAATATCGTGATAATTGACTTCACAAAACAGTTTGTATACGATCGTTTTTATTTGATGTTCTTTGAATGTCACCAACTATAGTAAAGTTATTATAATTTTAGTGATTTAGTACAGTACAAATCTTTGCTCTTAGATCTCTCTCTCTCTCTGAAACAAGATCCGATCTGATAAGATTATATGTATATTAAACGACGTTTAGGCAAACCTGAATGGGATTTCAGAAGCCTAGGTATAAGCTTTTATCAAGTCCGGAAATATTAAACATATTCATTAATTATAATATGTACGTTTTACACTCTTTATTCTATTATCATTCTATTCACTATATTGTTCTACATATTTTATTGTCGGAAGGATTATATTTTTGACGATAACAATTAATTCACGGTAAAGAAAGGACTGTAAATAATGATCAGCTGTTACCAGGAGAAAAAGTCATATTATTTTTAAACGTTAAACGTTCTTTTTTGTGTTATAATGAACTTAAAAAGTTACTATTTGATAGCAATAGAGTTTATTTGGCCACTTCAGATTGTAAAGTGGTCCAAAAGCCAAAAACACAATATGTGAAGTGAATCATTACATATATCAAATTAAAGTGGGAAAATATGACAAAGATGAGACAAAAAATGAATATACTAAGAATTAAATTGAAAATTGTATTTTGTACGTTTGTTATCGCCCGATACGAGTATAAAGCGTTTAAACAGATTTCATTTTTGGGTCCATTTTGCACAACTGAAATAATAATTCTTGGAAGAAAACAGAATAAGCGAGTTATCTGAAATTTTCCTATCAAGTTATTGAGCTAGACCTACATCAAATTGGACACAAATTTCTGCAAAATATTTCAAATCCCGTCATGTTAAAAATCTTAGTGAAGTCCTTTTAAATGTATGTGTAGACTTACGTCTAAATCTGAAAGTAAAATGAGTAAATTAGTTGAAAAAATACCCCCACCCCCCCCAAGGAAAAAAAACAAGAACAACAAGAACAACAAAAAAACCTTTCCCTTACTGTGCAAACAGAACATATTTGTGTAGGAACTTGTAGACACACTTTCGAATCTTGGAACTTATCAAGACTGAACAATTTGTGTAAAATTTCTTGCTCACGTGTCTTGCCTCTGCAGTGGTTTGAACCCGTGAGGTAAGCAATCCTAAGATAACTAGTCTGACGCGTTAATCACTCCCACTCGTTCATGCCGCCACTATATGCATATGTTATTGATATGATGTTTCATATATTCTATATCTGGATTGTTACTATAATTATAAGATATTTTCCTACTGCAGCGCATTGTTATGATAAATTTGCTAAATAGAAACTCTTTGGTTTGGTACTATTTCATTAGTGAGCCACTTTCATAACAAGTAGTAATTCATTTACCTAACACTCGACTTTAGTACCATTGCGATGAATTCATCGTCTGATCTAAAGTTATTCTCGAAATGCATATCTTAGAATTGATAAAATGGAAACATAAAAGTTCGATGGTCTGCTGGTTCAAAATGATTAATCCCTGATTAAATCGCAGACGGCAATGGTAAATTCAAAGTTAAAAAAGTAATATATTTGCAAGCAACCGATCTAAATTAATAGTTGATATGAATTTCTTAGCCTGACTGACTGCCTTAAACTGCATTTTGTATTACATGTCGTACATATAATCGATTTAAACTTCTTAAGAGTATAAAAGGACTATTGAAGTTATGAGCCGTTTGAACTTATTGGCGACATGCAGGTGAGGTTTTATTACCAAACTGTGCATCTGTTTGGCACTGCGAATTGATTATACGATCAAGTATGCACTAGAAAAGAATACATTCCTGAAACATGATACATTAAATAAAATATGTATTATCATTGTGTGTGATGGAACGCATGTTCAGTGCAGGAATTATTTGCTATTTATGACCACATAGAGAGGGAAATGAAATATGACACAGTCATAATGAAAACACATATCTTTACATAAAACTATTAAATTGATATTAGGTATTAAGAAAATAAGGAATTAAGGAATTCACATTCACCACACTAAATATCTTAAATTGACTTGACCATCTTACAGTTATTGACACATCCATTAATCTTTGAAGGGAAAATATCAAAACATTTACTGACTGAATAGCAAACAGGACAGATCTTGGTTGCATCTTTTACTACCAGCAGACTAATGGTTACTATATAAAAAATTAACATTATAGACACACAAACACGAATACAACAGCTTAAAAAAAGAAAGAAATAGCAGATTGACACCGCCGTCCACTAATAATGAAAGTACTATTTGTATAATGAAACAATACATTGCAATTTAGATGCATATTGTTATGGCCCAGAAACGAATACAATGTTTATTCCAAACATGAATTTTATAACGTTAATATTGCGGTATTTTAGATTGCGGTATTTTCACATAAAGAAAATAGCGCTGAATGTGAAAGTGTTTGTCATAAATGTATTAAAATATAAACAAAAAGCCAAGTTATTGTGATTGTTTTCTGTTTATTGACCATTTACACTTAGATGTGCATAATGTCACATTAAAGGGACTCCACTGAGGTCTTTTGACATGACAGGACTGGAAATAATTTTCCGAGATTAATTTTCCATTTGTTGTAGGTACAGACCAATAACTTTTAATTTCTGTTTTAAGTGACCCAACTGATATATATTAGAAATCAAATTTTATGTTTTTTTACTTTTGAACCTCGGCGGAGTTCTCTTTAATAATAAAGATGTCAATGTTTTCATGCTCTACTGATTACAGGACATGCATATGCTAGAAGTCGTTATGTATGAAAATATATACAAATGATCAGGATTCAAGACTAAATCTAACATAAAATTTGAAATATTCAAATTATCTTCAATTTCGTTCATTTAGTAACAAATACCAATAAAATTTAAGATGTTGATTCAGTTGTTATTTTTTACTTTGCATATTTCAAGCTTTTCACTTTGAATTATCACATTTTTGCTTTGGTATGTGAAGTTTTGTGTTGTACAAAAGATTTTTAACTGTAATTAATATATCTTACTTTGTTTGATAAGAAACTTTTAATGCGCATTTTTGAGAGAAAAACATGGTTGTCAGAGAAATGAAATACACAAGAAAATGCCTACTCAAAGAAAAATGACCACCCTTGGCATTTTGATTAGTCTATGATTTTTATTTTAGAAGATCTATAGAGCTTGCATGATAATACGATCAGCAAAACACACGCCCATTTTGATTTCCTCGGTCATTTTGTTACCATGTTCAACAATTATTAGACTTTGAGGTTTAATGACCTTTGAAAATCACATATGGTAGTGATATCTTTGCCATGAAATATGGTAATTTAAAATAATGTGAACATTACCTTAGTGAATTACGAAAATAAAATGCTGCGCTAGCAAAATTAGTTACTACATTCCTTATTTAATATTAGTAATTGAAAAAAAAACACGAAAAGGACAATAAGTAAAAGAAAGAACGTAAAAGTAAAAGAACGGAAAAGTAAAAGACTGAGAAAGTAAAAAAGGAAAAAGTAACAGATAAGGAAGTGAATTTTTAAACTTGATTTTGGCATAATGTACATACATGGTAATATAACACAAGGAAAGACACATAATATAACACAAATATGAACACAATAAACATGACATGCACACCAACACCAAGGATAACACAAAAAGGGTTAACACTTAGGTCCATTACGGAAAATAATAATCATATTATTATTTTGAAGTCCAGCTTTCTTTTCAAAAATTTCGAAATTCCATGTGACAATTTATAATTTTAACCATTAAAAAAACTGTTAATGTTTCTATGCACTGATATATGTATGCTTTACCTTAAGCTGGTATATCAGCTAATTAGAACCAATACATTACTAAAATGGCGGGAATTTGCTTTTAAATGTGAAAAACAAGATCATCAAGGAAAGGCAGCGTTCAATTAAGGCGCAAATTCGTTAAAAGTGAAATGATTTCTGATGTTTCAAAGTTGTTGTAAATATAATTTATCTTCATGTAATATGTTCACTTTGACAATCATTTTTATACGTTCGAAAAGTACATGTGTACATTATATACTTTATGACAATTGATTGGTACTTATTCTGGTGAAAACTCACACTATTTTGCAATATGTATTGCATGCATCTATTAAATAGACAATAAACTGAATAAGATAATCTTAACCATTACACGTTTTTATTACGTCTGGTGCTATAAAAGTAGAAAAATTAATGGTCCATTAAATGACTGTCATAAAACTGTCAATGCGAGCTCAGTTTATGTCGGACAAGAAAATAATAATTCTTCTTAATGTTTCCTTTAATAAGCTTTCAGATGTCATCTCGACAAAAAAACCACACTTGGAATTTGTTCACTTTGAATTGTTTTATATATAATGAATAATAATAAGTATAATGATAATAATTACAAGCTAACGTTTATTGCTTCGTATTATACTATGAACAACCAGGTTTTATTCTACTCTTTATAGCCCCAGTACCTTAAAAAGTTATGGTCCTATATGATAAACCTGATGCTTAAATGAAGAATTGTCAAAATCATAAGTTACAAAAAGCATTATTTACAAAGATATGACTGAATTTAACAGTTCAAGTAAATTAAAGGAGGTAATTAGAAATATATTTCTTATAACGTCTTCGATATCACATATATGTATTTAAAAAAACTGAACTTATTAATTTATATTGTTTATTTTCATCATAATAGTGTCCAAATTTTTATCTTAATTTGTTTTTTTTGCTTGATAAATGAACTTTTCAAAACAATCCCGAGTTATACGGTTTAACTATTGTTCTCCTTTCATCTTTCAAAATGTAATCATTATTTCTGAAAAAGATAAAGATAGCATTGAGTCGCTTACATGAAAATTTTAGTCTTAATCTTTGAGAGTTTGGCGATGAAACAAGCGTTTGACATTGTGCCAAGCGTTTGACCGTTAATCAAGCGTTTGACATTGTGCCAAGCGTTTGGCCGTTGAATCAAGCGTTTGATATCTCACCGTCAACCAACGTGATAGAAGGTAAGTTTTTTCACGGTTCATTAGATGTAAAAGCCAATGTTGGTGTATGCAAAATACATATTATACATATAATCATGAGTGATGTATTAAAATTCAAATGAAGAAAATCATTGCCCATAAAATTGTTCGACATTTATTTCACACATTAAGCCTACTGATTATGAGTTTGTGTCATGCATTATAAAGTTAGAGGCAGACGTACATGTGATATATCTATGGTTTTTTGTGTTACATGATGATAACAAATACTTATATGGCGTTCTATGTTTTCGCAAACAATTAATCATTCTAATTTTCATTGTTTAAACTTTGTTGTTTTTTTGTTTATGAACACATAATTTACATAATGTGTTCATCTTTAACAGGTGTGAAATGTTTGAAGACTGTGTGAACGGGTTTTAGGACATTACGCATGCTTTAAAATGAAATTAAGTTTTAGTCAATACCAACCAAATTTAGGTGGAGGTTAAAGTTCTAACTTCTTTTGTTTTTTTAAATACTGGTTGATACTAATTTCATATTATTATGAAATATGATCGTTAAGTAATTATAAACACTCTATCGTATCACAAACCAAACAATTAAAAAAATAAGTTTTTGATTTTTAAAATGCAATCACGTGGAAGAAGTAACTTAGTTATACATTACTTTTAATTTGTGTTTTCTACATATCATTTTAATAAAAAAAAATATGTTTCCTTCCAAAGTATATTAAAGTGTATATGCATTTAAGATATGTGTAAGAGGAACTCTTACACTCTGAGATATCTCTTACAGAAATTTAAATCTTTTTGTGAATATTTTGATATAAAGCGTCATAAAAACAAATATGCAAACCCAGACCAAACCAATGCCAGCATTTACGTCCGTAAAGTCAGACCAGACTCCCTATCGTTAGCTTCTCACAGTAAATGCTAATATATTGATATTAAACTCTAATAGACGTCCGAACTATTACGAATTAGAAGCAGGGTAATTCTATTGGTCAAATTAATGAAACAAACATTTAAGAAGTAAATAAAATGCTGTATCAGCTGTGAAAATGGAGGAAATTACAATATTATATTTAACCTACTATAAACGAAAGTGGCCAGCTTTTCAGTATAAAACCATGCCAGCCGGTCATCCGTGCAGGCAGGGGGCCTCCGTGGCCGAGTGGTTAAAGTCGCTGACTTGAGATCACAGGTCCCTTACCACTGTGGGTTCGATCCTCACTCGGGTCGAAATCTTTCATGTGAAGAAGCCATCCAGCTGGCTTACGGAAGGTCGGTGGTTCTACCCAGGTGCCCGCTCGTGCCTGAAATAATGCCCGGAGGGGCACCTGGGGTCTTCCTCCACCAATAAAGCTGGAAAAAAATCGACGAAAAATCTCGGCGGGACGCTCTAGGATGACCCGACTTGAGTGTACGGTCGCCCATATGGGCTTTCGGCGGCGACCTTAAATAAACGCATAAAAAAAATCCGTGCAGGCTTCCCATACTACTGTTGGTATGTAGGTTTTTGAATTTTGACACTGACATCGCTTACGCATTGAAAGGATTGTTCCAGATTTAAAGCTTAGAAAAAGCTACAACACCAAATCAGTGAATTAAATTAAATTAAACTTATTTATTTCAAAGAAGAATTTAATTCAATTCACATTTCTTTGACAGCATGACAGGTAGTTTGGACACAGTGAATTTACAGCTTTTGAAACTTGTATACAGTTTAATCATTTTGTTTATGTTCCAGTCTGGCGAGCTTGAAAGACGGGCGTACTCGGGAAAGTATCAAAATTGTTTTACATTATGCAACGAAATAAAGGAAACGCATTAACTTTTTTGATTGTGCATGCTTGTGCATAAACTCTAAAGTGTCTGTTTATACGGCCATTCTTCTTGCATTAATTTGTAACAGCGCGATTTCATGTAACATCATGAAAATTGACGATAAAGATGAAAATTTAAAACCTATATTTTGAACGCCAAACTAAAAGGTTGTCACGCATATATAAGTCTTGATAAATACATCAGATCTTAGGTTTGAAAAGTATGATTTCTCTCCTATTAATTTATTTTTTATCTAATTAGATCTATAAATAAAATAAATAAATAGATTTAGGTTAATGAACTTTTAAAACTTATTCATGACCATGACCAGTAGATTGTTGGAAGAACAAGATTGGTAAAAGATGGTTATTCTAGACAGAGCTGCAATTTTGCAGTCATAACATTGCTGTGATCTAGTGAACACTCTCCCCTCATCGATCTGTGTCCGGATCCCGCAAAGGACCCTGTATTCCTTCATGTGAGGAAGCTCTTCAGCTAGTTTACGGGACGTCGGCGGTTCTACTCAGGTGTCCATTCGTGTCTGAAATATTGCACGAAATTGCAGGCAATTGATATCTTCCTCTACCAATAAAGCTGGAAAGTCACCGTATGACCTCTACTGTGTTGGTATCCCCCTTTCTTCTTAAACATGTTATCTAGTGATGTCATGTCAACTCTATTTGGAAGCAAGTCTTACCGAATTATAGCTCGTGCTCCAGGATCATAGACATACAGTTGAGCTGCGTCACGACAAAACCAACATAATGGGTTTGTGACCAGCATGGATCCAGACCAGCCTGCGCATCCGCGCAGTCTGATCAGGATCCATGCTGTTCGCTATCAGTTTCTTTACTTGTTATAGGGTCTGTAAGCGAACAGCATGGATCCTGATCAGACTGCGCGGATGCGCAGGCTGGTCTGGATCCATGCTGGTCGCAAACACATTATGTTGGTTTTGTCGTGACGCGGCTCATTTTATTGTGTAACTAAGATAAACGGAAGAAACATGTAGATTATGAACTTTATCTTACGAAGAATTGAAATATTTTCAAAAGTGTATCCTATAGCTTTCTTACAATTTATTTAACTAGTAAACTTACTCTGTGATGGCATAAATGTGTTAATTATAGTCATATTGTGTATGCAATAGATGAATTGATTGTTAATATAAATATTTTATGAATTTATACATTTTACCTTAGAGTTTGATGATTTAGAATGTGTTTACTAATTTCGAGGCGTGCAAGTTAAAGCTGTTTAATTTGTTAAATGGCTCTTTCTGATAAGGGTGTAACGTCGTATCAAAGGAAAAAAAGTACTTACAACTAAAGTAAAAACACTTTTAATCTATGAGTTTGTAAATATTATTTTAATGGCTTCAGTAACTTTTTGATTACAATATGACTCAATGATCAATCATGCATCAGTTTAAATATGATGATTGGAGTGTGATTGATAATTATACTTTAAATGAACGCCGATTCAAACAACTTTTAAATTGATAATCAGTAACGAAATAAAGAAGCGTGGGATATGGGGCGTAATTTTATTTGGCGTAATTTTATTTTACACATATCTACACGATCATTGAAATACCGATATAACGTAAAAGTATAAATAAAAATATAATTATTCAACGTGTACATGTATGATTACTGTATATTATAACATATACGCCCATATCTCAGAAAACCTGAATATGCTTTTTGTTTGAATGTGCGTATTTGTGTGTGGTAGGTTTGTTGCTGAATTTTGCTATTAATCTTCTTATTCTGTAAAATATGCCGTTCAATCGTTGGTTTGTATTTTGTTAAATATCGTTATCATGACAAATACATGCACATTGACAATTTTGTAAAAAGGTCTTAAAAGAAGGAAAAAGGCAATGGCACCTCAAATGATACCTCAATGGCAATGAAACAATTTATAAATAGGTTATTACATCAACTCTTTACAGCATTCCATTTTTAAAGTTGACTTCTATTACCATTCATTTAAATCATTTAGGTTATACAAATACTATTAAAATTGATTATGTTTGGTAAGTGTTAGATCTAGATTGAAATATTTAATTTAACTAATTGATCTATTTAAATGCATGCTTTTCTTTCACTATCGAGTTGTCGAAGTTACATACCTTTAAGTTATTTCAATTTGCAAGAAGCCACAAAATGATATAATCGTATCAAATTAAATTATTTTGAGAAGAATGCAGACGGTTTACTTTTTTATTTGTTTTTTTTAGTTATACGGAATGCAAACGTTGTCGGATAATCCGCTGCAGATAAAGTTGTTTGAATTCACAACATACACAGGGTTATATGTTAAATCATTAACGTTTCAGTAAAGCACTGTTGAGTAACGTAACGAACGAACTAGAATTTGTTCTGTTTGTGTGATTAAATACTCGTACTTTTTTATTATGTCAAAGATTTTAGTCATTCTTTTCATTGCTCCTATAGCCAGTGTATTGTTGTAGCTTAGACAATATCTTATTTGTTTTAGGAACAAGCTTTTTTACTGAATGACGCACAATTTGGTATGATATATGCACAGTCAATCTTTTTATCATTTTACACTTTCGTAATTGTTGTGATTTACTTTAAGGAAAAACTCTGAAGTGAAGAGTCGTGGGACGCTTATCGTTTGCTAAAATATTTGATGTGAGGAGGAAAACTGATTTTTAATGTACTTCCATATTTAGATTTAAAATGAAAATTGATAGACGTAAATCAACATATTATGTGAAAATTGCACGCTCTTCATTTGTGTTTGATATAAACACACATAGTTATTTGCATCACCAGTACATTTGTCCTGATAATATTTGATTTTTTACATGTTTTACTCAAGGACATTGCAAAACAGACTTCAACTAAAATTAAGTTTAAGTGATATAAGGAGTATAAAAGATTATCTTAACTCATCTTGTAAAACCATGTTGCGATCTTGATATAACAAACCTTTTTTGTAGCCACCTGTCATATTAATTGCGTAGCATGAAAATCTTAAAAACTTATCTCAAACGAGAAAGATTTTTGTTTATAAGTTTGCATGATAAAAAAATAATGCTTACTAAATCTATATTCTAAACGATAAACTTTGTTATATTTAAGTAAAATACTTTCATTGCAGAAATGTATTGAAATCTTTGACCTTTTACCTGAATGTCTAAATTGATTAAGAGAATGTACAAACTGTGTGTAGGCAGCTGCGTTCCATATGACTGGTCAACTTAATTTGGTCTTTTCTTAAAAAACTGTCAGTTTTTAATGCCTCTGTACATTACTTGCTGATATTTTTTTTGAAATTTTCATTATGATATCCCTTAAATTGAAAATGGACAATTCAGAAAATGGAAGCTATTTAAGTATTTAAAAAAAGAACTGTCAGGTTTAAAGTTACTGATGCAGAAACACGACCTTCACAATTATATGTTCCTTTCATACCTTAATATTTTGAAAAAGTGTTTGTAGTAAAGCAATGATTAAATCCAACAACATTGCTTTTTATGTACCCACATGTAAAAAACAAAAATTATTCCCTGAACAATAACGTACATGTAGTTGGAGAAATATAGCTCATCAATTTGAAAGATACATACAAGATTCTCAGAGGAACGTAAATTATTGACTGTCAGCGAAATGCAACATTTGCAAGTAACAGTCGTTTAAAATGTTTAATTGCATAGCTAACTTGTGTGGTCGGCACATCTCACATGTTGATGCATATAATTAGTAAGTTATATTGCTGGATATGCTAAAATTGTATGTTAAAGACCTTCATTGGCATGTGATTAAAGTGGCTGATGTCAATCAAGTCCTTGGTCATCAGCAAGATGAGTATCTCAGTAGAAATTAATGTGTCATGCCAAGTTTGAGGGCACGAACCTAGTTTACCTGTCAAATATATGATCAAGACCATGCAGCTTATTTAACGTTTTTTTTTTACTTTACTTTCGTGTAATTAAAGTAGCCGATGTCAATTATTTTTAGTTCATCAGCTATGTTATTATCTCATTAATGATGCAAAGAAACTGTTCTAACATTTTTCATGGCACAAACCTAGTTTTACAATCACGATAGAGTCACTGCAGATTGGTGTCTTCCTCCACAGTTGACGGTTTCATTGAGGCTGGCACCTAGTTAATGTTTAATAAAATTTCTAATGGTTGTAGACCTTATTATTATTTTTTGTTTTCTTTTAGGCTGTCACGTAGTAAATGTTTAATAAAATTTTCAATGGTTGTAGATCTTATTCATTTTTTCACTTTTTGAAACAGTATTGAGATGGAAAATAATAAAATAGTGACTATATAAGCAAAAAAAACAACATAGATTGATAAGACAAGATAAAACGGACAAGATAAAATGATAAGAAAGGTAATATAAGAAACTGCATGGTAAGCATTGCATAGTTTTATTATTGTTGTTTTTATTATATCTATGCAACATTTTTTTGGGTCTAAATTCAACATAAAATAAAGATGGCATTATTATACGAGTAGTTGTAAAAATGTTTTGTAGTGCCACCAATAGTAGGGTAAGATGTAATGCATTCGCCAAGTAACTATAAAAACCTTTTAAAACATTAAGTTCTTTTTTTAAACTTTTTATAGCCATTCAAGTTTAATGATCCTCATAATACGAAAGCAATGAAATTGTCAGTATTGTGAACAAATAATGCTTGAAAAAAAAACAAACAAACTAACTAGTAAGCAAAAGTCGTCCAAATCGAATAATTCAACTTTAGAATAAACATATACAGGGAAATAGTTCTCATAGAAATACATGTTTAAAACGATATACTTTTACAACATGTACTTTACATGCAAATTTACATACATTTACAAATAAATAATTATATGAAATCCTCACATAAAGGCTATGTTATATTAATTTTTTCTCCCTTGAGCAATAGCTTAGGCATCAGGCATACCGAATCCGTTCGCATTCGTGGAAAGTCTTCTAAAAGTCTATGTGTAGAACCTTTAATGTTCCCTATTCCGTTAGATTCTTAAAATACTTTTGTCCGTCTGTTTATTTCAAGTAAATCTTATCTTACGTCAAAACCCCGCCATGAGTTAGTGTTGATCTTTCCACTTGAAAATCGCCAGCAAAACTTCTTTGCACTTTTGTGACAAGCCCGCGAAAATTGCAAACAGTACATCTTTATATGTATATTGTCCTTCCCTGTTGTTTTTGTATCATTTTGATTGTCTAATTTGATGAGATTTAAAGAGACATGCATAACTTGATATATTCCGCTTGCTGTAAGAACACTTTGATATATGATGTCAAAATTTGTAATGAATGACATCAGATATTCTCTTTAGACCCGTCAACGATTAGCAGCAAATCGCACTAGACGCATGTACATTATGTACTTAATAATTGTACACTGCAAAAAAAGAACATTTTGTTGACAGAAATAGTCAACATTTTGAAGTACCCTGGTTTGCAAAATTTCGATTAATTTTAAAATAGAAAATTAAATATGACGAAATTTCCGCATTATTTGCCTTTTAGTTAGACATTTCGATGGTAAATAGATAAGTTTTCTAAAAAATTGCCTACTTTTGGGAAAACCATGGTATTTACATGTTTTTTTTACCAAATCATCAATTTTGGCAGTTTGGTGAGATAATGTAATAAACAATGGGAAGCACTGTGTGTTACTTTTATACACTTGGAGATGATAAATAAACTGTACATATACAAACAAAATAATCATTGTGTACATGTATATAGAACGAAACAATAGAGAAAAATAAAATGCCTTAACACCACAAATGGAAAGATATGAAATGTTGCAGGTCAAGTTTGATTGGCCCTACTTTTAGCGGTAGTGGTAATTGCCAGCTACCTTCCACACCCCCAGCACCGGCTTAAGCTGAATTGAACAATTATTTATGGTAAATCTTTATGTAAAGACAGAAAGATTATCAAACGGTTAAAAAGTTTAACCAGAACCAGATCTTTTGGTTGGATTTAAATTGATATTTTGAAAGACATGTATTGTAAGCACCTAAATGACAGAAGAAAGTGTTTGTACCCGCAATGACGACTCATTGTTTTGAAACTGATTTTGATATTTCATATCAATAATGATGTCATATCTATGGATAATAAGTGTAAAGTCTTCAGGGCTATCTTCGTAAAATATATACAGCAGCACTTTTTTCTAATATGAATATATTCTTTCATTTTTCATTAAATTGACATAATTCGGAAAAGTCGTTGCTTTTAAATCACTCAAGTGCAGTCATGGTTCTTCCTATCCTGACTAATTTACCATACCTCAGTTAGTGCTAACACAGTGACCATTATAAAATTTGTAATTTATTTATTTTATTCATTTAAATTACGCTTAAACGCAACTTTCAGTCACAAAACCGTAACGAAAGAAACAGATGGTGTTCTCTATAAGTAAGCTATTCATTACAGTACGTCAATAACAAGGTTTAGTCATGTTATTCATTTATTTGTACTACTTTACTTTAACATACCATGAACAATGCACTGTTTGTTCAAACTAAGATTATTTTGTATTAACTGGCAAGTTTGTCTGTTTAATTTATGCAGCTGTCATAAGTGTTTTATAAGATTGTACTTTCGTATCTTAATTAAAAAATATACATGTTCACATCCATCGAATAAGAAACAGTGGACTTAATGTGAAAGAATAATTTATTATTTGTAAATATCTGTTAAACTTTGTTTTTTTTTAATAACGTACATTACTTTCACTGTCATTAGATATTAAAACACGTTATTTTTAAGAAAACTAACAATAAGATGTAAGTAAATAAATCACCGTTTATGCATCTTAAAAGAGAGAAAAACAAAATCTCCAAAAGAAAGCCCAATACGGCAAAATTGAAAATGTTACAGACTCGGTTTAGTTGAACTTGTTCATAAACGGTACTGGAAAGTACAAAGTACTGTCCATGCCCCCCCCCTAGCACTGGCTTAAGCAGAACTCAACATTTAAAAACAAAAACGGTGAAATTTTGAATTCAGAAACATCCACAGATGTGTTCATACAACTTACTTCTATCTTGTAATCTTATTTCTTTCTTTTTTACTGCAATAATAAGCGTGGTTCCTACGTAATTGCTTTAAACTCATTCGATTAACGTATCATGATTTCAATATTTATGGACTACCAGAATATAATATGCTTTCTTTTAACTGTACAGGAGAAAAATAATTTCAACAAAAATATTTAGAATTATAATTACTGCTAATTTTCTCTTTTTTCCAGAATACAAATAACACAAACGGTATTGTTCGACTTTTATATAGAACTTACACTACAAAAGTAATAAAAACTTCCAGATAGACTTCTGGAAAATCAATTTTACGCCCTGATTTACTATTACTTGATTAAATTGCGAATTTAGCTCCTCGTTAAATCTATTGCAAATTTTGTAAGACATTTAACAAGTTTACGAATTCAAATAACAAATTTAACTAGAATGAACAACAATCATTATGTCAATTCAAGATGAACATACGGGCTAAAATACACACATTTGCTGTGTTTTGATAAAATGAGCCGCGTCATGACAAAACCAACATAATGGGTTTGCGACCAGCATGGATCCAGACCAGCCTGCGCATCCGCGCAGTCTGATCAGGATCCATGCTGTTCGCTATTAGTTTCTTTACTTGTAATAGGGTTTGTAAGCGAACAGCATGGATCCTGATCAGACTGCGCGGATGCATGCTGGTCGCAAATGCACTTTGTTGGTTTTGTCATGACGCGGCTCAAATATTAGTGAATTCATATTTAGTAGCTTGTTACCTATGCAAATAGGTTTTCCTTCATGCGCTCCTTTTGCTTCGCTGTTTTTGTACAAAACTCAAAAAAGGGTATCTCAGATTTCACTATCTTTAAAGAAAATTTTTATTCCATTTAAAAAAATCTCCTTTGATAACAAATTTATGAATATTCATACAGTAAAAACTATCAGAAAATGTTCCTTATATAATGATGATTTATCATATTTTTTTTTAACTTAAAATTGTCTTTTATCGTGTCAAATTATCAAGTTTTTTTATACTTTAGCAAAAGTTATTACCATTTCAAAAAACCTTACTTCACATAAATCGTCTCTGTGAAACTTTCAATTAAACTAGATACAATAGAGCTGTATTCAGATAGTCATTTGCTACTTTTTAGCACTTATATTTAATTTGTTTTATGATGTTAACTTACTTTTTTGGTCGCTTGTGTTCATATTTAACACACATTGTAGGATTTATCATCAAGGAAAATACGTAATAAAATTATGCAATTTTTTAAAAACTTTTAAAATTCTTATAAAAGCCTGTTTTCTATTTATGAATATGAAAATGCCATAATACAAAGAAAATCAGCAGACCCTTATCTTGGAGCAAACAAGTCATTTGATGTGATTTACCTATATTCATTGTAACAACTCAAAACGTAAGTCCCGGAAAACGTTCGAACGTTGCATATCGTCCGCGTTTTTTACGTATATCGTCACTGCATATCGTCGAGATTTTCAATTTTTGTTAACTTACATTTAATTTAAAGTGTATATTTACTTGCCCATATATCTGTTCATATTTTCGGGCAGAGTTTGGTAGCTTTGGGATTTGGTGCATAAGGAGACAATGTTACACCGAATACAGACTACAACGTGAATAAAAATACACGTGAGATAAATATGTAAGTTGACAAGCATGCAGCTAACAAAATCAGTATACGTTGGATATGTACATCTGCTTTTGATAGGTATTATGTATAAACGTATACAAATCTTGCCTAATAACATATTTAAAAGCATTATCATTGTTATCATTATTCTTTGCCCTACATTCCTCACATGTGACAGGTATATTGTGCATCACTACAGAATGACCACTAATTGTTTATCTTCTAACATATAATAGCGCCATTAATATCACTATCATTGCTACGACACCAAAAAGTTACACCACTACCACTACCACAGCTCACACTTATACCACTATATATGTTATATATACAACCAACAGCTTACACGACTGCACTACTGCCACTATTATTATTATTTCAATTACAAATACTACAGTATTAACAGATCTACCATTACAGTCAATAACACCACTTTCACCTAAAAACTATCACTATAAGTGCTGCATTATCAACAAATAAGTGCTATATCACATGTTATGCCAAAAAGAAATTTAAAAGTAATTAATTAAAAAACAATTGAAAATAAAGCTTACAAATTATATATCGGACTTTGATAGCAGTTTTGAAGTTGAGGTGATATTTCTTAACTCTTGGTGGAAGACCGTCTAAACAACAAAATGAAAAAAGACAAAAACACCATAATATTGTAGTTAAAAGTATTTTCGACAAAACAAAACGGCAGATATATCAACATACATAAAAATAACAGATGCCCAGGGATAATGCCTTGTGGAACCTACATGTGATTGTTGTCTGACCAGGAAAAACACCAGATACATCTTCTTATCGTTTTGTTTCTCCTGTCAGAAAGATTAAAACTGGAACCACACAAAAGCATTATGATTGGGACCAATAGTATGTAATTTCATTAACTAGACGCTATGGCTGACTGTGCCAAGTGGCTCCTTCTGTAAATCATGCAAAACCATATTGTGAAATATCAAATGATCGGCTAAATTGATGACATGCGTGTTTTGAAAATTCACGCCCAAAATAAATGAAATGTTGACAATAGAGAATATAACAAAATATTTACGTGTTCCTTATTAAATTGTGTTAAGTAAATATTTATCGTATGAATTGATCAAATACAGCATTTCAAAAGATATGTTGTTTTTTCGACAACGTAATTCTCAAATATGTAAAAATCTACTCTAAATCGATATGGTAAATGCTCGAAATTATGCATTCCACAGAAGTTATAAATATAATAATATAGATTTTTAGTTGCTAAACCTGTTTCATATGTTAAAACTAAACTCAAAATTTAATCTCAAATATAAATAAAATGTTGCATTAACATTATGCCTATATTTTTTACATTTCATTGCTATATTCTAGGGTGTTTCAATATTTTTTTATCATATCTTATTTTCCAGTCTATCAACCTAAACTGATGAATCGTATTGATAAAGCGTCAAATGTGTGTCCTCCCAAAATATGCATCACGATTATATCTGTAGCATACTAAACTAAATTGGATGATTGGACTTTGCAATTTGAATAAATTTTCTTCTCCATATATTTTAAGCATTTTTACTTATCATTTGATAGCGACAATGATTTCCATTGTATATTACTAGTTTTATCTCGAAGATGCTGTCAATATTTATATTTGTTTGTTTAATGTTCTACGCCGATTTTATCACATTTTTGCTAATTTCTCACTTGATTCACTGTACCATTGTTCAGTGATAACTAACAAACATGTATCTACTAATTTCCCCGCAAGTAACCAAATATAAATCCCTCATGCTTTCTGAATCAGCTGGGAGAGAAAAATGACCATTAAGCTAAAATGTCCGAGGAGAACTTCAGCCTTGCACAAAGATCGAACCATGGACACCTAGATTACAAACTTTCTCCCTATTCAGCTAAGCGGATGGATTCATACATTGTCAACACTCTTCTTATTTTGTTTTTAAATGATTGCTTTGAAGTTTTGTAACAGAAGAATATAAAGCTAAGATAAATCTGTTTGGTGAACTTATTCGTTTGTGATTAATATACTTATTACAGTACATGTTGTAAATCTACTGTATTGCCTTATTGATAGAGGGTTGTCAACACATCATTTCCTTATTTACAAAGGTCTTTGATCCAAAATTATGTATGTTGCATTTATCATTTTAACTTGTTAAACTGGAGTGAAAACGATGTAAATAAAAACATATATAAAAACATCAGAGAGTAATTGTATCTATTCAACAATACGTTCATACATCTCCATCTATTACAAGATACAATGTAATAATGCATCACTGTTTTAAATTAGTATTTAACGCAAATGATTTACAGTGTTTATCCAATTTAAACAAAATTTAGATCTCTATCGCTGACTATCAAGGGTATGTAACGAAGATTTGAATGTTAAAGGGACTGCACTGAGGTTTTTGAGATGACTGGACTGGAAACATTTTTTTTTTGAAATTTGTGTATCATATGATATATGTCTAGACAATTTGATTATGTGCAAGATATTTCGGATCATTTGAGCATTTTTGTTCAAGAATAATTAATTGTGAAAAATGACCAAAGAAATGAAAAACATTTAAACGCTTTTAATTCAAATCGGGCAAAAAATTCGTAAAAAGGCGATTTTTAAATTAATTATGAGTATATTTCTGTGTAATATTTTGCTTTTTCGTTTTAATACCCAAGTTGATATAATGTAAAAATGGTGCCAGTATCTTGGCAAACAATGTAAAACAAAGCTTTTGGACCTCAGAAGAGCTAGCTCCTTTAAACAATTCTTGCCATTTGTCGTAGTCTTTCAATTCGATTACTAACAAATAATATTACCGACATCTGAAAATAATCACATTGTACCAAAATTTAAAAATGCACAAATATCGCATTGAATCTTGAATTGAAACTGTCACTTTTTTCTGTGAAATAGAATCATCCAATTTAATAAGAATGTCATGATTTAGATTTTCAGAATCAACCCCTTTATCTTAATGCTAAAACTGTATTGCTCTTTTTATCAAGCCAATTGCTTATTACCAAGATCTGTTGGCAGACAAAACTCCTCTGCTTAATATATATTTTATGCAATGATACACACGTTTGCCGATCTCTTTCTTTCTTTCTTTGGATTATAAAAGTTGCACAGGAATCAAAAACGAAGTCAAACCTGCAATGAATAAAAAAAAGTTTAAACCAAGAAGAAATATCACCTTTAGGGAAGGAAACATAATTATTCTTTAAGTAAATGATAAATGGGTGTAAATTACATCGTGGTAGTTCAATAAATATGATCTTATTATTTTCCTTATTACTTTAATATGTCTCTTTATGTTATTTAAAAGTGTTCAGAAGATAGATTACTCCATTGAACGATCATGTTACTTTCTGTTTATACGAAAGTGAAACTGAATAATAATAAAACATAACTGCGACAACTTGAGCTTGTCACGGGTTTAAAATCGACTTATTTATCGCCAACAACATGTTTTTAAGACATATGTTAATTATGATGACTAACCTATGTCCTTGACGTCGCGTACTAGAAATTTGAATATAAATGGGACACCTAGTGTGATAATATATACATAATGTGATACTGATGAGTTCGGTCTTATATTTACAAGCAATCACATGACGTGGTCGTGTTCTTTTTGTACTAAGGGGAACAAACATTGAAAGTACAAAAACAAATGATTCACGCACTATAAAATGGACATTTAACACATGTTCTTGTGCTAAAATTACATGTTTTAAACAAAGGTTGATTTAGGAAGATGTAATGCAATAAAGATTGATTTGATTTATGAATTAAATGTCTAAAAAATACCCCTAAAAACAAAAATACAAAACCCCCACCGCCTCCCCAAAAGAACAAAAAAAACAACAAAAAACAAACAACAACAAAACAAAAAACAACACAACAACAGCACCCCCCCAAAAAAAAAAAACAAACAAACAAAAAAAAAAAAAAAAAAAAAAAAAACAGCAACAAAATAATGATAAATTAAAAGATACCAATAAAGATAATAGTGTGTTGCCTTGTCAAAGGGTGAGAAAAATGTGCAGGGACTTGAACCCTCGACCAGCGGTATACAGTTCAGCGTCCCTTTACCAACTGAGCTGTCCGCTTACACATCTTTCTCCCCTACATAATACACGGTTTTGAACCGTGACATACTCCACCACTTAAACATACAAATGAATAAGCCAATAAATAAGTAAATAAATACAAAATAAATAAATGAAGAAAGAAACACACCAACAACACATGAATGAATAAATAAATAAATATATATATTAAATTTGAAATAAATAAACTCCAAAAACATTCATCTGCCAATTAATTGTTAAGTCATTTGATTATTTCGTGATCGTATTCATCTTTAACCAATCGATGGCTGTTCCAAAACACACCATTCTCTTACAGCAGCATGCCTCCATATTCATGCTTATGTTCATAAACATTTTGAAAATGTTTTAAAAACAAAAAAAAATGCCATGTGAACAAAGGAAGTAATTTACACATTGCAAACGGCGTGTTTACTGTTTAATCCACGTTCTTTACCGAATTAAGGTAAAAATATGCAAAAAATAGTCATTACTGCGTTAGTCACGCAATATAAATATGGTTATAAATACTGCAAAATCAGTCATTCATTGCATATAACATGACCTACATGTTGTAAATATGTTTTACTATTCTTAAAAAAATCTTAATTAATTTTTCTAAAAGTTGTTTTTCATTTAATATATTAGCTAATCTGGGGGCATGCAGATTTAAAACTACTGTAATACAATAATTTCAAAATACGAATGGAATAATTGCTGCCATTCTTGAAACAGCAGCATAAAGTTTTGCTATTATCACAGTTCATAACTGATACAACTTTATTCTTATATTGCCAAAACACTGTCACAATAATTTTGTAATGATAAGAACAACAGAAGGTTCAAATTATATGGTACATAATTCATATAAACCTGTTCATTTTATCATGTTTACGTAAAATAATGTTGTATATTGAATAGCAGAAATATTCTATGTTACAACTCTTTTTGAGAATCGACTATAATATGGGAACAACATAATTGTTATCGTTTATCATTTCATAACAAATATTTCAATTGATATTGTTTTATACTTTTAGATGACATTAGTTCAATCTATTTTGCTAGCTGATAGGTTAAACTGGTACATTAATGTCTGTGTGTATTTAAGGTATAAGCCCCCTAATAGGCACTATAAGCAACTATAAAATTGACAACATAGGTCAGTTATATACCTTAAAGGACAGATGAGGATCTGTTTTCAAAGTTTGCCTAATTTTTTTCAAAAGTATATTGGTTAAGCTTGTCAAATATAAAATACTTTACCATCTAGTTTTTACTTTATTAGATTTGAAATATCCGGTACCATATTTGTTAATAAATTTGGTATAATTAAGCCGAACAAATACCGAAAATAATTTTTCAATTAAAATGAAAAACTTTTTTCTTACCAGAAACACATAAATAATGTAAAAAAAGAAAGAAAGAAAAAAATAATGCCTCTTTTAGGGCTTGATTTATTCTAACTGTAAAAAAACCAATGTGAAAGTAAAAAACACAATTGATTCATATTATCTTAGGTTTCGGAAAGTTTTTTTTTCAGAAATGTTTCTTTTCCTTTCAATTTGTTTGTTAGAAACCGTTCATATATTGCGATACTTGTCCGCTATCATGTCAATGGAGTGCATTACTATTTGTGCATTGTGGTGCAATGGCATTACAATTTCTTTCCAAAGTAGTCATAAAGGGCAAAGTATATCGGCGATGCGACAAGTCGTCAAACCTTCCATATTCACAGGACTTATTTATTGAGTTTGGCGAAATATCATTTACCAGTCATTTTCATTGATAAACTACTAAATCACAAAAACTATTTCGTGGTTAGCTTAAATTTACGACATCCGCCTGGTTGCACTTGTTTCTTCCAAAATGATATATATTACAAGAGTCTATTCAATGTTTGTAATATCATGAATATTAATATTTATATGATGAACAAAAATATTACATTGAATACAGAAAAGGTCAAAAGGTTTTACAACTCCCCATGTCATTGACCATTAACCTTTTAAAAATGCTTACCATGCATGTCATTGGTTAAACGTTTAGGGTACAAATGACTCGTTATCTAGAGTTCAATGTCTTGTAAAATAGTCATTGACTTATACTATCGTCTCAAATCATTTGATATAATAGCATAGCTACTTCAATTCAAAATGCAATCAATATAAGTCGGTGGTCGGTGGTTATACCCATGTGCCCGTTTTGTTTTGATTTTACCTATTCAGCTGTATCAACTCATTTATTTGAAAAATAAATTACATGTGAGTTATAACATAAAATTATAAATTAGAGTAGTAGGTATCAAGATAACAGGTACATTGGCATTTGGTAACGAGAATGAAATACGTAAAAAGAGAAGCAAACAAGAAGTATCTTCTAAAAAGATATTCGGCCGAAGTATAACTGTTTAGCATGTAATATACAAAAAAAGAAATGTAAGCAATGCTAGCATAACAATGGCATGATAATTATTTCTTGTTGCTATTAGAAAATACCCATTTTGTAAACATTGTTATTAAATTATAGCATATTGATATTGATGATTTCTCAAAGAAGAACAACTTCTATTTAAGGTGTCCATTGTACTTGTTTTCCGTTTGACTTGATGTATTTTGTAATCATTTACAAATTAACCTTAAAGTGAAAGAACTATCCTCATTCATGTACAGTTTATTTTAGAACTATCCTTTACATTTTATTTTATAGTGACAAAACTGTCCCTTACATTTTATCATTGAGCTATCCTTAAAATTTTATTTTAGAATGGTAAGAACTATCTTTTATTTTTTTTTTTAGAATGGTTAGAACTGTCCTTTACATTTTATGTTAAAATGACCAATATGAGATTCACCGATTTCAGTTTGTAATTTTAAAATGACCAATGAAAATTCTTCTTACATTCAGCCTTCCCTGTTAATGTTACAGGAAGTCAAACCGATAAAAGACGTACTTTGTCCGAATTAAGAACATTGTGTCACTGAAAGCTATCAGCATGGTATTGAAGACAGGTACATGTAAACTTGAGAGTATAATTTAATCATTTTTAACATTTCTCTATAAAACGAGGACAAAGCAGAAAGAAATGGAATAGACTGTGTACTAGTATTTAATTTATTCTTTTCTTCCGTAAATAATTGAAAATGACTGATATATTCACTGAGACTACTATGCATGCTCTACAGCAAGTGAGAAACAAAACAAAATATTGAGTTTGTTAACAGTGCAACATCCCTCATCCTCACCCTAGGATTGATTATAAAAATGTATATCTTTTGATAAAAATGGCAAGGTTTGTATCTAAAAGTGAGATAAGATGACAAAAAATGACTATTGTTTAATTCGGACATATATATTTTATTGCTATATATTTGCTAGTTATCGTTTTTGTTTTATTTTCTTTACATTATACATACAGATTGTTATGAAAACTTCATACAAATATCTTAAAACAAAACAAAAATTGTCAGAAACAAAAAAATCTAAATATTGCAATACGAATGTTCAGCGTCTGAATTCAGAATGTTAATAACAAAACTAAAATCCCCACAAACAAACAGAATATCAAGTTTTATTTGGAAAACACTACGATACCATTGAAAACCTTTTACTTTCTAAAAATCTAAAAAAAAATAAATATGTTTATGATATATGTTTTGGCTCATTTAAAACATTTTTTTTTTGCTGAAAAATCAAAATGTATCATCTATCACAAGGCAAATGTTTTACACCATATTGCTAAAGATCTACAATAATAGATACAGTTTTCCATTTTTATCACTTTTGTAAATGTTTCAAACAATCAACATTTCAGTGTTGCCTATTCCATTATCAACCATGCAGAAAACCTCATTCATTCAAACACATCTTCCCTTTACTGATATAAAGACTAATTGTATTCTAAATGCATCATGCTTCAAAGACCATAATTAGTACGTTTGTTTGATATGGCGTGACATAAAATAAATTTAAAGACAGTTAACAATAAAGGCTTGTAAAGATACGAGACATAGAGACATACAAATTATCATCATCACCCATAATCAAAGAGAGCAAGGGGCTGTTTTAAATGCATGAGCATAAAAAAGGTTTAATCATATAATCATTATGCTATAATTTAAATTACACCATCTTCTATATTGAATGACAGATTTGTTGTCGCAAAGAAAACATATGCTATTGTTACATATCGCTATGTATCTTACTAACTGAATTGCAATATTTTCAATGTCGCCGGTGCTGGGGGGTGGGCTAAGATTTCTTGCAATTATAACCCTTTATCGTTGTTTTTGTCCTTTTAACATATTTGACTCCACTACATATCTTTCGGAGTCTGCACCCTTCTTGGCCTATCATTATTTTTGTTGGCGTTGTTTTCCTTTTCGTCAGAATTTCTCAATTCTTTTTAAAAGGTTCTATATATTTTATTCCCGAACATACACAGTGTATGATATATACATACATTGAACTGTATTTATTGTAGAAATAAACTAAAACTAGCAAACCCGTCTTCTACAAGCCGAAAATAAATTTTAAGACCAATTGCCCTTCATCGCTGTGGGCTAGATGCCCCTCATCACTGTGGGCTAGAATCCCGCTAGAGACTTTGGATTCTTCCATGTGGAGAAGCTATCCTGCTAGCTTTACAAAACATCGGTGGTGCTACTTAGGTGTTTGTTCATGCATGAGATATTGTACGGAGGTTTCTACCAGTAAAAGCTGAGAAGTTGCAATATGACCTTTGCTGTGTTGCAGGGACGTGAAATATTGCGTGTGGCTGGATGCAACATTTTCAACTTTGTCGTGTTGGACTTTCTTTAGGGATTCTGTATTTCTCTATTTTAATATAAGAAACTTTGAGAAAATCCGTCAATCCGTTATGTTAAACAAAACATCTGACATTACAAATTTCATGTATATTTATGAAAATGTAATTGGTTGTTATGCAGTTGACTTATATATAAGTTTAAACTTAGCCCTTAATTTCTTTTCAAAGTTATCTAAAAAAACCACCCATTTTATGTTATTTACAGATGCATAAAGTCAAGATATACTACAAAGCAACTACAGTCTAACCTGCGTATAGTGGTCAGGAATGGGACTGAGCTGCAATGACCGCCATAGACAGGGGACCACTATATGCAAGTTGATATCGTGACATGTTATAAATATAATATGGTATTCATGTACTTCTGTTACGCTCAATGATAATGTATAAGGAAAACTATAAAAGTATTAATGTATTAAAATAATTATAACATGTGCATTTATAATGACTGACGATCAAAAAACGTAATAAATACGTGTATAAAAAATAAATTAAAGTTAATACTAAAACCCTAAAATAGATTTATAGGCGTCAGTCCTTCTAAATCAATCAAAGTAAAATATAAAATATAAGTAAAACATTAAATTTAAAAGCAAAAAATGAGTCTTAAGATCTTTATTACTGTGTGTTCGCAACGCTTATAAGCAAATTAACAACTTTAAGTTTAATGCGAAATTTAATGGTTTTTGAACGAGGTGAAATTATAGTGATTTAAAAGTTGTGCATTTATCGCAGAGATGGTAATTCTACTGGTAAACTTATGCCTCTTTATCTGTAGCAATCCTTTCCATGCGTTGCAATTATTACATATAATTTAGCAGGATATGGTCATTGTACGCTTCCGTAAGATATATAAACTACGAGAGCCAATCAGATACAATATATACAATGTATATTAATTATTCTGGTCCGACAAATTTTACGGTTGCACAATATTTAAAATAAAAAAACTTTTCGAAGTTTTGCTGCACTTCTTTAAAAAAGCTGAAATGTATAGATATAATCATCTATTTTCGCTAATAAAATTTGGTTGTGTGCTGCAGCTCATAACCAAATTGATATTAAAGGCCCTCTATGCCCCAAAAGTACTTTTATATTCATTTTTCTTTATAAGCTTTTATTTTAATCTTAATACAATTTCAGAAAAAAATGCACATTGTTTATAAAGCTGAACCATCCAATATTTCCTAAACTGTTTGGTTACTAATACAGTTGTTTGGATTTAGTATACTGTGTTGAAGTAAAATTACTATTTTGTTATTCTTTTTTTTTCTCTATTACAAAAAAAAATCACATTCAGGGATACTGATGTCCATTAGGCCTCTAATATGCTTTTGATCCATTATGAAAATATTATAAAATATTATTTGCCAATTCTCAAGGTGAAAATAAATAATTTCTGGGTCATAATGTGCCTTTAAGGTTATCCTCATCTCATCTCAGAAATGAAAAGGTAGCTGCCTTTCAAAACATTTCAAAAGGGAAAATATGCAGCGAAAATATGCAAAACTTACTGATTCATTTCATTCATTGGTTACTTATTTTTTATCCTTTTTCTTAATGTATTCTTAATTGATCCATAAAATCTCAGGTTGTAATTGCAATCACATTTTTGCAATATACATCAAATACATCAAATACATCAAATCAGTTTTAACACGCCAGTAAATTAAAATTTTAAACGTATTTATGGATATTTTTAAAGTATCATGATATTTATAAAATGAAAATGAAAATGAAAATTTAAATTCTTCGTACCAACATAGTTGTTTTGCCTGATACTGTCAGGAATCCATTTGTCCAAAACTTATTACAATTACAAAAAACCTTGTTACAAAATGTACAAAGCAAACTGTTCAGAAATAACGTTTTCTTTAGTTTAGTTTAAACATATTTTATTCATAATCATACACAGTACATAATATACATTGATTCAATATATACAATGATGAAATGGATTAGAACGAAAGATATAAAATCTTATATAGTTCTTCTCCGACACTATTTTGAATTAACAACAAAGTGATGGCATCAACCTACTGAGACAATGTGTATGAATTAATATAATATGTTAGAAAAAAACTTAAGAAGGATACATACATATTCAAACATACATAATAAATGGTAAGAAATGTTATAATTATAACGTTATCCTAGTTCTTGTTTTGGCTGGTTCTGGAGAATAGTGAAAAACGACTGTGATAATGAATAAATGATGTTTCAATAAATCATGTTTCGAACCTCTTACTTAGTTTGATATATTTATGAACTGCGGAAAATATAATCTCATTTGCTTCAACTGATTTGGATTCCGTTCCGAACAAGATGATCTCTAACGCAGGAGATATGATATTTGATACTGTATTTAACAGAATGTGTCTTATGTTATCGAATCTTTGACATTCATAAAAAAGTGGTAGTTTGACTCAATTTCACCACACTGACAAAGGGGCGATTGAACAATATTCTTTAACAATAAATGTTGATTGACAGAGCTGGAATTTCTCCGAAATCGCGTGATAAGTACTTGATATTTCCTGTCACCATAATAGAATAAAGAATTGCTTTTGCAACTTTCTGATGTAGGAGAGACTTAAAATTGTTCAATGAGTTTGCATTCTTAAGTTTAAAACTAAATGTATCAAAATGCATATTGCTGTTAAAGTCTGTACTTTGAAAGCAAAATGTTATAAAAGATGCAATGAACAGATACTATAGGCATACATTTTAGGTGGGTTCTATTTGATAAAAAAAACCAAAATGCATTAAATTTACGCATGCGCATAACATGTAGTAAGCATATGCAAATGACAAACATTGATGTATGCATGCAGAAAAAATATATGTTGATTTTACATGCCCATTATAATTTTATTATATATCACGTGCAATTGTATTTACTTTATTCACAAGGCATGGGCAATGGGCTTGTCATAAGTTATCAATTACAGAAACGATTACTTCTCGCCACATAATTTCTTCTCGCTACATAATTCCTTCTCGCTACATAATTTCAGCTGACTTTAAAAGACCGGTGGAAAAACATGAATAAAGATAGGCACAGTTTCTTTTAAAGATATACTATGCTCATATTTGGATAAAATAATTAAACAAAAATGCAGAAATTTATTGAAATCTTACAATGTTTTTACTGAATATGTCTAATTTGAAAAAGGTGAATGAAACTAAGTTTTAGAAGCTGCACTCCCTATTACTGGTAAAGTTATTTGATTCTTTCCTAAAAAAAATAATGCCATCTTTAATGACACTTTATATTTATTCTGTGTGTACAGTTTAAACATAACATATCTTCTCCTTTTTGCTCAAAAGATGTTTATTTGACGTTTGAAAAGAGGCTGTGTTAGTGATAATTGACATTCTTAAATATCAAATTTTAGCACAATATATCCTTAAATAAATCTATCATTTACTGCAAGTTAATACTTACAGTTGTAATATTATGTTTTTGCATCATGCGATTTTCAGTTTATTGAATAGTATTGAATAAGTTCACGATTTATGTTCTATAAGAAAGAGGTGTCTGCATATATTGCCAGAGTGATTTTAATATAATACATAACCGGAAAATTACAATTATAAAGAAGACATACAATTTCTTTTTTTTTTCGTTTGTTTTAAGATTAAAACTAAAAAAATATATTTAAATAACCAAATTGTATGATTCAAAAGAGAAACATATTAAAATGTTACCATAATAAAAAAATACAATGTTATAAATACAATCTTTGAGACATGAAAGATTCTGTAAATTTGTTGCTTAATTACTTCACAAGTATTGACCTTTTGTCCATGTAGTCAAAGTGTGACCAATTACACTCGTAAAGAAGTCTGTGAAAGATTAAACTTGTAAAATTTGTAATGACAATCTTAGCATTTTTAATTACTATGATAAATGTAATGATATCTTGATACCTAATATATATTTAATGATACCTTGATATATATTCAATATCTATTGATACCTTTGATATCTTTTGATCGTTTGATATATTTATATCTATAGGTATCTTGATACATATCATAATGTAATTATTTACATCTTGATATTGATCGTATATATTTTAATATTTTGATATCTATTATATATCTTCTGACAACTTGATTCCCATTTAAAATCTAGCTTGATATCAATTGCAGATCTATTGATATCTTTTGAGAATACACACCCTTACCTCACCGAACTAAAAGCATATCACTTAGTTTTGCATAAGTTTGCAAAATAAAATGAGAAAAGAAATTAGCGTTTTATTTATGATAATGATAAACTATCACTTCAAAGCGAGAATACAATGCTATTATCATTGTGTACTGTTTTCACATTTTTCAAAGTGCTCCATAGTAAGATTTACATATAATGCGTACAGGCCGTGAAATTTCCTCCACATAAACGAATTAACAAGTTTGGTTCCTGCTTATAGTTATCATTGTATACTGTTTTCACATTTTTCAAAGTGCTTGGTAGTAAGAGTATTATATTACTCGCACAGGCCGTGAAAAGTCTTCTACATAATCGAATGATTATCTTTGGTAAGTGCTTATTGGATAGTTCTTAACTGCAATCAGACAAAATTAACTTATACTTCGATTCGGATTATAATCAAGTATGTTATTTTAGATGACCTCACATCTTAGTGTCAGTGAGATATATATATAATAAATCAAATCCGGACAAACAAACTTTTTTTATCATGATAAGTTTTATATTTCCATTTCTTTAAATGTAATTGGCTTAAAAAGCACACACAAAGAATCAAATGCTAGACCTCATGGTAGATAAACATAAATAGGGCAACAGGCATTTGTAAAGAATAATTTAAACGCTTTCGTTTTAATGTTTTACTATACACTTTCCTGTATAGAATTCACAACATATGATTTTAAATAAAATAATTTCAAGTTAAGCTATTGGTATGATGCCAAAACAGTTCCTGTTTCACCTCATGGTAGACAAACAAAATTGGACAACAAACATCTGTTCATATTGATTTAAACGCGTTCGTTCTTATGTTTCACTGTACACTTTTTCTGTAAAGAATTTCACAAAAAATGATTCTAAATTAATTAATTTCAAGCTAGGCTTTTGTCAAGATACCGAAAATAGTGCATGTTTCGCTTTAAATTTAACTCCTTTGAAAAGTTTCAATGTAACTTGGAAAATATGAAGGAAACGTATCCAGTTCCCCCTTTTTGGTAACTTGCCATTGCATCATCATTTGCTATATCATTCGCAATGCAACACCAGTGTTTGTCATGTTTTTAGCGAAAACGAGACAAAAATCAACTTGTTTCGTTATATTGTTTTTTGTTGTTTTTGTTTGCCTTCTGCTAGCAACGCATGACAAAACGCGCATTTTCATTCGTAGTTCGAGTGTCGTACACACTTTTGTCGCGCGGCGCTTTTCTTGTTGTCTTAACGCTCGCCACAATTAAGGTATAAGTACAATTGTTGCCGACAAATGACCGCTCGGTTGCTTACTGAAAGTCGGTGATTCTACTCAATTACCTGCTTGTATACCGAAGTAATGTACGAAGAGGTACTCAGAAAAGCTGGAAAGTCGCCGTATGACCTTTACAGCGCCGGTGTGACTTAAAACTGAACAAAACAAATTGACAAGATAGAACAGAAACATGTGGTATTTTTGTTTTTGATGGATTAAACAAGAAAATGATATAATTCTCACCATTAGAGAACCGCTCACTTACATTTAAGTAAGAACTACGACTTTTTTACCGACGGCTTTCTAAATAATCCTGACAATCATAACCTAACTCTCGAGCATTTAAAAAAGTTGCCTAGATAAGGGTCTTAAAAGAACTTAGCTTATAGGACCTCGAACCAGTGAACTGATTTCTTGACGATAAGGCAGTGATCTGACAAGTTATTTTTATCCACGCATAGACTCTCTCTCAGTAAACAAGATTTATTCCGTGCTTCCTTTTATACGTGCAGATATGTAAATATGTAAAAAGTACAGTTTGCAATTAGACTTGCACTTTCTAGTATTGATTTGCAAACGCAGCGAGGAAATGTAATAACACTGAATGGTCTGGTGGTTACACATAAAATGGATGATAAATATTTGAGCACTTTCAATTTGTGTAGTTTTTGACTTGTTTTGCGACAACAAACATTATAATAGAAATAAAAAGCATGCAATACGTAAAGCAAACATCGTAATTTTTCTGTGTGTTAGGGTAAACAGATCCCCTTCACAGTATAAGTCATATGACAACTTTTCAGCTTTATTGGTGGAGAAAGACCACAGGTGCCCTACAGTGCATTATTTTAGACACTAACGGACACCTGAGTAGAACCACCGATGGTCCGTTAGCAAGCTGAATCACTTCTTCACATGAAAGAATCCAAAGTCTCTATCGGGATTTGAACCTACAGCGGAGATGAAGTCAGCGACCTTAAGCACTCGGTCACAGACGCCTTCATAATCACCATAAATATTAAGCAGACGACATGCATTCATTTGGAAGACTTAATGATACTATATTTGCATATAATCTGAAGACTTTCTAAGCCCATGAGTCTCCGTCAGTTCTTTTTTATCGCTGCTTTCTGGTCTATTTTGCATCAATTAGAAGAGTTGATATGTCTAAAAGTGTTAGAAATCTATGACTAAATACTGCATTATTCAGTGAACCATTTTAAATCATTCGTTAAGTTATATTAAAATATTTTGTTTAGAAGACAATTTCAAATTGTTTTTTATGTTTTATTACATTAATGACAAATTATTTCACAATAAATGCTGTTTTCTTTACTTACTAAGTATCTAACATGTTCTAATTCCTTTAATTACAACATAATAAAACTAAGGCCTTTTTTAGCATTTTGTTTAATTTGTAAGTGTTAAATTGTCTTTAAAATGCCGCAGTGCGTCAACAAAATATTTAAAAAAGACCAAAATCATAAAAAGATGTCCTTAAAATATGTCTCATATTAGATAGTAAAAACGTAAATGTCGTCTGGATACCCAATATAGAAATTGTTATTCATTGAGCATAATTGGTTTTATAAATTTTATGTAAAAATATGCTTAGCTAATTCAGTTCGTTTTGCATAAACTGTATGACAAAACAGCATGAATTCAATAGTAATTCATTAAGTATGCACGATCTTTCCGCGGCAAGGTATGTTTTAATCGTGCTTGCCCCTAATTTGGTCTAAAAGGTAAACCGAATACATACATGTATATAGATGATATATCGACTTAATTTACCAAGTGCCTGTAAATGCACAAATTCGTTTGTATCATCCGTTGAAAATGTGTTATACATTATACATGCACGGTGCGTTAACTGGAGTGCAGGTGTAAGTTACTCAAGAGCATGCCCATTGTTTGGCTCATTTTGTCTGAATTTTGCTTATTGTAACGACAGAGAAATTTAAAGGACAGGGATTGAAATATCATATTCAGATGCTTGTTTATTGGTTACTTTTTTCTGGAGTATCATATTTTGACAACTTTATTTTTGCATATTTTCGCCCCATCACAAATCAGATAGCCTTGTGTTTCGATGCTCTTACCATTACTTTAAATTCGGTGGCGAACAAACACCTTTTGTTTTTAAATAGATTTTTTTTTTACATTTTTCGTCATAATATTAGGCATATAAACCGTAAAGGAAAGCTCAACCTTCAATTGTTTTGAAGCTTTTTTCTTACAACTGAATCTTCAGAAGAAGAAAAATGACGAGAAAAAATGACAATTGAACCACTTTGAAAAGTAATAATGGAATGTCAGAGAATCGTCGGTAACAGGCAAGGAAAGTTCAGTGGCACAATAAATTTTTAAAACCAGACATATATAGCTTCACAATATAGTTTAGTTTAGAAAAGTCGATGATGCTATGATTGAGCAATAAGTTGAAACATAACCTTGGGTGAACTCGACGTAAACCTTTTTACTTTCGTTTGACTAGGTGTTTCGAGGGGCTATTTCCGGTGAACGCTATACAACAGTGATTACACAAATTTATTTTACAACCCACAAAATTTACAAAAATAGTAGCACTTCTTTTACCTCACACCTTTGCTCAATCAATTCACCCAGCAGGCGTTAATCTTAATATAATGATTAATTTGTCTAAGTTTTTAACGAATCGATAAATCATGCAACGTTTGATGTATCGTTATCATCTCGCCAAAATCCCTTTGATACTTATTCAAATCATTAAGATAAACATGGTTTAATAACCATACCTTAATGACAAGATATTAAAGATTTTACGGTTGCCTGCTACTCTGTGAATATTTTATTCTCATATCGGTTATCAATCATACAATTAGAATATCTATCTATTTTAAAGACACGCGATCATTGACAAACATATATTATATATGTGTGTTGTCAGTAGGGACTAAGTTTTGATTTAGTAAAGTTTTACAGTAAAACATTTTCCTCCGCCGACTTTTTAGACACTCTATGCCGCCACAATAAAAGGTTTAACTGTATAAGGATGCCTTAATTGTAGTATCCCGTCTGTCTTATGTTCTCTTTTACTACACTCTGGCCACAAAGTGTCAATTCAACATGCATTTCTCGAATTTTCAGTTAAAAGAAAATAAATAATATGATTTCGACAATTTCCTGTAAAGCCAGTTGTGCATAATATTGACACCTCAATGGGCAATACAATAATAGCATCATGATCATCATCATCATCATTAGCAGCAGCAGCAGCAGCAGCAGCAGCAGAAGAATGGTTACAAGTTTCTTCTTATTATTATATTTTTGTTATCATTATTATTTTACTATTATTAATAACATTATTATTATAATTATTATCATTATCATTATTTTATTATTATTATTACGACTATTATTATTATGACTATTATTATTATTATTATTACTATGATACGCAATCAACGCACTGTACTTTTTTTTTGCACCACTTTTATATAAAATCATCATACTCTAAAGTGTATGTTTTCATCATCTACATATCTTAATAATATAAATAAGTGTGCATGTGTGCGTGCAAGAAAAGCTATTAGCAATTTTAAGACGATATTATTTATGAATAAACCATGATTATGCAAAAAAGTTTAAGCTTGAAGTGTATTCCCGACAAAACCTCTTGAAAAATGAAAGTTTTAAAAGCTTGGTATTGCAACGTATTAGCATAAAATTACATACCGTTTTTGTTATCGAACTTTCTGGATTGTAAGAAATTTGCATGCTGTGAATCGTGGGTAGATGAGATTTGCATAAATTATTTTAAAAAATCAAAAACACCAAAACCCACCCTGATTTGAATTCGAGTTATGATCAGTCGAAAATTTACCTTAAACTTAAATTTACCACTTTTTGCAAGGTGAAAACTATTTTCATTTGGGCAATTTTACGACTTTAAAATCTTTATAAGTTAAGTAACTTAATTATCGTATTTTATAGGGGTAAGACATAGGGCGCCTTTAAACGCATTACTTAAAAATCTGACAGTGTGTAAATCATACTTTTAGAATTATATTAAAACAAAATCCATGAAATCTGGAAAACAATCTAATTTTATTATATTTATTAAGTGCTGTGGTGTAATATAAAATAAACAAAAAAAACAAACAAAAATTATGCCTTATATAATTCTAAAATAAGATTCCTTTCCAGTAACCTCCCTTTCATAGATATGAATATGGTAGTCTTCCCTACATAGTCCATGAATATGAGTATAGTAACCTCCCAAAAAGTCCCAACATATTTCTTTGATATCCTCAAATACGACTCTTGTTACGTCCTGTCCATCGTAAAAAGATATGAAATTTTTTATATTATTGTACATTTCCGAAAATATGATTTCTAACTCCCCTGATGCATTGTTCACTATTATTATAAAAGGAGAAAAAAAACCTGCTTTCAACATATTGTGTGTTTACTGTTTAGGGAGGAATTTATGGACTTTTTAAACGCTTTTTCAACAATGCATTTAAAAATTGTCAAATAAGGAAAAATTATCTGCAACAGCCATATGAATTATATCAAACTGCATTCCAATCACTGACGTGCCACTATTTTGACATAAATGAATAAAAATAATAATAATAATGATGATAATAATAATAATAATAATAAAGAAATAAAAATAATAATATTTAAAAAAATAAATAATAATAATAATTAAAAAAGTAATAATAATAATAATAATTAATAAAAGTAATTTTAATAATAATAATAATTATTATTATAATAACAATATCTAATAATAATAATAATAATAATAATAAACAACAGAAAAAACAACAACAAAAACAAAAATCAAAAAAGAAAAACTTTACAAAAACAAAAAAAAACTCCGAAAATACCAAGACAAAAATAAATACGCTAAAAAATTCTACAAGAAGGAAGTTATATGACTTTGAATTTTGATTTCAAATGGGAGACCCTTAACCACGATTGTAATGAACTGAACACGTAAATGACTGCTACCTCCATCAGTAACAGGAACGCATTTTAATTATGATGTGATTGAGATGATGGTGACATGAAGTGATAAGTCAGTTTAAAATAATTATGTAACTAAAGGGAGGTAATAAAAAGTTTTGTGATGAGAGTAGCTTCCAGAGTTGTCGACCTCTCATTATCATTTGAGGTTCGTCAGTTGACAGTTAACACATGACAATAGTTTTTATCATAATATAGGCACAATGATGTGTTAGAAACATACGATTTTGTCATTTTTTAATCATTTATACGTGACCAATCGGACTAATTAGTTCATGAGATGTTTGCATTTATCGTAGGGTAATTAGGAGCTGAGTTTATCAAGATTGTAAGTATTTCTTTGTACCTAGATTTATTACCGTAAGGTCAAATCAAAATAATACTTCCATACCATTACCTTGATAAATAATGTTTAATGATAATACTATTTTACTTGTTATTTCACTTCTTCTTTCGGTTTTCTTTTTAAGATTTATTTATTTATTTATAATAATTGACTCCTAAGCAGAAAAGATTCTGCGCTCGTTAAAGAAATGATATATAATAAAATTTAAATTTAATGTAATCAGCATTAGTTTTTACCAATATTTGATTTGGCAGCGTTAAATCAAAATAATACTTGCCATATAAATAAATACCATTTTACTTCTCCTTTCGCTTTCAAGTGATTATTACGGCGTGATATGCTTACGACACGTAACTGTTTACACCGCTTTTGGACTTCCGATGTAAACAATGCTGTGACATTCAACGAATAATTTTCTTCATTTGCACGTGTTCACTTTATTTTTTGATACTTTACGGGTAGAAACAGTTAGACAACATGGCAAATATGAGCCAGGATCAACAGAAAGTTCTGTCCACGATGGAAGAACTTCTTATCGAAACGTTTAACACGTAAGTGCAACTTTCATACCACTGTTGTGAATATGCGACACGGTATTTCTTTAGATATAATTTCAATCCAGTAATAACAATTTGATGTTCGCGTGACAATTTAACCCTTAAAGCCTCTTAAAGATATTTATAGTTTTATGATCATTTTTAGATTAAATCATTGTTGAATATATTGAAAGTAAGATAGGTCTTTATAGATATTTCCATCGAAATCTAAACCGAAAGTAGATTACCGTTTGCAAACAAGTCATTCTGTAGACAGCGGTATTTATTATATATGTTATGTTATGTTATTTATTAATTTATTTTAAATTCATTTTGATTAAAGCTGCATGCCTCCAAATGGGTCAAAATATTTCAATTAAATCAAACTTGAAATATGTACTACGACTTTAGGAAACGTAAAATGATTCAAGATTCTAGTTTACAATATTTTACATGTTATGTGCGGTAAATGACTGATTACTTAGTATTAACAACTATATTTCTACTGCCTTACTAACGCAGTAAGGGTTATTTATGCATTTAAATAAGGACAATGCACTCAAATATATTCAATTCAATCATCATTACTTTTTTGTATTTATATAAATACCAGAATTATGAATTACTAGTAATTACTATAATTTATAAATAACTTAGAATTATTATATATAACTTATGAAAAAAAATGCAATGTACATAATGTACATGTTATAATGCTGCTTACTGTGTCTTGGTTTGATATGAAATTAGACCGGACATTACCTGTATATTGGACGCAAGTAATGTTCATTTATATTTCCTTAAGAATGTTTATCGTTGCCCACCCGCCTTTTAATGGTCTAGATAGTTGAAGGTCTGTAATTCAATAAATAATAGTGTGTGTGATAGATTTTAGTATCAGACATAACAACAGACTACAAAAGAATTATTATTATGGGTGTTTTTGGCAAATGCAAACTGCGGTTCATCCATACATATTTAAAATATCTTTAAAAATTTAAAGTAATTCACTTTATGAGTTTTACCATAATGATAAATTAATCTATCACACACCCGTGCCGGTTTTGCGACTCCGTAAATATGCTATTGCGCGGTTGTGCATATATTTGACGTGACGTCATTAGCGTTAAATGTTAGCGTTATACTTTAAGCGTGTCAATGAAAAATGAATCTTATTTCACTTTAAACGGTCTTTATGTTGGGTATGTGATAAATAGAATATTAAATTCTTGTAAGTTCATTACTGAATTTATTGCACTCGTTGAATAAATTCAGTATTGAATTTACACTCATTCAATATCCTCTATTTACACTTTCACATTTTAGTTTAAAGATTATTTTATTTATATCCTATACATTTACATAATAAGGTCCATGAAATGGAATTTACGGATTGAGTAGGAAGCTTAAAAACTCACATTTTCTAGACATCTTTTAGAGTTTTTAAGTCATTCATTTCATAATTTATTATATTAATAAATTAAGGGTCCCTCTCTAGTTATTACGTCCAGAATTATATATATTTTAAAAAAAAATTAGTGTTTGTTGAAATCGAATATTTACGAATATCTGCTACTTGGGTTAACAAGTATTCACATGACATTGTTTTTTTTCAAATGCAAGGGACCGAAAGTGCGTCCATGGCCGAGTGGTTAAGGTCGTTGACTTCAAACCTATTGCCCCTCACCGCTGTGGGTTCGAATCCCGACAGTGACTTTGGATTTTTTCACGTGAGGAAGCTATCTAGCTAGCTTACGGAACGTCGGTGATTCTACTCGGGTGCCCGTTCGTTCCTGAAATAATGCACGGAAGGGCACCTGAGTTCTTCCTCCACCAGTAAAGCTGGAACGTCGCCGTATGACCTGTACTGTGTCGGTATGACGTACAACCAAATTAAACAAACAAACAAACAAACAAAAGACCGAACATTGATCTTAATGTTTGTATTTTACGTGCAGTTCATATCTGCATGCTCGGTAACCCAGGCTATATACCGTATACCAGACTATTACCAGTAGTGTAGTATATGATGATTTTTGCAGGGGGTTGCCCCAAACCCGAGACATAATATAACTAGTACAATCCCATAATGAGTATTCGTCTTTTTATATATAACAGAGTAAAGAAGACGTGTTCAGGGAAATGTTCAAAACAAAACTACGACGATAACCATCTAGTGAAAAGCGAGGCAGTATGCATGGACCGCTGTGTAGCCAAATATATGGAACTGCATGATTTGATTGGTCGACGGGTAACACGTGACAAAGAGACTTATGACCTACTTTCTAATCCGCCATACAGCGTCAAATTAGAGGACACTGAGAAGCGTATAAATTGAAGCAAAAAGCGGATCAGGAACAGGCTGGGTGACCTTTCTTAAAATTAGTCCTTTTTTGATTATTACATTTAAGTCACTTTAAATGCCAGGGTCTTTTTCAAAGTGAGTTCTTTAAGACATATGGACTAAAGCAATGACTTTATTGTGTGACAACGTCAGTTTTTAAGAAGAAAGATGAACTGCTTTGGGATTAAAACATGTCTTTTTGTACCAACGTTTTAATCATCTATTGTTTTAAATAAAAGGATATAATATTTATATATTTTCTCGTTGCTTTAAATTGAGATTTTTATTTTAAAGAACTACCTTGAATGATCCAATCATTTATTAAGAAGTTTAAAAAGGGGTGGGGGAATGAAATTAATTAATTAATTATATGAAATGTAAATCATGATTTTGAGATATAATAAAATATAATATCTAAAAATCATGAGTTAGCAATTATTTAATAGCCTTTTCATAATATAATTTTTATTCGTGACTTTATACATGCATGTATATGGTAAGTTAGCAATTCAATTTAATAAATCTTTTTACACCCTTTGAAAGAAAGCAGTAGAAATAAGTAATTATACATACTAAATGCGCATTTCGTCGACTGAATGATGACCGTAATTGTGATAAATGTTTTAAACTAAATGTATAAAACACGATAATTGTTGACAATTGGTTGACAATTGACTGCTTGTTAGAAGCAGCATTTCAGTTCTACGAGAGAAAAATGAAAGCAACGGAAAGGTAAGATGTTAGTACTATGTAATTATTTCCTTTTGTTTTTCTAATATAGGTTCTTTCAAAATATTGAGTCTTATAAATAGAAGTACCGTTAGATATAAAAACTTACAATGTAAAATTGTAAATTATGAAAAAAAGATTACAGCTCTTGCTAGGAATCGAACCCACGTACTAGAGGTCTGTAGATGTTGCAGCTATTACGTTAGTTAAAGCGCTGATTGACTTAAAATTCATGGAAAATAAGATTGATAAATTGCTAGTAACTTGATAACCTTACTTTAAGGTTAGTTTGTACTGATTCATGTTAGTTCGATTATTTTTGAGCTATAAGCTTATAAAACACTTCCTGTAACCAACCAGTACCAAGCAATGAGTGTATAGTTCCTTGCTCACAGAAACAACGGCTTGCCCCTGACTAGGTTTGAACCCACGCGGTCAGCAATCCTTAACTTACTTGTCCGATGCGATAACCACTCGGCCATGCTGCCGCTAAGTTTCTCTGTAAAGAACCTTATCAATCAAATTATTTTTATTATCATTTTATCCGCATCTTTAGCTCAATAGAGATGGCATTCGATTTGATTTGTTATTCAGGAGTCGTTTGTTTAATCATAGGGCGAGTCGAAATGTCCTTGAGTCTAATGGTCATTTCTCTTTAAACCGCTTATACAGAAATCATTTGAGGTAATTAGTCGTTGACTTGCGGAGAAATTGGTAACTACTTGTTGGTTATACAAGAAAGCCGGTATTGTAGTTCCACCGGTGAGAGATGGCCTAAACATGTTGAACTCGGCGTAAAAAACAGAAAAAAAACCAAACAAACAAATGAACTTTAAGAAGTAAAAACAACAACAACAAATCCATAAAATCATATTTTTTATTTAATGTTATGATGGATTTGTATAAAATTTTAACTTATCAAGTGTCTTTTGTGTGAAAGTCTTTCCTTGCAGTTTTTCTTACAGGTTAAAAGAAAGTTCTTGTGTTACCCAATGGCGAAGAAACAATGTTTTAAAGTTACAACTTTGGTTAAAAATAGATGGCCAAATAACGCAGGAGAACAGGTATCATAATTCAAATTTTGATGTTTTAACTTTAATTTGTTCAGCCTGTACATTAAATGGACTTAGCGGGCGTCCATGGTCAGGTTGTTGACTTCAAACCACTGGCCTCTCACCCCTGTGAATTCGAATACCTTTCGATTCTTTCATGTGAGGCAGCTATCCAGCTAGCTTACGGAACGTCGGTTGTACTACTCGGATGTCCGTTCCTGCCTGAAATAATGCACGGAAGGGCACCTGAGGTCTTCCTCAACCAGTAACTCTGAAACGTCGCCATATGATCTATATTGTGTCGGTGTGACTTAACCCAATCAAACAAACAAATCTTCTTAATGCAGGGTGTTGAAAATGCCTGACTTGGACAAAACGCATTCATTCAGTGCGTTTTCGGTGAATATCTTTTTAGTATTTCATGGATTTACATAAAGAAGTGCTTTACGAAAGAAGCAATTTCTTCGATTGCTACCAATGTTTTGTCTCCCTCGTTGTATGATTAATACTATTCGTATTTTCCCAACTGATTCAGTTGATGAAAATTGTTTACAAAAGTATACGGATTAAAAACTGTCAGATCTGAAACATTACAGTGAACCTCAAACATAGTCGATTACAGTTGAAGTGAGAGCTTTCAATTTATTTAGGAGCTTATGTATTTATTTCACGAAACTCTATTCAGTATTAAAAAGAGCATAACGAAATATCTAACAGAATCGAGGTTTTTTTCAGAATTCGTCGCCGTGTACTTTCTCCAGAAGTCACATTGTTACGTCTTCATTGTTTGTTTTGTTAGACTGGTTTGGAATTTACATTTACTTTGGTACGTCGTTGACATTTTGCTAAACTTACAGGGCGGATAGTATAGAAATTATTTTTATGCCTCCGAAGGGTGGCATATTAAAATTGCACCGTCTGTCTGTCCGTCCGTCCGTCGGTTTGTATGTCTGTCTATGTGTGCGTCCCCACTTCATTCGTGTCCGGACTGTAACTTTGTCATACATCTAGGGATTTTGAAATAACTTGGCACAAATGTCTACCACATCAAGACGATGTATCGTGGCCAAGACCACGTCCCTATCTCAAAGGTCAATGCCACATTTTGAAGTTTCACATAATCACAATAAGAGTTAATATGTACACACATTCGTGTCCGGACTGTAGCTTTGTCATTCATCGATTTTTTTAAATAACTAGGCATAAATGTCTTCCACATCAAGACGATGTGTCGCGTCCAAGAATTACATCCCTACCTCGAAGGTCAAGGTCACATAAACATTTTGAAGTTTCACATTATCACAATTAGAGTTAATAGGTACACACAATCGTGTCCGGGCTATAACTTTGTCAGGCATTCGCACGATTTTTAGCTCACCTGTCACAAAGTGACAGGGTGAGCTTTTGTGATCGCTTTTCGTCCGGCGTTCGTCTGTCCGCCCGCCCGTCCGTCGTCCGTCCGTAAACTTTTAATTTAAACGACATCTCCTCATAAACCGCTCAGCCAATTCCATCCAAACTTCACAGGAATATTCCTTTGGTAGTCAACTTTAAAAATTGTTCAAAGAATTTAGTTCTAAGCAGAACTCTGGTTGCCATGGCAACCGAAAGAAAAAACTTAAAATATCTTCTTTTAGAAAACCGAAAGAGCTAGAGCTTAAATATTTGGCATGAAACATCATCTAGTCAGTGTTTACCTAGTTTGTTCAAATGAATGCCCTGGGGTCAAAACTGGCCCCCGCCCCGGGGGTCATTGATTTTCCTTATATCAGGGAAAAAGTTCTCCCGGGTTTAATATATATATTTTTTGTAACGGCTTAGATCATTGGAAGCCTAAAACAATTCTACACGGAACTACATTTCCCTTTTTTCGAAAAAATACATCTTAAATGAATAACAAGACAAAACACAAACAAATACTTACTATTAGCTGTTTAAATCGGCCTTCTGCTCTACTTCGGAAATGCCGTTGTACACCACAATTTTGAAGTGGAGCGACAGTTTTCCGGGCGTGAATAAGAGTGTATAGGTATTCACATTTGTGTCCTGACTGAACCTTTGTCATGCATCGAAGGATTTTAGAATAACTTTACGATATGTCGCATCCAAGAATTACGTCCCTTCCTCAAAGGTTAATTTTGAAGTTCACTTTATCGCAATTAGAGTTGTGGTACATGTATTGATTGGGTACACACTTTCGTGGCCTGACTGTAACTTTGTCATGCATCGAAGGATTTAAAGTAAATAAAAAAATGTCTACCACATCAAGACGATATGTCGCGTCCAAGACCCATGTCCCTACCTTCAAGGTCAAGGTCACACTTTAAGCTTGAACGATACACATTCATATCCGGACTGTAACTTTGTCATGCATGGACGGATTTTAAAATAACTTGGCACAAATGTCTACCACATCAAGATGTTGTGTCGCGGCTAAAGCTCCTGTCCGTCCATACTTGCACAACAATCATGTCCAGACTATAACTTTGTGATGCATTGAGTGATTTTGAAATAACTTTGCACAAATGTCTATCACATGACAACGTGGTGTCGCGTACAAAATCCACGTCCCTTCTACAAAGGTCAAGGTCACACTTATATTTTGAAGGTTCATGCTATCACAATAAGAGATTATATGTACACACATTCGTGTCCGGACTGTAACTTTGTCATGCATCGAAGGATTTTAAAATTACTAGGCCTAAATGTCTACCACATCAAGATGACCTGTTGAATGTAAGACCTATGTCCCAAGGTATTAAGTTTGCTATAAATCGAACTTCATTTTACAAAAACAATATTAAGCAATTAGTTACTTTCATTCCCTTTTCTTTTCATGATACCTGCATGCTTAGCCCTTTTCGAGGGCATACTTCACTTGCGTGACAGCTCTTGTGTCTCAAATAGTAAACAACGACAATAACAAAACACAAAAAATCCTAAACATTAGATGATGGTGTTGGTGTTGGTAGTTGTCACTCCGGATCAAGGCAGTAGGCCACCTTTAATTAACCAGAGCACAGTTCAACCACCGCATAGTTCCTGGGCATGTTGTAAAACAGTTTTCACCGTCCGGAATTCGAACCTGAATGGAATTCGAACCTGAATCGCCGGATTAACAGTCCAATGCTGTTCTTATTGAGCTAAACCACACAATCTATTTGGACATCAGGCTTTTATCTGCTAATTATGATATGAATGTAGGACAATATTCACCATATATGTATATGTAAACTCTTATTTTATTACCTATGACTCAGATAGAAAACGAAGACACTTTAGAACAACCAGCCACAGTATAGAGGTAAGACCATACATTTTTTTAAAATAAAAATCAAAATCGATAACATATTAAAATCGTTAAAAATATGTTTAGATTTCATTGATTGTTTGAAGATTAATTTGAGAACGATTTCAAAATGGCATTTCGTAAATCTTACTTCTTTCTTTTCATTATGTAAAATTCCGTTTACTTAGACATTTTGTACTTAAAATGTCTTTGGCGTCTACTTCCGGTACGATAAGTAAATATTTTATTTGGATTAAATATAAAGATAAGGAACAAATAAGAGGAATTAAAACCAGAAAAAAACTAAAGAAAGAACCCTGTTCAACCATTTGCCAAAAGTATATTTTTTTTGTCCTCACGCCAAAATATTTACGTTTCTTAAAGGATTTAAAAAGAATATATTAAAATAATTAATAGCCATTGTTTAAAAAGAGGGCAGTTTCTGGAAGACATGAAGTGAGGATAAAAGACCTTTGCCATTGTTTTATGTGAAGATAAAATGTTGATAATATTTTCAAGGTATTTATTATCAATCTTCTTTGAAAAAATAAATATCTCGCTTCATTCTGATTTACTCCTTTCAAATTTGTCTGAAAACGGTGGTTTTATTCTGTGAATTTCATAAAGCCTTTGCGACATAAAATATAATAAAATGTATTGATAAAAATGAAAGAAATCATGGTAGACTTACATAATCTGGATAACATTCTATGATAACATTAATCGTTTCAATTACCTGCCTGAATAACGTTCACCTCACTACTAATTGCTATACAGACAAAAATAACGTTACATTGAAAATTAAGTAAATAACATGATTGCATTTTGTTTGTTTCTGTTTCAATACTTGAAGGATAAAATAATGTCACAAGTTTATTTCTTTTTTTTTTGCATAGTAAATATGTTTTAGTTTTATAATCAAACGCAGTGCCGCTGGTTCTAATCCCCGGCAAGGCGAAATTTTTGCGGGACATTTGATTTCGGACATTTAGTCTAATTGTCTAACATCTTATTCAAAAATTGTGTATTTTTTTGGATTTTCGAGTCGAACCGACACCATGAATATCATACAGCGACTTTCTGGCTTTACTGGAGGAAGAAGACCTCAGATAGCCCTTTGTGCATTACTTCAGGCACGAGCCGGCACTTTAGTTGAACCACGGTTCTTTCGTAAGATAGCTGGATAGCTTAATCACATGAAATAATTCAAAGTCTGACGGGATTCGAACCCACAGCAGTAAAAGGCGCCGGTCACGGAAGCTCCTTTTATCATGTGTGACTAGAAGCCGGTCACTTGCGAAGTAATTGATAATTTCTGATTAGTTTTACAGGAAGATTGATCGACTGTCGAGATAATATGACAAAGCGATTTGTTACAAATTTAGAACAGAAACAAAAACAAACGATTATAAGACTCGGTGTCCGAGATCAATTGTCGCAGAGAAATTTCGCTTCGCCCGAGGATCGAATCAACAACCCCTAGAAGTGGATTACAAATCAAATGGCTTCCCTTTTCAGCTAAGCGGACAGATAAACGGCTCATATATGAAACAAATAAAATCAGAATGCTGAAATAAGTAATCTTTTTTAATTTTTTTACGGTATAACACACGTTCACTTGTACGATGGAAAGTTGCATTGACGAAGGTTTCTTACCCCTTTAGCAAGTAATTTTGAGGTTGTATACCAATATTCTGTATATGCTTGTCTTCTAATATAATAGAGAAATCCGTGAGTCCAGTTTCATTCAGTTATATTAAATACAGGTACTCATGTTTAACAGAAATTATACAGGCTTCATTACTTTTATTTCAGCATATAAAGCAGTGAAGACAGAATCACCGCAGTGATGATGTGAACAAAGTGACAATGTTTGATGAGCAGCGTACACTGTCAAGTAATTTTATGAATTATTTATTTTCTCTTATTTAATTTTAACTTTTTATTGCTTAAGTCCACTGTCCTCTGTGTACGTTTTCACTAGGCTTATGAAAAGATAAATAGGAAAGTTGATTTCCTTTATAACGGACACTGCACTACACTGATATATTTTTAATGATTTATTTTTTTTATGAATGGAACATATTGAAATTCTAATAAAAAACTGATTTATACATTTAAGCTATTTTTGTGGCGGCTGATTTGTGCCATTCGTGTTTTCGCCCCGCGACCCCGCCAAGCGAAATTTCGAGAAATAACAAGTTAAAATGGCGGGGGCGCGGAGCGAAAACACGCTAATTAGCGAGGCCGCAGGGCGAGATTTAAGAAATAAAACGGCGGGGCGCGGAGCGAAAACACGCTAATTAGCGAGGCCGCAGGGTGAGATTTAAGAAATAAAACGGCGGGGCGCTCCACGTCCTAGCCAATTTACCTTGTTAACTATCGATTGTTCGCTTGGCGGAGTCGCGGAACGAAAACACGCTTTTTAGGGGTGGCGCGCGGCGAAGTTTTATTTATTAAACTTCGTCCCGGACCCAAACTAATTAGCGTGTTTTCGTCCCGTGACCCTGCCATTTTAACTTGTTAATTCTTGACTTTTTGCTTGGCGGGGCCGCGGAGCGAAAACACGAATGACACAAATCAGCCACCATAGTGTTTCTTTTATGTTTTTAAGCTATTCTTGCATATATTCCCGGATAAGTAGCTAAAGCCTTGCTCTACGCGAAAAATATATAATATCTTATTTCAATAGGACACGAATTATCTTAATGACATCATTTTGTGCGTAAAAGTTTGTGGTTAAACAAAATCGTGTATTCAAATTATAGACGACATTTAGATATTCTAACATTATTTGGACTCCTTGCGTTTAACCTTTGTAGGCTCGAGCCGCGCCAGCATCCACAGATTATGCTTGAAGTAATGCAAAAAGTGTCATCTGAGGTCCCCCCACCCCTCTTGAAAAGCTATGACGTTTGACGTTAAATCTTACTAGTAACGATTAAATTATTTGGAGAAGTCAAAACTACTCATTTAACGTTTTTATAGAAATAAAAATGTCCATTACACTGTTTAAATTAATACATATTTATAATGTCAAATAATGACTTTTTATCCTTTTTATAATTTGTTAAACTAAATGTGTATAGAATGAAGCATTGATTTTTGTCTAGTGTTTTATTTTTTAAAAAGAGGTGTGTAATCTAACCTTGTCCGTGAACGTTATAGATGAAATAAAATGGAAAGCCGTCGTATGTTGCTAACATCTCGGATGAATTATAAAATATTATTTATAATCTGGTTGATTGTATTGTATTGTTTTGATGACTTTTATTTTGTTATCATTTTATTAACAAATTACGCTGACAATCTAATGTGGGATTCAAATGAAATTTACGAATTTTTTCGTTCGCAAAAGAAATACATTAAGAAAAGATTCTGTCGTGGCTGGGTTCCAACTCGCTACACTCAGGTTACAATAAAAAGTTACATCGTTCTTGACCACTGCGCCGAAATATTGATTATTTGACATTATAAATATGTATTAATTTAAACAGTGTAATGGACATTTTTATTTCTATAAAAACGTTAAATGAGTAGTTTTGACTTCTCCAAATAATTTAATCGTTACTAGTAAGATTTAACGTCAAACGTCATAGCTTTTCAAGAGGGGTGGGGGGACCTCAGATGACACTTTTTGCATTACTTCAAGCACCGTGCATTTGTTCAGGCAAGAACGGGCACCTGAGTATAACCTCCGACGTTCCGTAAGTTAGCTGGATAGCTTCCTCACATGAAAGAATCCAAAGTCCCCGTCGGGATTAGAACCTACAGCGGTGAGGGGCAAGTGGTTTGAAGTCAACGGTCTTAACCACTCAGCCACGGACGCCCCGGCAGTGGTCAAAGATTGCACTTATGGTTACGAAGTTAGTTGTGCACTTAACTGTAACACGCACCTCCTTCAGATGATGATGGAATTATTTCTTTCAAGTCAGGCACCATATCATTTATCAATCATTTCCTTAAAAAAAACCCCAACCATTTCGGTTTGTAACAGATTTCAGGAGCCAGGCGATTTGGATGAGCTCCTGTCGTACAGAAAACAGAAAGGTGCAAATGCATCAGTAAAGATGGCTAAGATTTGAACTGGCGACCTCCCGCTTGACCGTCAGAGTATGTACGTATGGATATGAAGGTAAGGGTGCACGCAACCGTAACAAATGATAATCTGTCAGGTGTGTAATTATTAATTCATACCGGAAAGACTCCTGTCCAATACATTTCTTTAGTATTTTGAATTGTGTATTATAAAGTCTATAAGCTTTGATTTTGATCCATTAAATATTTACGTGAAACGGTGCAGATTTTCCGTGATACGGTGCTTCCATCGGTAAACAACTAAAAGGTACGTGTCATTTAATTTTCTATGTTTTTAGACAAATCCGTTTTTTTATTGTAAAAGAAGAATATTTGCATGTAACTAGAAATAAATTCACTGTAAGATCAATAAGTTCACAATGTATGTATGATTTTTTACAAAAAACTTTTGTAAATAAATGTACATGAAATTTGAACCGAGAGAATTGGTAAATTTTTGAGTCAATCTCCGTACAAGAAACACTTACATTGAAGTGAATACTTTTGTTTATTACAGTAAAAATATAAAATCATCTGTGCAATTAAAACATTTATTCTGTCAATTTGTTTTGTCGAAATTTGTCTACTTTCTGTTTCGTCTTGACAACGGTGCAGACACTAAGCAACGGCGCGGACTTTCCGCAACTGTTGCTAGGTGTAAAAAAATCATATATATCGTATGTTACATACATTGTGACTATATTGATCTTATAGTGAATTTATTTTTACGTTTCATGCAAATATTCTTCTTTTACAATATAAAACGGATTTGTCTAAATACATAGAAATAAAATAACACGTACTTTCTTGGAAGAACCGTATCACGGAAAATCTGCACCGTTTCACGTACCCGACAGTGGACAAAGCTTTACCAGTATTTCTTGTAGTATTTCTTGTATCACGCAAAGTATTTTAAGAGATTTGATTTTATATAAAGAGTAAATTTTTAAGATAAAGTAAGGGATAACAAGACAAGATTAATTTTACATACATGGTAGTAAAACACATGAAATGAGACATAATATAACACAAACATGAGCACAAAAATCATGATATGCACAACAACACCAGGGATATTACAAAAAGGATAAACCCTTATTTCAATTGTTGTCGCCTTACTGCTTGTAGCATGGCATAGAAAGGAATTGATAATACTTGATGAGAACTATATGAATATCTAAAAAGTTATACAAGTTCTTTTCCCGTATTTTCACTGTTGTCTTAGAAAATTATCATATTTCATACCACTCAATGAAAATAAATCCTGTATTTATAGAAAAAAAAACTTGAATATCCTCTGTATATTTATATAAACATCGTCGTGCCAAGCGTGCAGTATCATACTTGAGTTGCTGATCATGTTCTTTTGTCAATAGAAAAAAAACACCCCCAAAAATTGCTTAAAATCGAAATTTTGAAGGTATGTGAGGCAAAAGATATATAACTTCGTCGCTTTACGAAGAGGGAATTATCACATGCAATGAAATAATCTTTTGTTACATGCCATGTGCGAATCAAGGAGAAAGATCAATGAAGGGTACGACAGAACCCAAACCTTAATACATCAACCCTCCCCCCCTACCTTCGCAAAAAAAATGCATTTTCAAAACTGATTGTCTTGATTAATTTGACATACTTATCGTATATTTAATATATGAATTACTCTTCCGTAGGCTTTATCAATCCTTTTCTAAAATTTAATTCAGTCATTAACCTATTTGTGAAATATGTTGTAATGAATCCATTTTATGATGTTTTTATTTTTATTCCATAAAATCGTTGACTTCAAACCACTAGCCCCCCATCGTACGCTGCTGTGGGTTCGAATCCCGACAGGGACTTTGGATTCTTTCATGTAAGGAAGCTATCCAGCTAGCTTACGGAACGTCGTTGGTTCTACTCAGGTGCCCGTTCGTGCCTGAAATAATGCACGCGGGGGCACCTGATGTCGTCCACCACCAGTAAAACGTCGCCACATGACTGACGCTGTGTCGGTGTGAATTAAAACTCAATCAATCAAAATAAACCAAATGCGTATGCTACAATAATATATAGGTGACTAAGAATGAAAATTGTTCAATATAATTTGTATAAATTTTGAAATCTTAGAATATATGTGACATCAGAAACATTTAAGCGAGATAGTCGGAGTGGAGGGGTCACCATGTTTTCGAATTACCTGTTCTAGTATATGAAAAATTTGCTCGTTTGAATTACAGATAAGTAACAGATGGTAACTTTTTATGCTTATCATGTTGTTGACTTTCATACGAGTGATTTTGCTAAATATCTAGAATTGGTCAAAACAGCGGGAACAAGTCAACCCGGCCCTAAGTCAAACCGGCCCGAAATTGGTCATTCCCGGCCCCAAACCAATGTTATTTCTAGTCAACCCGGCCTCATTTTTTATTATTTATTTTGCTTTAAAATATAAACACTTATCAAGAAAGAAAATAAAAATTAACAACAAATAACAGAAAAACAAAGTTTAACGTTGATATCTTTTATTATTTATTTTTATGTAAAAAATATCAATAATAACAAACAAGCAACACACGCATAGTTTACTGTTCATAAGTTCTACAATGTTCGTCACATGCAAACACCAATTCACTTGTCTTCTTCTGCCTTTCTTCTACCTAGTATGGGTCTATACATGGTAGACACAATCTCCAATAGGGCGGTTGCTGATAGCTCTTTCGATCGATATCTGTGAAATAAAACAAAACAAAAAGTTATAGATATTTATCAGTGTAACTAGTTTAAATAGGTACTAGTCGATAAATTATTAATGTTTCTTTACAAAATTAGCAAAGCGATGGTACATGACTCAAGTTTATTTCTTCAACTATTTTTCAGCTTGTTCATATTTTTCGCTTCAAGATACCATTTTCTTTAAAAAAATGACTTAGTTTTAAATAAGTTAATTTCTTTTTTTTATTGAGAAATACAAATGTTGAAAAGAATTTCATTAAATTTTGCATTGCAACCAAGAATAGATAAAAAGAATAAACCAATTGAAAAACAACTAAAGGTTTATTTATAAGTTGTTTGCTCTTGAAATGACTACAGTTTAAACAAATCCAAGTCATAGTCAAATAATTTAAACACGAGCTCAGTGACACAACATTCGCATGGCTTGATTTAAAATGATTCTGTTTTTATTTTCTATATTGAGTAAGTTCATGCAAAGTTTGAATAAATTCTACTATAAAGTTTTCATGTTGCCTATATGTTAATGTAGCATACGCCTTCAAACGTGATTTAGTTTGGCCCTGAACTTGAAACTATGTGACTTCTGAAACTTAAGAAATATTTTCAAGTAAATAACAAAAGTGATTTTACTATTATAATAAGCAGGTGAATTTATTTGCACAGCATTCGTATGATTAGAATATTATTTGAAATTTCAGACATTATATGATACGGAGTTAAAAAAATAAGACAAGAAAAATATAAAAGTATAATAATTTATAATTGTATGTTGACTACCAATCAAAATTAATATTTATCTTTGTTGATATAATAATAATTGAAATCAAACTGTTTTAAACGCATTGGAAACAGCAGAAAGTCATAACTAAAATCATGATATTTGACAGAAATATTTTAAGTGTTAAAATTTTGTTTTATGTCAATAGTTATTTTTTTTAAACATTTTTTTTCAATATATTTCATTATATATTTTCTTCATATGTTCTATATAATTATGTAAGTTTTAGAATAGAACAAAATGTTAAATCTGAGAAATAATTGTTGTACGAATTATAGTATTGAACACTGATCATTATATTAACTGTAAACCACACTCAAATAAATATGGGAATGTTTTTCTTCCGTTCATTTTTGAAAAAAAATGTTATTTTTCTTTTTTTTCCAGATTCTACATGAAACAAGAAAATGCAAATAAAGGTGCAAAGCAATGATGCGAATTCAACAAACCTGGAATAAAGCAGGTGGAATAGAGCAAATTTTAGCCGCGTCACGACAAAACCAACATAATGCGTTTGAGACTAGCATGGATCAAATCCACGCAGTCTTATCAGTATCCATGCTGTTCGCTTACAAACCCTAAAACAAGTGGAGGAACTGATAGCGAACATCATGGATCCTGATCAGACTGCGCGGGTGTGCAGGCTGGTCTGGATCCATGCTGATCGCAAACGCATTACGTTGGTTTTGTTATGGCGCGGCTCATTTTAGTAACATTTTTTTATGGTTTTAACATATTACATTTTAGTATCAATAGGACACCCTATGGAACAAGTTTTTTTTTGGTGCAATATTCTAGATCAAATGTATCCTAATTATTATATAAAATTAAAAAAAAATCCAAAAGCAAAAATAATTTCCTAGGCAGATACGACTTTGTTTAAGCTTAATGATTATTGATTTTTGCAAACAATAGTGAAGAGTAAAGTACATACTATTTTTTACTACACATTCTTTTTTTGAAATTTAATAATAACCTTGAAAAAATGCGTAATCAAACATTGTCCAGTGAATAAAATTAATAAAATTAAATAACCTATTAGAAAACGTTACATACTGTTCATTGGAAAATAGTATGTAAGAGTACCAGTAAATAAGTACAAAAGGAAAAACAGAAAGTCATATAATAAACAAGGCAGGAGACCAATTACTTTAAATTTCTTCACTCTTTATCAATTTTACTTTAAAAATAAGAATCTGAATTTTCAGTCATTTTCCTAAGAAATATTTTAGGCAAGTTAAGATAAACATACACAAGTAAATTTTTGTTGCAATCTTGTGGCATAAATGTGCCACTTAAGACTTATTTTCAGTTTTAATGTAGTGAAGTAAATATACTAAGCAAATATTAAAAACATTTTTACTCGGACAAATATTTCTTCTTCCAAAAGTTACATAGCTTGTATAATTCCAACACAAAGTGCACACTTTTTTTATCAAAAGTACCTGGAAATAAATATGTTTAATTTAAACTATAAGATTTATTTTAACTTTTATTTTGTTTTACAAGCATTTAGCAATACAATGATGCAATCGTCAATAAAATGATAAGATTAAAATGAAACTTCTTTCATTTAAAAAATCAGAAGTAATCTTTAAAATGCTTAAAGGTTCGATAGAAAAAATGTCAATTACAAATGTAAAATATGCTCAATTGTAATTACATGTATTACAATCATAAGTATTGAAATACCAAAACCTCTAAGATAAATAGAAGAGAAAAACAAAAACAAAAATAATGAAAGATTTACATTCTTTACTTATTTAGCCACAGAGTAAGAATATCAAGAAAAACAACAACAATAAAAGGCAATTTTGAATTTACAATAAAATATACAAAAAGGCCTCTTTTTGACTTTGTTAATTGAGCCAGATTTCGACCCCAACTTGATTAAATTAAACAAAAGTGTGAATGTGTCTCATAGCAGTGCGTTTTAATCGCTTCGATTTTCAATACTTAATGAAATTAAGAAACTATGTAACTATAGCAAAAACGTGTATGATAGACTAGAAAAAACACCCTATATTATAATGCTTTTATACTGTTGAGTATAGTAATAATGCTATTTTTAACTGCAAAAACCCACCTAATAGTTTTGAAAAACATAGGCATTTAAGAATGTGCATAAATTTACAGTAAGTTTTATTTATATATGAGGTTAGAATGTGTGTTGTATTTGTATAAAGAAATTTGATAATAATGTCAAATATTTAAATTTAAGATGATAAAACTCTTATTTAAGGTTAAGGTTGAATATTACATGCCTTTAACTCAAAATTATATTGCCTATAATTTTAATTCAAAATTAAACATATATCAGTGTATGATACAGGTTAAGGAATATGCCATACTATTAAAAGTTTTGTAGTCTTGCAAGTATAGCAGTACAATACTGTATATTAATTACTGTTTGCAGCAGCAATCAACATCAGCCTTAAATATAAAATAATGAAACATATTAATATAATATTTTCTTTAATATTTTATCTCTTGTTTATATATAAGATGCATGCTATTTGACTTTGTTTAATTTCAATGTATATAGAGAATTGGAATAAGGCAAGAATATGAAAGTATATTCTAGTTATGTGGCCATGGTGAAAATAATTTTGAAGATTCCTTATGAGTACTGTATCATATGTGTGTATTTATTGCTCTTGATAGGGCTTATTGTTTTGGGCTTATTTTTTTTCCTTCATATTTTAATACAATTATTTAGATGCCTTTTTATCTAGAATATTGCATAAATGAATTGTTCAATAGGGTGTCTTATTTATACTGAAATACAGTTTATTAATTATTAATAAACCAATGATATATTTATTTTGACATTATTTTATTTGTTACAATATACATTAAAAACAATTGATTACATATTTAGCACATGTAGATTTCACATGAAAAGCTTGTATGTATTTTCTTTAATTAAATGCATAGATTTATTGAAATCTAGGAAATTTTCAGATTTCTTTTATTTTCAGATTGTAACTGTTTATTAAATATAAAGTATAGATCACATTAATTAGTTTTATTTGTACACATACAAAAATCTAACATGTAAGCATGTATTAAAAGGATTTCAAGAGACATAAATATTTATTACATTGTTCAACATAGAGAAATATCATACTGTAATAATATAAAATTTCTTTTTTATAATATAAAGCATAAAGTATATAATTTATTATAGAACAAGCTTTAAACTGTAATAGGTCAATATTAAAGATATATTATGCTCAAATGAGATATTTGAAAATACTAATAATTTCTATACAGTCTTTTTTAAAGTGTAAATAAAAAGTCATGTGAGTACACACAGAGAAGAAATGATGCATTTCAAAATAATACACTCTAAATGAAGACACAGTATTAATGCATAGTGCCATTATAAAACTGGCAGTTTTTTTTTAAATATAGGACCACACAAACTGGACCAGTGATAGAGAATACAGCTTCCCAAACATTGTTTGTGCATTCTATTATACAAATAAGACATATGCAGTAAGAATTTCCTAGATTTCTATAATTTTTTGCAATAAAAATATTTTACCTAAATATGAGCTTAGTACATTTAAAGCTTCGTTTGATTGATCAAAAATCAAAAGAGATGAATTATTGTTACACATAATTTGTTTGTTGCCTTTCATTCTCATAAAAGAGTCACTGATTTTATTACATGAATTTGATATGCATGTAGATATATTAATTATATATTATTTGCAGTATTTGAGGGTGATGCATGATGTTTACTAAAAGATGGCATACTAGAAGTCAAAAGGTTTCAAAGAAATGAAAATCAACAACAAAAAGTGCAAGACGTTTTTGAATTCTGATTTATCACAAAGTAATATACTTTGAATAAATATTGAATAAGAAGTAAACTGCCTGACAATTTTTATTTGACAATCTGTACTGTCTTACATTCTAAAAATAAATATTTCTAATTCTAAATATTCTATCAATGAATTTAAGTTAAGAAGTTTAAAATCAGCTGTCAATGAAAATCTGAGCTTTGTGACATATTTTATTTAACTATCAATACCTTTCTTCAATTCTAAAATGACACAATCAATAAAAATGAATATATTTCTAAATATCCCTGTAATAAAATGTATACTTTCTAATATATTCTTATATATTATTTTAATTAATATAGGTCTAGGCGTAGAAGTTCTAAAGAATATGTTTCTCTAAGTTTTCCATATAATATCTAAAGATTCTGTGAAATTGTAGTTTATTAAAATGCTTTTCCTATGAAATTGAATTTTATATAGCTTTTACAAATTTATAAATAGAAAATAATGAATAAAATCTAAGATCCTTTTAATCAAAATTCTGATATTCTGATATTCCATGTTCATGGTTGTGTATTCAATAGCTTAATGTAAATGCATATTTTTTAATGTTCTGTACTTGAAAATTTATTATTCAGTAAATAATTATTACAAGTACATAGCTTTTTTTATTTGTTTATGTATACATTTTTACATGTTTTCCATATAATATCTAAAGATTCTGTGAAATTATAGTTCATTAAAATGCTTTTCCTATGAAATTGAATCTTATATAGCTTTTACAAATCTATAAATAGAAAATAATGAATAAAATCTAAGATCCTTTTAATCAAAAGTCTGATATTCTGATATTCCATGTTCATATCAATAGCTTAATGTAAATGCATATTTTTTAATGTTCTGTATTTGAAAATTTAATATTCAGTAATTAATTATTACAAGTACATAGCTTTTTTATTTGTTTATGTATACATTTTAACATTTTTTAAGTGAAAATGTACAATTTTCATTATTATATGATTGAAATGTTCAACTACAAAAATAGTTTTTCAGAACGAAAATGTATATTTTTACACCCAATGAATTACACAATAAAGTTTTCATTATAAACTTGTCAATACACTCTTAGTAATAAATTATTATTGTTAATAAATACTTTTGAACATACCATTCTTAAAAATAAATGTTTCACAGCATTTGATAAAAAAGAGAACAGGAATTTAAAAGAGGTTTTCTTAAACAAAACATTGCTGTTAGGTTTATTTGTTAAGAGCACTATATTTTTGTATATGCATGTATATTCTATAAATAATCTAAAATTTATATTAGCATTTTTACATTATGTAATCAAAAATGTATTCTTCTAAATGTAATATACATGTATGTGAAAATACATGAATTGACTAATAAAATGTTAACATTTCAACATAATATATTTGAAAATATATTTACTTTCGTTCAACATGTTCAACATTAATCAATAAATCACATCTATAAGCATTTTATCAAAGTAAGTGTATATAACTTTGAAAGAAGTGTACTTTTCTACACTAATTTGCATACATTTCATTTTTGCAAAAGAAAATGATAGCTTTTTTAATATTCTACAATTGAAATGTTTCCGTTATGTAACCTTGTATATTTTTCAAAATCATAACAAGATAATATGAAGTTTTAAAACACTCTAATATATATAGAGTTTGGAAAAGAAATGCCTTTAGAACTAAAGCAATATTCCACTATAACACAAAAAGTTATTCAATATTTATTCAAAGTATATTACTTTGTGATAAATCAGAATTCAAAAACTTCTTGCACTTTTTGTTGTTGATTTTCATTTTTTTTGAAACTTTTTGACTTTTAGTATGCCATCTTTTAGTAAACATCATGCATCACCCTCAAATATCTACATGTATATCAAATTCATATAATTAAATCAGTGAATCTTTTATGAGAATGAAATGGCAACAAACATATTATGTGCAACAATAATTCATCTGTTTTGATTTTTAATCAAAATAATAAAATGAAGCTTTAAAGATACTATGCTCATATTTAGGTAAAATATTGTTAGTGCAAAAATGATAAAAATCTAGGAAATTCTTACTGCATATGTCTAATTTGTAAAGGAGAATGCACAAACATTGTTTGGGAAGCTGTATTCTCTATCACTGGTCAAGTTTGTGTGATCATTTATTTAAAAAAAACTGCCAGTTTTATAAAAGCACTATGTATTCACACTGTGTATTTATATTGAGTGTATTATTTTGAAATGCATCATTTCTTCTCATTATTTTGAATTTCTTCTATGTGTGTACTGTGTTTACACTTAAAAAAGATTGCAAAGAAATTATCAGTATTTCAAATATCTCATTTGAGCATAATATATCTTTAATACTGACCTATTACAGTTTAATACTTTTATATAATAAATTATATACTTCATGTTATATATTATAAAATGAAATTTTATATTGTTACAGTATGATATTTCTCTATGTTGAACAATGTAATAATTCTTTATGTATCTTGAAATCCTTTGAATACATGCTTACATGTTAGATTTTTGTATGTGTACAAATAAAACTGAATTAAAGTATACTTAAAAGGTAATAAAAAGTTAAAATCTGAAAATTCTAAAGATTTCAATAAAAAATCTGAAAATTTCCTAGATTTCAATAAATTTATGCATTTAGTTAAAGAAAATACATACAAGCATTCCATGTGAAATCTACATGTGCTAAATATGTAATCAATTGTTTTAATGTATATTGTAACAAATAAAATAATGTCAAAATAAATATTACATTGATTTATTAATTATTTATAAACTATATTTCAGTATCAATAAGACACCGAATTGAAAAATTCATTTATGCAATTTTCTAGATAAAAAGGTATCTCAATAATTGTATAAAATATGAAGAAGAAAATATAAGCCCAAAACAATAAGCCCTATCAAGAGCAATGAATACACAAATATGATAGAGTACTCATAAGGAATCTTCATCATTATTTTCACCATGGTCACATTACTAGTTTATGCTTTCATATTCTTGCCATATTCCAATTTTCCATATACATAGAAATTTAACAAACCAATTAAAATAGCATGCATCTTATACATAAACAAGAGATAAAGTATTAAAGAATATATTATATTAATATGTTTAATCATTTTAAATTTAAGACTGCTGTTGATTTCAGCTGCATACAATATGTAAACAACATTTTACTGTCATATTTATTAGATTACAAAACATTTAATAGATAGTTTAGATTATTTATAGAATATACATGCATATACAAAAATATAGTGCTCTTAACAAATAAACCTAACAGCAATGTTTTGTTTAAGAAAAACCTCTTTCAAATTCCTGTTCTCTTTTTTATAAAATGCTGTGAAACATTTATTTTTAAGAATGGTATGTTCAAAAGTATTTATTAACAATAATAATTTATTGCTAAGAGTGTATTTACAAGAATATAATGAAAACTTTACTGTGTAAATCATTGGGTGTAAAAATATACATTTTCGTTCTGAAAAACTATTTTTGTAGTTGTACATTTCAATTATATAATAATGAAAATTGTACATTTTCACTTAAAGAATGTTAAAATGTAAACATAAACATATAAAAAAGCTATGTACTTGTAATAATTAATTACTAAATATTAAATTTTCAAAAACAGAACATTAAAAAATATGCATTTACATTAAGCTATTGAATACACAACCGTGAACATGGAATATCAGAATATCAGAATTTTGATTAAAAGGATCTTAGATTTTATTCATTATTTTCTATTTATAGATTTGTTAAAGCTATATAAAATTCAATTTCATCAGAAAAGCATTTTAATAAACTATGATTTCACAGAATCTTTAGATATTATATGGAAAACGTAGAGAATCATATTCTTTAGAATTTCAAGGCCTAGACCTATATTAATTAAAATAATATATAAGAATATATAAAAAAGTATACATTTTATTACAGGGATATTTAGAAATATATTTATTTTTATTGATTGTCATTTTAGAGTTAAAGAAAGGTATATATGGTTAAATACAATATGTCACAAAGTTCAGATTTTCACTGACAGATGATTTTAAACTGCTTAACTTAAATTCATTGATATAATATTTAGAATTAGAAATATTTATTTTTAGAATGTAAGACAATAAAAATTGTCAGGCAGTTTACTTCTTATTTGTAAAATATTGAAAATATTTTTATTAAAGTTGTTTAAAACTTCATGTACTTGATTTCTTTTATAGAATATTACAAATTATAGTAATCTCAGTTATAGAATGTAAAGTATAGTTTGCCAAATATAGATTGGCAGAAAGTTTACATTTTCATTTATAGAAAAATAAAATAGTTCTTAATTTTCATTTGAAACTATAAAAATCTATTAATTTCATTTATAGAATATGAAGAACTGATGGTAATAATGGTATTTTCTTCATGTAATGAATATAAAAACTATTTATTTTTATTCATAGACTATTAATAATCATTCATTGTTATTTTGGAATATAAAAAATATATACATAGCCATTATGTGGAATATCAGATATTTTAAAATTTTATATAGTGTTTAATAAAAACTATTCATTTTCATGTAACTGATGTTTAAAACTGATGGAATATAGGTGAGAATGGGTTGTCACTAATAGAATGTCAAGCTCATATGCTTGATTTATAAAATGTTGTTAAGCATTCATTTTGTAAGAATGGTATGCTCAAAAGTATCCATTAACAACAATGATTAAGTATACTTTTTCAATTACAAAATATTATGAAAACTTTACCTTTTAAAACATTGAATGATAAAATATACATTTTTAGTTTATAAATTGTATTTCATTTATTGTTTTAAAATATTCATTGTACAATTTATACTTTTGAATTATATGATAATGAAAATTGTACCTTTTCACCTGAAGAATATTAAAAATATATAATATATTCCTTAATGTTGAAAACTTGAGAGTGTGTACTGCTACATTAGAATAGATCATTGTTAAATATACATTTACAAATATAAAATAGTGAAAATTATGCAATTTGGTTTAGCTATTAAACGCAAAACATTGTACATTGTCAAAGACAGAATGACAGAAACAGTACATTTTAAGTTATAGAATATTGAAGTATATTAATTATTTTCTATTAATAGATTTGTAAAAAGCTATTAATTGTCATTTAAAGAATATTAAGAACATTTATTTTCATAAGAAGTATGTAATATAGCTAGCTTTAAAAAATATATTGTTAAAATAGAATATAAGATAGTATTCATTTTAATTTTTAGAATTTTAAATATTTTTTTTCATTCATAGAACATCTAGAACTATCCATTGTCATTTGTAGAAATAACAAATGTAGTGATGGTTAAATACAGGTTGTTGAGGTTTATATTTTTAATGACAGATTATTTTTAACTACTCATTTTCAGTTATTGAATAATGAAATATATAAACTTTTATTTAAAGAATGTCATACAATATATATATTGTCAAATAAAGTTTATCAGGAGGTATACCTTTCCTTTGTAAATTTGTAAAACATATTTTAATTTTTATTTTCATTTATAGATTATTTAAAACAAAACAGTTTTATTATTTAAGTGATTTGGTATATAATGGAGGGTATGTAATTTCATGAATAGTTACGTTTGTAGTATTATTAGGCATATTAACGAACCATGAAAAAATTATACATGGAAGTTGTTGGCAAGTGTGGGATTCATGATCCGATATTATATTTATATAGCAGATAATAAAATATTCTAGAACAAAATATTATTATTCATCATGCAAATGTTACATTTATAAGAATTTCCAAGTGATACATTTCTATTGTTTTATCAATATTTGAAATATTAATTGATTTTTTTTTTCATTGTATTCACTTTAATAGAATATTACAAAACTATACATTTTCAATTTATATATGATTAAATGAAGATTGTCATAAAGTATACGTTTTTAATGAACAAAATTAAAATAAAACCATTCCTATTTTCTATTTTCAGATTATTTAAATTTAATTACTTCCATTAAGTAACTGTGAAGAACTTATGGAATTTCAGAAAGTTTATATTTTCATCTATTGTAGAAAACCATTTCATTGTCGTCTTTAGAATGTTAAAATGTATTGCTAGATAAAATAAAGATTGTCAAATAGTTAAGGTTTTATTGTTAGTTAATTGAAAATTTCAATTTTTTCATTTGTGGAATATTAAAACTGATAGATTGTAAACAATGGGTTTTAACATACAGACTGCAACAAAGAATAGATGCATTGAATTTTGTGTTTTTATTTTCTCAATATCAAATTAAAAGCTGTTTGTTTTCATACTTTAAATGCAAAAATGTTTAAAAATATTCATTCAAATTTCTAGATTGTAAAGTACAGATGGTAAAATATAGTGTTTCACTTATACATCCTTGTTTATCAAATATTAAAGACTATTTAAGTTTATTCAATGAATATTATATATAATTCTTTGTTTTATTATTTATAGAATGCCAAAAGAATTGATGGTCAAATTATTATCAGAAAGATTACAATTTCATTTAATTAAAAACAAGTTATTTTCATCTTCATTTATACTAAGTATGATAGTAGAATCTAGATACTAGTCAAAAACAAATATCTTTGAAAATAGATATTTATGCTCATAGGATATTTTATGAATAACACATTGGTTTGTGAGTAACAATACAAATACCTCCCTGAGAAAAATACTGTTACCCGACGAATAAATACTCCATTGGGACACTGTTTCTATAGGTTTTATTTGTGTAAAAGTACTGTTTAATACATGTATGTAACAGTACAATATTTTAAGTCACATGGTTCACTTGAATTAACAGTACGAATAATTGGCATTGGTCTATTGGAAATTAACATTACAAAAAAGTGAGGTAGCAAATATAGAATATCAGGAAATAAACATTTTCATTAATAGAATACCACAAATATACAATTTTAATAACGGAATATTATGAAGTTTTCATTACTAAATACATCGAATATTATAAAGTATAAATATTCATTATTGGACATCAAATAGTTGTCACATGCATTTTGATATATTATATTATTAAATTAAAACAATAATGAATCGTAAACAAATGTGCAAAAGTAAACATGTAATTCATAGAGTATTTCAACATATACAACATTATTTGAAAAATGTTGATAAAATTATTTATTGTGTTAGTTGACAAACAAAGTCAACAATTTCACAAATATGTTAAAATGCACTTTTCCAATTTATAGGATGTAAAATGTAGAATTTCAAAACAAATACACGTTTTATTTCAGAATATCTACAAGTTTTTTTTTATCAAAAAATAAAAATAAACTGAAAAAAGTAAAGAAGTGAATACTTTTCTATACATAAATTGTTTATAAGTTAACATTTTATCTTTTAATATAAAAATACATATTTATACACTTTCCATCATGGAAGATATTTCAGTATATATTTTCAGTCTAACAGTTTTGAAAATGTAATTTATATTGTAATATTTAATCATTATTAAACGATTTCAAAAATATTCATTTCAACTTACAGTCTGTCACATATTTATGTTAATGATTTCTTAAAAAAAATACAATTTTGATATGGTTTGTAAATTAGTATTTATTTACAATTATGGTATGTCATAAAGAAAACAATAACTCTGCTGTTATTTCACAAGAATAATTTTTAAATTGACATTAATATTTTGATAATGTATTTGACAGTAAAATATTGTGAGGTGAACAAATAAAGTTATTTACATATTGCAATTGGCACTTACAATCCGTGCAAATAACCAAGAAGAGGTCAAAATGTGCAAAAAAGCCCTTACTGCGTTAGTAATGCAGTAGAAATATGGTGATTAAATACTGCAAAATCAGTCTTAAATCGCAAATAACATGTAAACTTTAACATTGATCTTGATTGTTTTTACCTTTCTTGAAATATTAGTACATTTTTCTCAATTTTCATTTTCTTAAACTATTTTGGCTTATCTGCAGGCGTGCAGCTTTAAGCTATTAAACTATAAGTAAAGTCATAAATGCTATGCTGACAGAAAATTAATGTTTTTATTAATGCATTTTCAGCAACAAATCTAAAACAAAATAAAAACAATTTGTTTAGATTTATATCTTAGAAAATGTTAAGTTTAATTATTTTTTGTTGAATTTAAAGGTCTGCATCTTAATAATTAATCAAATATTGAAACCAAAAAAGAACAACAATAATTGCAATCTTGATATCTTCCATTTTTTCATTCCACTTTTTTGTTTATTAAAAGAACACAGTCATTTAAATGCAGGGGAGAAGCATAAATTGATTTTTTCTGTGACAAAATTGAAAATTTGGATTCATTTTCTTTACCAAAGTTGATAATATCATTAGAAAAAATCTAAACCAATATATTTTACTTTGTTTTAAATAACAAAATGCTATTTCGTTCTTTTTCTTAAAAACAAAAATTTTAAGAAAATAATGTGATCTGTCCTACTCAAATAGGAAAATGAATTATTATGTATAAAAATATGCTCATTTAGATTTCTATAAAAATAGACGTTAAAACTGCGGCCTTTAAGTTACATACCATAGCTGCATATTTTAATCACATTTCCATAATTGTATTTCATGTTAGATGAATTTAGAATTATACATGCAGTGAATAAAAAGTATACATGCAGTGAATGAAGCAAACAAAAAGGTGACTTCATTTCCCCCAAGACATTAATAATAAAACAGTACAACTTCATGTAGAAGAAAAAACGTTTTGTTTAAAATCAACCATATATTAATTTTAATTGCATATAAAGAGAATGTATATTCATTTCATTAGATAAATAAAACTTGAATATATGTATAGTTTACTGTTATATCTTAAATGTTTGGTAGTTATGTATACAATTTCAAATAAAAGGCAAAAATTAATATTCTTTTGAGAAATGTTAACTAGCTTAGTGGACATGCATTTATTAGGTTTCTTAACCCTTTCACTGCCATAGGGACCCTGTTATTTTCGGCGTATTTGCCATATGGACGGCTTAAGCCGTTTCTATAATATTGATAGTAATAATAATAAATTAATAATCATAATAAAAAAATAATAACAAATATAAAGAAAATTATACGATCGACAATAATTATTATTATACTAACAGATTTGGAAACATATATAATTATTATAATACTAATAACAAATAATACTAATTATATTAATTATTAATATAGTAATTTCTTAGAAAATCCTCTGGCAAATAAGTGAACAATAAAACAATAACCCTCTGGCAGCGAAAGGGTTAAGCTATATTTTTAGACATTTTTGTGATTAAAATGCATAACATTAATTTTATTATTTATACTTGTGATGTATTAAATAATATTTTATTTTGTATATATTATTTTATGGTCATTGTACCTAATTGTTCCTAAGGTAGGCTCTTTATGAATATTTATTGAAATTAAGTAGATTTTATCCAATATATTTTTCCTCAAGATAATATATACTTTACGTTTCTTAATATTTTTTTCAGATGAATATTTACATCATGGGTTCTGAAAAAGAAGGAAAATGCATTTCGATACTTTGTTGGGGCCCCACAAGAATGCAACTGTTGTTTCTTTGATGACGATTGGAAACAGTTGAAGACTGCAGACACAAGAGAAACATTTTCCTTTTGGATTTAACCCATTGAATTATTGAAATTCTGAATGGAAGCCACAAAAACATGAACATAAACAATACATTTTATAAAGATATAGCTTGGAACGTGATATGCATGTTATCTGACATACATGTGTAGTGCATTTTGATCTTAACGATTGCCTGTTCTGTTTAAATATTTAGATTATTTCAGCAGCTGTGTTTCTTTTTTAAATTTTGATGGAAAGTAAATGTAAATGTTTCTAAAGTTTTATTTTAAAACGTTATTCAGTGCGTATAGATAAAGTGCTATTTGTTTTGTTAATGGAATATTGATACAATTATTACTTCTCCTATCGATGATTTTATATTTGTTTGTTTTGAAGATTATCGTTAAATTTATTTGTAAATATATTTCTCTTCAATCAACATAATAAATTATTCAAAACGCATATTTTATTCTTTTTTTCCCAAATAATTAAATAAGCTATTTGTCTGATATCATGGATAGTAACTATTTACATAATTATGATACGAAATTATGTGAATTTGAATACATAAATTGCTAATCTGTATCGTTGTTTATGTGTATCCATCTAATAACAATACAATCCTGGTTTCGATTCTGATATTTGAGGTTCAATTTATATACGATATATACATGTATATATTTATAAATGATACATTATTTCTCATTGACATTATTTCTCATTGTGTTATTAAGAATGGAAACTGTTTCCTAAAGTATTTCAAATATTAGTTTTTGTTCTTGAACAATTTTATATCTGCTATATATAAATATATACTATACTGTGCTCCTCTTAGTTCACGGTACTTAACCATTTGAACAAGAAAGAAAACAACAAATGAAACGTATGGTACAAAAATTGTCATGAGCTGTAACATATTCTGCTGCATGACACAAGGAAACAAAAATATATTTAGTCAAAATCAGTTTTAATGGGCCAGACGTAGATCATATGTCGGCCATTTTGAAAACAGTATGTCATCATTTAAATCGCGGAAATGGTGTAAAATTTATTTTTGCAACAAACAAGAACATCAAGAAAATGATGATTGTTTCAGACATATGCATAAATTTAATGGACTATTGTTGCCTTTTGCAGATATTTGTAAAATGTTGTTCTATTTTACGCAAAAAGCTAGAGATTTAAAATATTTTGCACAAAAACTTTGTTGTTTAGGTGTATGAATAAAATATGTCAATTCAGACCATTTTAACACTGGTCACATGAAAATAGCCATTACCGTGAAATAAGTGATGACGCGGAATTAGTGATGTTGAGTATATTATTCTGTCGTAGTTTTGGTGTTACTATCAGCATAATTAATTATGGTATGAGAAACCTTCAATTGTAGACTAATTTACAATTATGCACGAAATTTATACAGATATATCCATTTTGACTTTGATACACCGACAAAAAGAGTTATTCATTCAGATCCGAAACGATGCTCTCTGTATTTTGAGGATAATTTGACATTAGATAGTACAGATTAATATTTTTTTTCTTATTGACATAAGACAATAGGTAGATAAAGGTGTGAACAAGAATTTCAGTTGTTGGCAAAATAAGAAGAAGTTATCAACAGCTACTTGCTTTGTCTTCAAATATCGTATGAATATCAATTAGTTGTTTTCATGACAATTGACTTAAAACGTTAAAAAAAAGCTCAATTGTCAAACCAGCAAGAAGCATGTTATATTTCGTATTATATTTCACATTATATCAAGTAGTTGAGGGGTTAGAGTCGATGATTTCTAATCCATTTACCTCTCTGGTGTGGGTTCGATCCCCGGGAGATGCTTTGGTAGTTTAGCAAGGAGGAAGGTAGTCTAGTACTGGTGTAACTCTCCGGGAACGATGGTTAGGAAACTAACCGCCTATATGACTGAAATACTGTTGGGAAAAGGCGTAACATGAAACAAACAAACAAAAGTGACTGTAAAATCCCTTTCATATTGAGTTATTTTTATTTAAGTATGAATTTGAAGAATACCTTTACTGTATTGCCCAGTTTGAATGATGTTATAAGATGTTTGCCAGTAAAAATAATAGTTTGTCATGAAATAAAGGCGTTATGTGAATAGATACACGTCTACTTTATAGATTTTAATAACTATTTTAGCCCATACAGTGTTAGTTTATTAATAATGTGAAATAGAGTTTCTGATTGAAAGAAGTCACCAAGCACGTCAACGGAAGAAAATTACCAAAATATTAAACTTGAAAGTTATGAAATAAGTTTGCAGATAGCAAGTCTTTTATTCGTTGAATAAATGTAGGTATCCTTATTTAACTCATTTTTGAAAATTTTGACAATGTATTTTTCCATTGAATGGATTTGTATATAATTGCTTTAGAAGAAGCTATCAAGCATCCAAGCTAGCTGACAGAAGGCCGGTAGATCTCAAGTCTCTGCTCGTGCCTAAACTATTACATAAAGTGACATTAAGTGTCTTCCTCCACCAGTAAAGCTGGAAAGTCATCTCATGACCTTTCCTGTATCAGAAAAACCTATAATAAAAACTATTATCAAAATAATCAAATAAATGTTTCAGTTCTTTCTGAATAGTATTGTTGCAGTGAGAACGCCATATCAACGTGCATTATTTTAGATAGATTTGTTAGAAAAGTTTCATCAAAAACTTTTTAACAAATGCTGCAAATTGTGAATTAGACGAACTAAACAAAATCAAAAACGAATGTGCTCGTATTGCTTCCGGATGTACACTAGAAAATATTTCAAACGAAAGAATATATGCCTGAACAATACTTTATCTTAACCTATTTTTTCCGACTGCAATAAGGGAATGGAATAATCTCATATGATGTACGCAACCTTTCAACTTTAGCATCATTCAAACACAATTGTAAGAAAACCAAACAACACACGCCTATTATTTTTCTGGTGAAAGAAAAAAATACTATTGTATTGCGTATGTTTATATACATATTTACTCGGACCCATTATATATTTATTCTAAATGCATAAAATGGAACGTATACTATGTTTCTTTAAGCATTTAAATACATATCTGTATTTTCTTTTTTCTAATTTAAACCCACTGATTTTTCTTTTGTTTTTACTCGTTTCGGATTATTCAGTATGCCTATTATATGACAACTTCGCACTAAGCAGAAGTATTTCATAAGACACTTTGTTTTCCATTCTAATGCTATTTTCTAAGAATATTTGAAATGCTTTGAGTGTATTGTAAATTGAAAACTGAGAAATAAAATATGTTAAAACATTACTTCACGTTGGTCTGTGTGTATATTTTTGTATTACTTGTACAACTGATTGAACAATAAAAGTAAGGACAAAGTACGATGATATGTGTTTGTTTTCAAACCATAACCAACTTATTTCGGAATAATTTATAAAGTCTTGAACAATTGGGACTTCTTTTACTTAATATGTACTATATAATAGTTATATATTTTTAAAGAATTTTTAGTCGAAGCATGCACAGAACTAAGAAAGACTTTGCCTCGACATCACAATACTTTTATTGCCAATAAACCTCCAACTGGAGTAAATAGAATCGTCCACATGAATATAAAGCTTTGATTAAAATCTATTGATTTTAACCCTGGATAATTTATATTACTTTAAGGCTTTTACTGTAATGCAATAACTCCTTTTCATATTGAAGTTTTGAATAATAGAACAGTTAGAGAATCGTGAGCCTTTTAAATAATAGATCATTTGCAACCGCTTTCATTAAGATAAATTGGCATTTGAAATTCAAAGCGAATCAAAGTTTAATGCCTAAAGGTATACAGTTTTGTTCTGAGTAATTGGAGAAAGACATGATTGACAGTCGAATCCGGCGTCTATTGTATGTAGCAATATTTGTTCGTCTCCTCGTAATAAGGCCGTTGCCAAGCAACCATCGAGTGTAGTGATATTCAACACTGGGAGACGGCAGTCTTATTATGATTTAAACAGTTTATTCGTGTGAAGTCGATATTCATAGACAGATGTTTATTGTCCTTTATGTTAAAGTTCAACTTTCCCTTCGGTGTCGGTTTACTGTCTTTAAAACTTCAAATGGTAATGTCCTTTCATAACGTAATATATCTCATGATTTTTATAGACAATATAGTATACAAACGTTTAAATATAAGCTTGTTGTCAATTATTGTAAATTTATGTTCCAGTGATATTTAAACATGCGATGTCCGTGAAATAAGTAAGTAATTGGTATTTTTTGTTTGGTTTTACGGCGCACCCAGACAATTAAGGTCATATGACGCCGAAACAGTAAGATGAAATTTCCTCTGGTGTAACAAACTTAGATTTAAGCCACACCATGGGTCAGAACATCCTCACCTGCTAGAGCTAAAAGACGTATAGACTTCAGTAAATCAAACCCATTTAGTTCCCTTTACGATCACCCAGGGATAAACGGTGGTTGCAACCTTAATGGCAACCAGTCACAAGGGGGAAGTAACTGTTATAGTTTACCAAACAATAGGTCATGTTTTTCTGTGCAAGATAAGTGTTTGCTCAAAAAAGAACTCCTAACCAGGGTGATATGCTCGCTTTCTTAGTGATCTCAAAAGCAAAATACTTTATTTGATACACACAATTATCACACATTACTTTATTTCCTTTTTTGAATTATTTATTTAACTGAAACAATTATGACATTTATTCATTTGTTGTTTTTTTATTTGCATTTATTGATCTGTTTTAATGTATCCCAAAAGTAAACTTGAACTGATAATTTTTATAAAGTATGTAATATTATTATATATAGTAACGTTTTGCCAATACTTAATTTACATCTCCTAATGCATAATTTTAAACAAACAATGCAGTAATATTGACCTAATTCTTACTATGCAAGTATAAGCAGATTAAAAACATTAAACAGAACTCTAATATTCGTTTAGAAACAGTTTGTTATGGTAACATTTCAAGTTATCTAAATTTTTCTTTCTAAAATGATTAAAGGTTCAATGGTATTGTTTATTATTATATGACACGAACTTCGTGTGATAGTTTGCGTGTAGATCAAAAATATTGTCTTCTAAATTACCTTTATGAATAACAATAAACATTAAAATTTGTTTATGGTAGACAATAAATATTATAAAATATTGCTTCTCTTGATATTCAAAAGAACTTCAGCAGGTGTTTCGAAAGTAAATAGTAATATCGGAAACATAGAAATATAATTAAAGACAACATTAATATGATATTATAGTGATAATTTTCAACTGAAAAAAATGTTGTAATATTTTCTTTTAAGCATTTTAGCCCGACTGATGAAAGTTTGAATCCTAACTGAATCACCACGAGCTTCTTCCTGTAAATTATAGGTATAGTTCGGAACCCAGCATTGCTCAAATCATGATATATAAGGATACAAAAGCTGATACCAAACGTTTGGAAACTTGAGGTAGATTTATATGATCAATAAAAATATCAATTCTCTGTATCTTAAAATCAATTATTGCATGTAGTTTGAAACAAAATTGTAATATCCGAAACATAGAAACATTATTGACATCATAGATATTAAGTTATTGTGATACAAATGAACTAAAAATAACATTTAAATTTTTTCTTTAAAGCAACTATGTCAAGTGTCAGATATATAAAGGTTATTCAAACTTGAGGGAGATATGTGAGGTTGATATGACCAAGAATTTTACAATACATATCAGCTTTTGTGTTAGAGAGCTGATTTCATAGCAACTTATCTTAATCATGCAACTAATAAAATGCAATAAAATATTTAGTGCGGAATAATTAATTGATGTTTCATTAAAGCGAATTTCACAGTCCAACATTACTTCAAGTAAAAGGATAAAAAAAATGTTTTTGTATTGGAGAAAATATTATTTGTATTCATATTACGTTACTATGGTAACAAACACGATTAAAAGACTTAGTTCAAGGGGTTGTTTTCAATTATTTTTATATATTTAACCATGATCTTATATTTATTTAATTTGTAACTGTTATAAATACAAGTATTTGTATTTTACAATTCTTGTACTAGTGATGCAAATCTGCCAACAAGAGTAAATTTTTCAAGCAATGGAACACTATTTTGATTAATATCATTTAATAGTTTTATCATCACTGAACGTGCCTAGATATGCTACAAAGTGCCGAACACGTGCTTTACGACTTATCGACTTCATGCCATCGAGTATAATTTACAAAATAAATGCCATATCTCTAAAAGGTCAATCGTGTTCCGATGTGTTGATCTCAATATCAAGCAATCAAATACAAATTAAAATTGCATTTACAAAGCTGCTCTGATAAAGGGACACGTGCATAACACGTGTCTGATGCTCAACATAATATGATATTGATATGGGTTTTTTTTTCAAAATCTAAATAATAAGATATTTAATGAAAGGTATTATTTGATGAGAGAATTACTAACGCAAATGATTATATGAATCATTTTAGGCTCTTTTGTATAGAAGTCATAAACAACTATTATGACTTTGACATATAGAGTTAATTATTGAATCATTAGTTGAGATATTTGTGTGTAATCCACTTTTAAAGCAATAACTGACTTTTGTTGGAAAAGAAATGTTTTAAACACGTGTGTGACCGACCGAATTGATATTTAATGTTTTAGAAACATTGATTATTTTTATTTATAATATTTTGTCACGTTTACAGATTCATATATTTTCATTACAAATATAAATGTTACATTGAAATAAATATATTTTGAATCCAAAAACTTTTTAAAGATAATAAAGTTTTACTGTTTTAAATGTTAGGATCTTTAACATTTAGGTTTTACCATTAAAAGCATATGTTGCAATTTAATATAATTGATATTTATTATAGATATTATTGTTATTACCTCCCTTTGTCTGTCACGTTTGCGCAATTTCGATATGCCATTATCGAGTTTATTGGATGATGACCACATTGTATACACACCGGTCTCAAATATCGACCTATGTCTTACGACGCATAACTCACCCCAAATGAGGGTAAAAATGACTCCGACAGAAAAAAGTCCGCGTAGGGATGACAATTTTATTTCACAAACCACAATATATCTTTTTCAAGTGATTAAAATCGTTTATTGCTTTCAAAGGATCACTGTTTTCCAGAGTTTAATATTGCAAGTGCAATATTGATAGTTCCAATTCAAATATTCAAAACTACTTTCAGTTTCGGTTTTAATTTAAACTAACAATCGGCGAAATACTATCACGGGTGCTGAACGAAACTGGGTTTTTTAAAACCAATAAAGGATTGTCAGAAGAGTGTTTGGTGCATGTTGAGTAAAAATGATGCAATGGCTATTATGCCAACAGAGTATGGAAAAAGTTTAATTTTTCAACTGGCCCCATTTTCGATTTGTTCTATCACTTTTGTGTTCAAGCCGCTATGTAAAAGGTAGTGCATTCCCATCATGCTTAGCGTGGATTCACACAGGTCAGTAAGACCGGTGTACACAATGATGATGACCATCCTTTTCTAAATATTTATGTATACAAATGTTTTGATTATTTATAAAACCTTTTATCATACTTTTTCTGCGCTGTAAAGTAAATGTTTCGCCAAAATGTAATTGCAATTTCAGGACCATAGACAAGGACCTCGAAGACAGCAGCACCGAAAAAAGTTATTCCGGTCTTACCTACGCTACAATATTTAAACGTGTAAAAAACAATAAGTAAATACCGGGATTTGTTGACTTAGTTTATTTCATGATATTGTGTAAATGTCGAAAAGTAAATTAAAAATAAATATTTATATAAAAGAAAATACTACAATATTTAAATACTAATTATTATGTTTTTAGAAACCGAATGAACAAAGTATTTACCTGCTGTCATAATTTTGGATGGGGTTATAAGTACTGCCAGTGTGTATTTTTGTAATTTAAAATTGATTGATGTTGTCCAACATAATTTTCAATCATTATAAAACACACGATAGCACTTATTTCAATCCGTGTAAACTCCGGCATTGTTATGAATAATATTATTTTGATAAAATAGACTCTAACATTTTAATAATTTTATGATATGAACCGGGTCACGACAAAACCAACATAATGGGTTTGCGACAAACATAGATCCAGACCAGCCTGCGCATCCGCGCAGTCTGATCAGGATCCATGCTGTTCGCTTACCAACTCTTTTACAAATAGAGAAACTGATAGCGAACAGCATGGATCCTGATACCTTTTTTCGAAACAACGGCAAAATAAAACTAAGTCAATTTAAACTAAATGTAACTGACTAACGCTTTCTCTTGGCATTTTGTCAAATTATAAAGATATCAACTTACTATATTTTCTTCGATTTATAAAATTCCATTTTAAGCTCACCTCCCTGATTGTCATCTCAAATTAAGAGAAATAAGTACTATTCATTATCGTTATGTTTTTGTATGGGGAAGTAAAGTAGAATTCCCCTTTTAAACATATCACAATGCTAACGCAGAAATTAAATTTACAATATCTTATTTTTCAAAATTGGAAGCCTTTTTTTACAGCTTAGATACTCAAAGATTCATTACAATTTTGTTAATCCTTATCATTATCGAATGACAAAAATACAGCCACTGCAATATAAAATAGAAAAATACAAATATAGAAACATAATGAACTTACATTATTGTGTATAATGTTGCAATTTATAGTCATTTATTTATTTTTCTATATTTGTTTATTCATGAGCATCATGAGCATCATCATCATCATCATGGTCGTCATTATCGTCGTCGTCGTCATTATTAATATCATTATCATTATTATTATTGTTATTATTATTTCGGAAATCATTTGATTTATATGTTTCTTATTATTAATATTTCAAACAAGATTTCATGAAGCCAGATTTTTTTTAATCATTGTTTAATTACCCATAAATATACTTTTTATTTTTAGATAAAAAACGAACAAAGTAAAAAGTCAATTTTGATTCAATATATTTACTAAAATGCCTTAAACATGTCTTCAACGTACAATTTCACGAGTTACTGGTACATCTTATCGCCATTAATCAAAAGAGGGTAATAACATTTAGTGGTTTTATCTCCAGCTATCAGGAATGCTTATCTTGATAATTTAGATAAGGCCTTCCTGTATGGCTATGAATGCTAATGTTCAATTCATGCTCAACAACAAGCCTGAATGATGCTGTTAAATATTGATTATTAACGGGGCATTATTTTCGTTGATAGTCATTTTACGATTACCTTAAATATCTAACCAGGAATTGTTTTTAATAATTTACTATTATTATCATTCGGGGAAAAAGTATTTTACGAGAGCAAACGAGCATACCTGCTTTCAAACCGCTTACAGTAATTATTCAAGGGAGAAATTGGATAATTACCATTTAGTTTAGTTGAAAATCTATGGTACTTAAAACATAAAATATCTGCTTGTACTTCATTAAAACATAAAACATGTGTTTTCCTAAGACCAACAATAGGTACAGTTTCTGCTATTTTTTTAAAATCATTTTTCACCAAATATTTACTATTTGTTATTGAGAAGTGGAAATACAGCTTATATTTAACAATAACATTAACAACAACTACAACAACAACAACAACAGCAACAACAACAAATTTAATTTAGTATAATAGATATTTCATAGCTGAAAAAATACCCAACATATCTAAAAGTAGTGGTAAGCGCTTCACAATAATGCAGTAGGGTTTACAGGGAAATACGTTTTAATTTATGGTATCCCGTTTTTTAAATGCAATATACAAATAATTTGACAGACTAATATAACTGCTATTTTAAACTTAACTAAAGCTCGTCACCAATACTATTAAAACAACCATTTTAATTAAATGCGTATTACACATGTACTACGATAGTGTATGCATTCGTTTGTCGACGAAGGACATATAAATTAAAACTGAGTAAATAATTTACGTATATCCTACTTACATTTATTTGTCTAAGTATTCTGCGTTTCTATTTTTGATTGTATACAATAAAATTGTAAACTATTATTTCGAAATGAATTAATATAAGTATGTATATTTATTTATATAACTTTAAAATAGTGCGAGCAGTTGCTCTGCTGTAGTTATACTGTACATGTACATTCAACCTTAATATATACAACATGTTAAAACTAATAATCGATCAGGACTATAAAAAAGCATTTCATTCAATAATTATATTTTGTAATTTTAACCAAATATTAAATGAGGGAAAACGTTGCATATAAATCCCCTTGTTAATTCATAACGACACAGCCTTGTTAATTCATAAAGACACAGTCTTGTTAGCCCATAACGACACAGTATTGTTAATTCATAACGTCACAGTCTTGTTAATTCATAACAACACAGTCTTGTTAATTCATAACAACACATTCTTGTTAATTAATACGACACAGTCTTGTTAATAATTCATAACGACACAGTCTTGTTAATTCATAACGGATTAATAGTTAATGTTTATAAGTCTGTTTAGGTATTAGTATCTGGATACTTCCTAATCACCAGACTTTATCATTGCAAGATGCGTCTATAAATGTACAGGCTCTGCAATTAGTTTTTATTATAGATAAACTTTCACGAAACACGTGCAGGGAAAATATAAGCAATCGTCTTTGTAACCCGTTTACGTTGATAATCAGCATGGATTCATAAAAGGCACAACAAATGACAATCATAATTATAATGGTAATGACTAAAGAATTTCAACTTATATGATCTTTACAAAGAAATTTCTTTTACAAGCATTCGATTAACAAGCTCACAAATAAATATTATATGACTAAGATATAGGTTTGTATGTGATAGTAAAAATATCATCCTTCTAAAATACTGTTAGCCAAGGGTATCACAGTATTTAAACGATGGGTTACACACAAACCTAGATGTGTTATTTATTTTATTACTCCGAAAAAAATACTTTATGGGGACACTGTTTCTTTACGGTTTTTCTTCAGATATTTACCGTAAAAATTATTATAAGTATAAAGACATTAGTCACCTGGTACACATGAATTAACAGTAAGAATCGCTCCCATTAAATTAACATTACAAAATATAGTGAGAGGTAATAATATAAAATATTTCACATAGTTTATGGCAATTGTCTCACGTATCTACTCTTATATGACCTGATATGTTCTTTACCAGACCATCAATTGATAGGATTAGTTTATACTAATTTAGTTTAGTTCAATTGTGTTGGAAGCTATAAACTTATTGAAGCACTCTCGAATCCGTTCCTGGAACCAACCGGTACTAGTACAACCAATGAATGTAAAGTAAGTTTCTTGCTCAAGGAAACAATCGTCAGGATTGTGTCTACAACGAAAAGAGATGTGTTCAGTTATTTGTCTCGTTATCAAACGAAAATGAATATGTGTTTAAGTTATGCGACTGTCATATTTCAAGTGTGTTACATTATGAAGTAGCTTACACCGGCTTCCGGTACAGACGGCAATATCCGGGAGAACTTCGAGATAACACTGCATCTAGTGTTTGCTTCTTGTTTCATATTAAATACTAATTAGAATTTAAAACATATATAAGTTACATCTTCATCATTACTAGGGCAGAATGAAACCAATCATAACCCGCGGCATTTTTTACACAAAAGGGGGTGAAGGATAAAAATCTCCATACCTTTGCAAACATTAGAGCATCTTGTCATATGCAAGAAAATGAGAGGGGTGTGAAACATTGATAAAAAATCATTGGAATGCATTTTGTAATATAAAAATTTGTTATTTTTTTTGTTGTTGTTGTTTGGTAGTTGGTTTGGTTTTAGTTTATTATCTGTAAATACATGATAAAAATGCATTACATGAAAGATATCCGTTGTATATAAACAGATATGTCCGAATTGTAAAATTTTGGTTTAAGATAATAAGTTCAAGTAATATTATTATAACTACAATTGTTAATTCATGTATGTCTGATATAAATATAGGGTATACAAACTGGTTTGCAAATGTACGAAGTCTTTTAGAAAAATACGGTTTTTTTGATGTATGGTTAAACCCCTTAAGCGTTAATCAAAATTGTTTTATTGTCGTTTTTAAATAGAGATTAATAGATGAATATTTACAAGAATGGAGAGCTAGTATTAATTGTAATGATGTATTATTTTTATATAAATCAGTAAAGGACAGTTTTGAAATGTCACCTTATTTAGAAAATATTGTATCAAGAAAACTAAGAATAGCTTTGACAAAACTGCGTATTTCAGCTCATAATCTTAGAATACAGACAGGTAGATATTCACGTGAAAGAGTAGAGCGTTATTTAAGATATTGTTTAATTTGCAATACAAATGAAATTGAGGACGAGTTCCATTTTGTGTTTAAGTGTCCTGCATATGAAAATTTAAGAAATATATATATTAAGAATTATTATAGAAATAGACCAAGTATGTTTAAGTTTACTCAATTATTAAAAAGTGATAAAAATAAAGAAACAATTATGCTTTGTAAATATATTAATGAAGCTTTCAAATTAAGATATCAGATTATTAATGCTTAGATATGTATTTCAACCTACTTTTATGTATACCTAACAGATCCAACTAATGAAAAGTTTTATTGTGTATACTACTGTGTATGTAATATCCATTATGCTTTAATATTTGTGTCATCTCTATTTTGTTTTGTCCATCCAATATAATTATTATGTTTACTTTCATGTCATTGTATTTTTCATGTCATTATATATGTATGCTTGTATATATGTTAATCACGAGAAACTTGTAGTTTAAGTGAAATAAACGTTCTTCTTCTTCTTCTTCTTCTTCTTCATGAAACTACTTTACTATATATGAATTATATTTAAGATGCATTATAAACGGGTAAATCCCAAACATTTGTATAGATCACTCACTCTGATTTAAGATGAAGCAACCTACACATAAAGCATTTCATACTGTTTACAATTTAAATTAGTATTAACTTAAATGAATTGCGGTCCAAGAAATAAATAGTTTTGCTACATCAAAAGTTATTTACAGCGCTTGATATTATGTCCGTTAAAATTCAGTTTTAAAAGATAAAATTATTTACTATAAATGTATTATAATAAAACAAAAACAAAGTTATCTAAGTGATCCTTTGGGATCATTTATATCGAAACAAAATTTTGTATAAGATTTCCTTTCTTCCAAAAATTTCGCACAACCTTTGACAAATGTCAATATGTGTAATGTTTTGGTTAAAAAGTACCTATTTTGATTTTCAGGAATTATAACTTGATATGTGGTTGTAAAATATGTATCATTCTGAAGCAGTATGCATAAAACTACATCTTTAAATGATTAGATTAAATATAACTGCATGGAATGCTTATATTCTTTTGCAATTTACAATTCTCTAAGCGTTTCCTATGAGGCCAAATATTATAAAAAGTAATCTATGTTATTTTTAAGTATTTACAAATTTAAGGAGGTACATGTAATGGTTATTGCATACCTTGTCATTTCATATATATCTATATACGTCTAGAAAAATGCTATTACAACCTTTTAGACTTAGTATGTATATGAAATGACAACAAAGTACATTGCATTCTAGTACCACATGTTATTACAGAGCAAGAAAACGCCGGAAAAGGCGAAGTTTGATAGACATGTTTAATAATAATAATGTCTAAATATAAAAAATAATCATCATGTAAAAATTCCACCAGAAACTAAGTCCGTCATGTTATCAAAAATATATTAACAAAGTGATGGTATCTTATTTGTTACTGTTCCATTAACATAAAATATCATTTGGTTAATCATTTTCCAACTTGAAACCACTTTTCATCGATATTTGACAACAAAATATTTAGTATTTAAAATGCTATTTTTTACCATATTTTGCCTATCACTACATGCACACGTGAATGACATTTAGCTTAGTTCTTTTCTTCTGCAATATTAAATTTTGTAATATCTTAAAGTAAAACAAATATAATGCAAATTTCAATTATCTTTGTTTGACCACATAATTATGTTAATGTACAGACTAAAGGATGTCAGAGTGCAAACCTTGCTTGACCACACATATGGATGAACAAACTAAATGGTATCAAATAAGTGCATTACAGGCGAAAGATTGCTAGACTTGTTTATCGTTTGATGAAACCTCTGAAATTAATTTTGTTGAACATTTAAGTATCTGAGAATTATTATGATGATTCATATCTATCATAATAAACTTACTAATAAGTGATAGGCAAAGCATAAGTGAATAGTCATACATATTAAACGATCCATTAGCGTATAAAATACATAAAGTACGTGTACACGTGTTTATTACAATCATTTTACGTTTCATAATATAATTTGAAGAAAAGCGGTCAATTATCATTTTCCCTTTAATTACTATAAGTATGTTATTGCCGTCATACACTCAGACCTTACGTCATAGTAATTATATCTCCTATTAAATGTTGATATATATTTACGATCAAAACAAACAAGCCAATGCATGTTTGATGAATTTCCTTTCCTGTCATTTTCATTAAATTTTTAATGTTTACGCAATGTACAAAGTTTCAACCCTTCCTACGATATCCTATTTTTCACCGATCATAAGTGTTGAAGTAATTTTTCTACGCATTTAATAAATTATTACACCGTGTATATTTCCTGTTTACTTATCACGATTAAAAATGGTTTATGCTAGACGTTAAGTCAATATATTTATACCAGTGCCTTCCGATTTAATCGTACCTAAGTCTATGTTATATTTCAACATGTATTAAACACAAAATAGTTGTAACTAAAACAGATATTGTTTAAACATTAAACCCTCAGTGTAAATACAAAGTCTGACAGATAAATTACAACTTGTCAAATTTAAACCGATGGAGAATTCGGTAATATCACGTTTTTCCTTTCTCTTTCTTCGTCCGTGTAGTAACGTTTGGTGTAAAGAAAACAACATTATCGGTTACAAAAGAAGAATCGACAACAATGTAGTTTAATGTTAAATAAATAGCATTGAAAGTCTGTGATCCCCCAATATGTTCAAGTAATACAATTTATCGGTAGAGGGCAAATTAGCTAGTGCCGTTGGCCTATTCAAGTGGAAACACGTATACAATGTTTAGCCTTGATATGAAACCATGCAGTGTTCTATTTATAGCCGCTGAAAAGCGATTTATCTGATATAGCTCACGCGGGTCGTAAATAGGAGACATAAACACAATTATTATATGCGCGGTACAGGGCCGCAACAGTTTTACTGTGTAACGATAACATTCCGATCTAGTACAATCAACAAAGAATTGAAATTCAAGATGGCGGACGGCTTTTGGATAAAAAAAACAGACGACGGTTTAGCTTATATATTTGGTGGATACTGGAATGAAAATAAAGATATGAATTACACGTTTGATGTTTGATAAACTTCAAACACTAGGAATGATTTATATAACACGAGACATTATAAACAAATTTGTTTGTTTTTTTACAAGAATTATGTAAAACCATTTATGTGTTTTGACTTTTCTGCACTACCTTGATATTTTAGATTAATACTTGCACCTTATGTCTGTTGCTCAGTTCTGTTGCCTAGTTAAACCCAAAAGAAGCGTTTGTTGTTCATAAGGGTCAAGGTCAAACAGCTTAGTTTCTGAATGTTATTCACTTTAATACACAATGCATTTAATGACATTTACTAAAACATGGCTTGATAAGTCAAACTCACTCGTGTACACCATGCCAGGAAAATGTCGGCGTTATAGGATCAATTCATCAAGCAATTTTGTGTCATAAACAAGGTGACGTTGGTTGGCAATGTTTCCCACAAAAAAAGGAACAATATATTGTTTGTGTACATACCAACAAGGTATAAGAAACTCTTAAATATGCATACGGGAGCAAAATATCAAAAGATAACTAATTCTGTTTCATTGCCAATGGAGAAAGTAATATTATTTATGCTTCATGTTAAATTAAAGATAAAGTTTACATTCATAAATTGTGAGAAGTTCATCAGAAATCGAAAGCTAAAATATCCAGTTAGATTACTTGTTTTATCATACGGGGAAATGGAAAAGGCCTGTCTTCGTTTTCTGTAAATATTCTACCTTCGCGTTTACCTTCGAGTGTATTTATTAGAAGCAGACGACTTAGTTTGTTGTCTGACTCATCGTGCAAACAAAATTATTCGCATAATTATTTCCCTTTGACTGGATGCCCCTTTAGGCTATTATATCCATTATCGATTGACGTAGTGTTTTTTTCTCAATTTATTTGACAATAACAGTTTTACAACTAGGTCACGGTGAATGATTACTAAAACTACTTTATCGACACGGCGACATAGTACTGATAAAACAATATGATAGCGAAATATCAAATGATTATTTCAAAAAGATAAATTTGTTTCATATAATATAAGCTTTCATTTAATATAAAGATATTTGTTGATTCGTAACAACAAGGCGCATTTATAAATAAGAAGTAACAAATCTATCAGTTTAAAAAGGAAAATGCTTCATTAAACAAGTTAAATATTTTTGTCTCAAAGTTAGGTTTTGATGTATAGTAATAAATCAATTTTCATTGTTTTCACGAAAACCTGAATGATTTAGTTTTTAGCCGATTAAAGTATGACAGATTCTTTAGTGCAAAAAGGTAAATTCTTTAAGGTGAATAATACGCATCAATATATCAAACTATTTTTTTAAGGTTATAAAGCTTTATCGAACGAAATATTTTTACGAAATATATTAAAAGTAAAGTATATTTTCTTATTTACCTTATGAAATCTAGAAAGAGTTTTTACTGTTATTTAACAAACATGCTTTTGTAAGTATGGTTTTTAACCATTTAGCAATTATATTTCGTCCAATCGCAAATTGCTCTTGAGGAAAATACTAACTCGTTTTTTTCACACAGGTATTTTGAAAGTCTTCCTCTTTTAATTCAAACAATATTTTGTAGCAAACATATTGCTTTAACTTTAAAACATTTACTTGTATTACCGTCTGAAAGAACATTTTTGAGATACTTGTTAGTTAAATCTATAACTTATGTTAATTATATCTATATCTCATGTTAAGAATTTTATTTTCCTTGTTTGCCAGGCTTATCTTTGTACACGAATTATCAAATCAGATTTCTCTTCCTCATAGTTGCGAAAAACAAAGATTAAAACTTCCTTATTACTAATGTAATAAATATCACATAGGGGGAATTTTGAGCAAGCATTCATAACACGCAAAGTGGAATACGATAAGTGATTTATATTATTTGAATAAAGTAATGCGGAAAAAGGCACCTAAAACACGTGGCTCATTGTTTGGTTACTCTTGACTTCATAGGTAGCTGAGATATCTGTTAGATAAAAATGCTATATTTGCTGAATCTTAAACACTCAAAGTAATGGAAAGAAGGAAGACTTCCTTGAAAACATATTTTCAAAATATCTTGTTATCCACTTTTATGTTGAAAATCTTTTAGATTGAACCTAATAATAAATGTAAGTTTTCGATATGAATTATGAACAAAATAATGTTCCTTTTTTGGTATGAATAATCGATTAATTATCAATGAATTATCAATCATTTTGTTACTGATTTATCAGATATATGTGTGTTTTTGATTTAATTAATTGATGTCATCATTACCAAATATTACTGACTTGAAAAATAAAACAATAAGCACAATGTAATTCAAAAATGGATACAACAAGAAAACCAATGTAGAAAATGTATAACGACATATGAGAAATAAAATAATAATGTTAACTCAATTCTATTAGGAAAAAAATATGACTACATTTTTAACCAGTAAGGTAGAGTTTTGATGATAAAGGGACGTTCAAGAGCGTGCCACCTATACTTTTGTTACTTTTATACTATATACATCATGTACATCAATTTTAATAGAATACAGGACATGCTATGCGGAAATCTTTTCCATACTTGATGCATCCTTTTGTCACATGTAAAATCTTTCCTCATATTTGAGATATCTGTCAGATTTCGTGACCGTTGTATGCAAACACGTACACAACTTACCTTTCTCGAATGATACTTATATTGTATATTTGACAAAAGAATCCTTATTTTTTGTGGGTAGGGAACAACATTACGCTAATCATGTGACAATTCTCATTAAAATTACCGAAGAAATAAGACATTTACAGCAGTTTTCACAACAGAACTGAGGCAAAAATAATGCAAGTGATATCATAAAAATTACATCATTTACCACGTGGTATTTCTGTCATTTTATAAGGAAATAGGTTTCATTTAATTTTTAAGAAAACCATAATGCATATCATAGTTCCTAAAGTCAAAACAAAATAAAAATATGCCATCTTTAACCAATGTAATTACACACGTAATTACACACGTGGTAAAACGACATCCTAGATTATCGCTACGTGACGTCATTAGTTTAGATGATACATTGTTTAATTTCATAAATACTTCCCCCTGGAGTGTGCCATGTTGGTTATTTTTGTTATAAAAAATTATTTTCAGTAAAATATAACATAAAGTCATGCAACAATAATGATACGAGTATATATTACTGCCTCTATATAATAATACATCATTTCCTTTTTCATCACATAAATGTGTGTGTATGTATAAAGGTATTCTAGAAAATTACTCTTTAGAAAATATTATGAGAGTAAATATAATTGTTATTGTTATTTTATTACTATATCTAGATACAAATAAATAAATAAAAAAAAATGAAAATCATATCAACATCAACACCCATGATTGGCTTTTATTGCCAACTTGCCAACGTGGTCCCTTGGACAACATGCCCTGAGTTTAAGACATTTAATTACAGGTAAAAAAACTTAACAGTTAAACTTACAGAATGGTCAGTATGCTTAAAATATATTATTTGGAAAATAGAAAAAAAGGTTGAATACTGTTAGAAACAAATAAGTTTTAAAATTATATTATACAGTATATTATATCATTAAAAACTTTTTTATATTCGTTAGCTCAAACACTATTCTTCACCTTAAGTATACTAATGTTCATTGACCACCTTTTATAATATATCTTAAAAATTTTGAAAAAGGGAAAGATAAAGATTTAAGCATATAACGTTTTCCTAGTTTGTTTAAAGTTTGTTTTGTTGTTCTTGTTGCTTTTTGTATGTTTAGTTTTATTCCAAGAGGCTTTGTTTCCGACTGGCAAGGGTCTAATTTACAAATTAGAGAATGGTCCAATTCATAATAAGAGAAGGGCCTATCTACACATTAGAAAAGTTTTCAATACCAAATTAGAAAACGGTCTAATTTACAAATTAGCGAAGGGTATAACTACACATTAGAAAAGGATCTAATTACAAATTAAGGAAGGGTCTATTTACAAAGTAGAGAAGGGTATATTTACTCATAAGAAAAGGTTTTAATAACAAATTAGAAAAGGGTCTAATTTACAAATTAGAGAAGGGTTTATCTATAAATTAGAAAAGGGTCTAATTACAAATTAAGGAAGGGTCTAATTTACAAAGTAGAGAAGGGTTTATCTACACATTAGAAAGGTTTTAATTACAAATTAGAAAGGGTCTAATTTACAAATTAGAGAAGGGTATATCTACAAATTAGAAAAGGGTCTAATTACAAATTAAGGAAGGGACTAATTTACAAATACGAGAAGGATATATCTACACATTAGAGAAGGGTCTAATCTACTAATAAGAGAAGGGTATAATTTACAATAAGAGAGAATATTGAATTGCCTTCTCAGTGGTGAAGAATTGCTTTATTTCTTTAATTAGTGGGTATTTTAACTACTTTATAATGATTTTGCTTGATTTTATTCTTGGGTAGCTAGTATTGTGTTTAACCTATTTATTCCTTGTCAAACAGGCCTCCACAGACGGTACTTTTTAGTTGTACAACGTGAATTAAATATAAGATGTACAATTTTCAAAACAATACACAATACAACATGTGCATTCAGACCATAATTTTATATAATATGAATATTCTTGTTTCCTTTCAAAACATTTCACTCCAAAAAGATTCCTCGCAAATATTGTTGGAATATCTTTTAAGGTAATAATTGTTTATATTGACTAATTAAAGAGATTGTTTTTAAGGTAGACAATTTGGACAAAGGGTTCGGCCGTGAAAGCAAGTTGAGCGTTTGGGAAATTAGCATGCACATTGTACTTCTGGAATAATGGAATAACTGAGCACCGTAAGCCTTCCCCGTGGTGAAGAAATGCTTTGTGTTCAAGAGAAATGATCCCAGCAAGAAAATCCCTCCGTTCAAAATAAAATAATAATAATAATAAGATTGATAATAATAATAAAAAACAGTAACAACCCCAACTTAGTCTATAACTCTCCTTTAAGTATTTTGGATTCGGACATCCGACAAATCCGATTTCCCAAACGATTTCCAGCATTATCTTTACTCAAACTTATTACCATGTATACATTCTATCCCTAATTATTCCAAAATGTCATTCATTACACACATTATCAGGTGATAATTTGGAAATGTGTCACTTGACAGCGTGACAGGTCTGTACAAATAGAATTACAAATTAAAACAAGTTCTTAACTGTAAAACTAGTATTATGATTTACGAATTCAAAAATATTAAGATTTGCTTGTACATCTAAGATTGTACTTTTAAAATCTTACCGTCTGTTGAGGCCTTTAGTTGCTTTATCTAGAGTACCAGTTAGATGCGAATGAATGTTTTTTAGAGCTCCTTTTTATTTTTGGATTATGCATTGATTAAGAGGCAAGGAACAATTCAGCATAAAATACTATCTTTTGGCACTTTATTTTATACATTCTTATTTTTCAAATTTGCGAATATGGTTATTTTTAATATTTTGTATTAGATTTCGTGACAAAACCAATAAAACCTCAGGGGTTCTTCTTGAAAACTAGAAGTTGGGCATGTACCTTTTATTTATTTTATTTGTTTGTAGTTAAATACGTATTTTCATTATGTAAAAAACTATGCTATGATATGTTTTCATTTCAGGGTTATGATTACAAACTGTATATTCTTCTTTTCCTCCTATATAAATAAGCAACGGAAATATGATATCCATACAGAAGAATTGTAACATAAAAATGATCTTTTATGTGATTAAGATCATACATAAAAGCAAAGGCATATATCTCTGGCTGAATCAAAAGAAATATTTCAAGTGTGGCAAATAACAATTAGTGATTGCAATTACAGTAATAGTAAAGTAACATTTAAAGTCACGTTATTCACGCGTGGGTATGTTCTTATCTAGATATAGATTTACTATAAAGTGTCTCAATTTGTCTTTAGCACAAAAATGGTTTAAAAAACACAGAATAAACGAACTCTAACAAAATGTTCAACTGTATTTTTTGTAGAATAAGAAATATTTTTTGCGTAACCGTCATCTGTTTTATTTGACATTCACGACCATTATGCTTTCAATCTTTTACATAAGTTGGATTGTTCAACAAAATACTAACCAATACATACACTGTATACAGACAGTGCACAATATCTTTATGCAGTTTGATGGCGGAAAGTAATGCTATTTCTTTTCATGTTTTATCAAAACTAAAAAAGAACAATTTTCTAAATGGAATAATAAAATATTCATGTTCGATTCAGTTATCAAAGTATTTTTGATATTTAGTAAAAAAATGAATACACGTAAGTAACCAAAGAAATATTCTTTGATTCTAGACTGTCAATAACAAGCTCTCTAGATTTTTCCATCATCTGGTTTTTTATTGATAACCTAATAAATTATTGATAGAGCTTTTACAATATTACATAAAATATTACACAATGCATTAAGTTCAACATACTTGATAAACGGAACCTAGTTTCTGTGAGCAAAATTGACCACTCTCCCTAAAAGAACATGCAAATGGAAAAGAAATTAAATATTCATGTTCACATGACAAGTCTATACTTGTACTGATATACTTGAATCTATGAACGTCATAAGTAAATGTGCGAACAATTACGAAGATATATTAACCTAATAATGTGTTGGAATTGGGTAATAATTGAATGTGAGCAGCTTTTACCGATTTCATAGTAACATTTAGTTGCATAGCAACGCATTATGTACGTTAAAAACAGATACAATACAAACAGGTAGGATTAGGTAAACTGATTATAAAAAAACGTTAAACACATCTTGCAACACAGTATCATTATTGTTTTTACTGAGTACACTAAGGTTTATATAATTTCAAATTACAATCGTCATGTTTTAAGCTGCCGATTAAACACTAAGTACATAGTGTTTAAATGCTTGTTAAAAGAAGGTCGATTATTCAACACAAGTTTCCGATGAAAGTTGTAGGCTCGTCAATAAGTTGTGTAATGTAAAATTGTTGATAGAGATTAGATATATAAATTTAAAGGTGAATATTATAGAAGGGTAGAAAGTTCAAATTAAAGTCAAATTAAAGTCACTTGTTACAATCATTTATGATATTTAAAAACAGTATAACACCATAAAAACATTACATTTTCCAATTAAGATGTGAATATATTTAGGATGTTTCATTTTGAAAAATGACAATATTGTTCTTCTTTTCATCTTCGTTACGTGAAAGGAAAAGATATTTAAATTAAATGCAATTCAATCACTGTTAGCTGAAACTACACACCTTTGCCTACACCAGAGTTATTGCTAAGATCTGATGTCAGCATAAACTGAATTTCGTAAGATTGTCGGTTAGTCAAATACATTAACGTATAATAAATTAAACATTCCTCTGATATAGCTCTAAATCACAACATTTTATTGACTGAAGTAAATATAGCAATATTTCGTTGACAGGTATACGTTTTCATGTACTTTTTTGAATCAATAATTTTTATGACTTTCCAATTAGAAAACAAAATCGCAAAAAGAAAAAAAAAAAAAAAAAAAAAAAAAACATCAAAGACATATCAAAACCATTTGTGTCAATGCAAAAAAAATGTTATAAGCCTTCCTAGATGCAACGAGCCAGGTTAAGAAATAACTTATTATAGAGAAATACCACCATTAGAGATGATTTAACAAATGGAATAGTTATAATTATATAGAAATCTGCATTTCTAAACACATTTAATAAGTTAAAATTACTTGAACGTTTATTATAGATCTTTTAACATTTAAAAGAAAATACAGCGATACGTTTCGAAAATGCTTTGGTTCAGAAAACAAAATAATTTTTTTCATATCCCCTAACGATAACTACAGAGGTAGTTATTTAACAAGTAAATTCATTAAGATAACAACAGTTCATTTACAAATTCAGTTGTAATTATATTACATAACATTTCAAAATTACTAATTTATATCTGCAAATTGGACATTTTGTTTATTTAACTTTTCCCAAATTTAACAATTTCGTATTTTGTTTTCAATTCAAAACAAAAACAGCAAACATTCATGGCACGCTTACAGTTGTTACAAAATATATTCTTTAACTATCTTATCGTAGTAATTAAATGTGCTGATTTATTTTGATATAAAGTTTACTAAATTTAAACCATTCGTAACTAAGCAACAGCAAAAGTTTCGTTATTTTGGATCAACCCTTGAAAACTAGTATAATACTAGTTTCATCCTGATAAATATAACGTTTTTTTGTGAAGTAACTTGTAAACAAAATATTTCCCTACAATCATTATGGTTAGGTTAAAAGAAAGAAACGCTACCTTCTAATTCCCGTTAAGATAAGATATTTCACCGTTCATTTAATTTATGGGTTTCTGTACGGTGTAGAGATAGCAGCACAATAACGTGTATGCCTTTGTACAAACAACGGTGAATACCAATGCAAAATGCGCATTTATTTAGTAAATTTATTTTGTTTCAGATTTAATTTATTTATTATTTACAATTGCATGATGTGAATGTTTCAGATCTACTTTTAGTGTATTTTATATGCATCCATACGAGTTTAAAGTTCATGGGCAAATTTTCATAAGTATTTCAAATATTGATAAAAAATATGAGAAATATACCATTTGTATGTAAAAAGTTATTGAAAATCAAATGTTGATTAAGTTTTTTTAGATTCTGTTTGAACATTCATATATCTTTATTATAGTATTTTGTTCTAGAACAATTTATTGATTGCTTTATATAGATTTATATTGTCGAATCATGTATCATTTTGCCATGTCGTGCATGATACTTAATACTACCAATATAATTAGTTATTGTATTACATTACAATTAATATTAACACTTAAACCTCATAAATACATGCGTACAACATCATCAAGTGTTTGGGAATTAAATGAATGTTGCCTGAGTACAGAGATACAGACAAAACGGTTCTTTAATAAACGTGCATACATTCAAAGTACAAAAAATTAATCTTATCCAGTAATGGGGTTGAATTAAAATCTAAAATTAATATAAAATACAATAATATTTCTATCATTCAACACTGGTTGTGAGTATAAATTTCAATTATCCGATCGCATGTTCCTGCCACTAATTCAACACAAAATAATCACATTTAATTATCTGACTAACTAGTTAGTTTTCATGTTAATAAGATAAATAACAGATATTTTCCTGTTTAACTAGATATGCTTTCCTTTTAGTAGTAAAATGACCAATGAGAAAACATAACAAAGTGCCCGAAACTCCTAGTCATAACCAGTTTGATAATAGATAATGTTTTTTTTATCCATAAAACATCTGTGGTAGTTGGTTTGTCTCTTTAGTTTTAGATATATAACAGTTGCTTGACAGGTTCGGACAAATCTCTTGCTTTTCCAAGTATTCACTAAAACATTAAGCGGTTATCTAGGAGAATATTTCTGATACCCGTTGAATATCACATCACATCTGTTTATTGTCAGATATTTGAATACTATTGCTTCAGATAGTAATTAAATGAAGAAACAGATAATTATGTGTACAACAAAATAAATTTTCATTCACTATATACTGAGGTATTCTTTGAACATATCCCTTGCAGAGGAATGTTAAGTAACTAGTAAATGAAAATTCATCTGGTCTTACCTATAATTATCTGTTACTTACCTTACAAGATAACTCTCAAAATATGCAAATGAACAGAAAATAATTATAAATTATATGATGTTTAATTGGTAGCTGTACAAAAAGTTCCAGATAACCACTAATGTTAGGAAATTATTGGAAAAGTTTCCACACTTTTGGGTACTTTAATGTGTTTTTGAGAGATAGATATTCATTTTCATTCAACCATTTAAACAGGTAATAATCTGTTATTTAGTTATTTATCATATTATAACGAAAACTAACTAGATTGTCAAACAATTAACGTGATAACTACAAGTGTAAGTGTTTAACTGGTGACAGAAACATCCTACTATACATGTATAAGTAAGTAAGTATTTTATTATCGTGACATATACATATCTATTACAATACATACGTATCTACAAGACAAAATAACATAGCACCCGGCCCATGATAAGTGACCAGAAATCATAAACATGGTGATAATACACCGCTTTGTTTTCTTGTGGTTATGTTATCACATTTGAATAAAATTGTCCCAGAAACTTTAATATCAATACCTTACGTAGGCTAATAATGAATAAGATTCTGAAATTAAATAAAAACATAAATAAAAAAGAAATAAGACGGTTTTGTTTCAAATTGATTATGATATTTTTCATTTTTAATGTTTTATAATTTTATTTTAGATACTCAGCTCAATATATAATGATATTACTTGCCTTCAATTAGAGGATAGGATATATTAAATTCACGAAAGAGAGATGCATGTTTTACATAAAAAGAATCAGTTGTATATGAAAACCGTCAACATAATTAAAGTTGAAATGTTTAGTTAGTACTTTCAATTCATATTTATATCGAAACTGATTAATCATAACTGTTGTTGACGCTGCTGCTGTAACTGTTGATTGTTTTATCAAATTATTATCTATTATGTTTATTATTTCTAATTAAATAAATGTTAAACACCAAATCTAAGTTATCATTCAATATGCTATATACATTTTTTCTAACAGAAAACATCTTTTTGTAAAGCGGAAATACGTGGACCGCTTAATGTATAATTCATTTCTGACTGGATACACAACTATATTGTTTTATGAAATGTTTAAGTTTTGTTATTCAGAAGCAAATTTAATGGTTTATTTTATACCCGGAACTGAACAATTGCGTTCTAAAAAAGTTTAATGTATTTTTCATTACCACACATTTTGTTTGCCCTGATACGCTTTCACATTTTACTGTTTATCTTAAAATAAGCATTTTTTCCTTATGAGAGGTAGGTTACGTTGAAAACAAATATGTATTTACTATGTTTTTGCATGTTTGTTGATGTTATTGAGTGATGAATCATTGTTTTGCAATTTTGTTTCGAAGTCTTTTTTCTGTCTGCATTACGCTTTTTGTTTTTATTTCGCAATGATATTTACGACTGCTGGATTTTTATAGTGTTTTTTTTTACAAGAAGTGTACAGTTACCAAACAAACTATTTTCAATTAATTGACATATTGAGAAATTTGTAAACTTATTTTTATTTCAATAAATGATTTACTTTACATACCAGTAAATTTTGTTTTTGAATATTAAATGAAATATTTTCTGTAAATAATGTCCAGTTAAATCAATTTTTTTCATTTAATTTCACATGGATTTTCAAAGCTTTAATTTTTGAAAATTAAATGAAAGCATTTTTGTTTTTTGAAAACAAGGGCACAACTCAAAAAAACGGTAGGTAAAAAAATCAGTTTCAGACATGTGTGTGTTTTTTATGCAATAAAATTATATACAGAAAAGCAAATGATACAATTAGTCATATTTATATTAAACATATACTGTAATCTACTCTATCCGTTTTGAAGAATGAGAAATTGTGTTCAAGTTTAAGAAACACCATATGCTTCATGACGTACAGTCACAACAAACACTATATTAGCCTAGGTGCCGAAACCTAAAATCATTCCATCAATTATTTATCTTTCTAAAAAGGATTTCTTATGATGTAAAGTTTGATTAGCTAATCACTATTGAATCTGCATGAAGTAATAGTCAGGTTTGTATAATGTATTTGAGAAAAATAACTTGTTTAGCATCAATATAATAATTTTAACATGAAGCAGTTGCCAAACAAAATGTTGCATTTATTGATAAATTTACCTTTAACTAAATGGAGTTTTAATGATTCTATTTCTGGCAACGATGGCCAATTGCCAAAGAGTCTTTTATACAAGGTACGATGGCCCATAGTCAAAGAGTCTTCCTTTTATGCAAGCTATGGTGGGTTCAGGCCCTATGTTTCCTCATGTGAAACCATTATCGATTAGCTCCGGAAAGCAGACTCGACACGGAAATGATTATTATATTATTAATTGCAAGATTTAATTTCAAAACTAAGCATAGATAAATTTTATTGAAATTTACATTAGTAATTAAACTAAACTTCCATTTCTTTCAAGTGTATTGTTGTTAAAATGACATTATGCATATCTAAAAGTATAAAGTGAGTAAACAGGTAAAAGTCAAAATAAGATAACATTTTGCAATAATTGTTTTCAACGTTAAAATTGACTTCGCATGAATGATAAATAACTCACGTGGGATAAGGACATGAATGTAAATATCCATCAGAATTTATCTTAAAACGTTTAAATTAAAAAAAATGAAATGTATAGTCAATTCAGCTAAAATTGACGATGAAAATATGAACATAATGTCACTTTAAATTTATCTGAAATTTACTGCATGTTATGATTATCAAAATTGTCATATATTATAATTGTATCAGTTGAATAATAATAATATCACTATAGTTTCAGATTAGTAACATCGAAAAATACACCATACATGTATCCAAATTGATTGAACTAAAAGTTTCGATACCAAATTACAGACACACAGAAAAACAAAATTAAATAATTTAAATTGTGTATAAATAGACACATTTAAATCAACTATGAAGTATATTATATGTGATCAAGAATATAGCAAGTTAAAAGAGTATATCGTGTTCACACGTGAACTTATTGAAATTGTAAAGTTTGAGCAATTTAAAAGATAGTTTTATGATTTGGGTTTTAAATCACCTCAAAATGGTGGTTAATTAAATAATATCGTAACGATATTGTAGAATTGAAAGTATTTTCCATCTTATTGGCGGCAACTATGACGATTAAAAGAAAGGCTTGACAAAACACATAAAACCTACATTGAAATTAATTTGCATTTCAAGTGATATGATCGGCTGAATTTTTGAGGCATGATTTCTTTGAACGCTTTTTCCTTGTGATACGCTGTTTAATACTGTTAGTTTGAATTTCTCTATGAATATTGAATGGTTCATTTAAATATTAAGGAATTTCATTATCAAACTTCGATAATTGAGCTAGCAACAGTATATAGCCTGTCCATGTTATTTACTGCTGACAGAGACTTGATCTGTTTAGTTCCAGCTTCGTAATTGTTGTTTTGTTTTAATTCTAGTCAGGTTTAAACACACAAGTTAAAATCCCTCATCATAATAATAAACAATTTTTTTATATTCAGATGTGCGGTCTTTGCTCATCAAACCTAATGTCCCTAAAAACTGACATTTGATATTTTATTGTACAATTTGACAACGAACAATTTGACAACGAATAGAAACAAATATAATATTAGCAATTTGATTTTGATTATATATTTCTATCATTATGTATTTTGATATATGTTTAAAACATACAATGATACAAGTTTATAATTACCTAAATGAATACAATAAGGTATTTCATGTTCAGTTGAGTGATTTCTGCTAATCAAACCTCTTAAAAGCACTCACAAAACAAATTATAGTAAAATTTGACAAGGAGTAGCAACACACAAAATACAGAAACTAAGAAACTCTTCAGAGTGTAATTACACTCTCAAACTAGATCCATAAGAATGATATCAGCAACTACTAGAAAATAATCAGACCAGAACAGATACTTTATTGCTGACATGTACTAATATCCATTGTCATACAAGTATTAACAATTTTATAATACATTTAAACAGAAATCACAAGATCAGATATAAGTATGTCCTTTTTAAATAAAAAAAGAGAATGGATTATTAATACATTTAAATATCTCTAAGGAAGATCTATGCATCTCCTATATATAAGAATAAAAAAAATAAAAAAGTAGGCTTTTATCGTCTAATTTCAGCATGTCAATGAATTTAAAACATACTAGGTCTTGTATTATATATATTAATACATATTTAATATATTTATATACTAAATAATATTACTTATCACATTTGCTTATACATGTGCATGTATAATCAATTCAAACTCACATATTTTCAGCAAAGAAACTTAGTTGAAAGAGCATAGAAACATATTCAGTAACAATATTCTTAATATTTGAAAAAACAATAAAAAGAGTAAAAAAAGACATCACAAGCCATGCATTGTATAGTAAGTAACAACCTTGGATTGCCCATGAAAGCCCATTAGCAATATTTATAATGTGGTTCGACGATGTAACCTTCTAAATAACATATACCATTTTTTTAAAAAACAGACCCCAACAAAAAACACCCTGGATACCTAAACAATATATACTTAATGACGTTAAGATATGGAAATTATTTGATATATTTTTTATAACATACACGTTTCCATGATAACTAGAAGTCCTTTTGTCCATAAATTATAACGTACAATATGAATTAATAGGCTGTATTTTTTCAAGGAATCCAAACAGAGAAAATGTTCCTTTTTATGTGACACCTATTTATTAATGGAAAATTAAATGAATTGAGAGGGAACATAACCAGAACAAAAGACCAGGATATAAATGATTGTTATTATTGTTATATTATTTTAAGGTTGATCATACTTATGTGAATAATACGAGTTATATATCTGCTGTCAAGGTTATTCATAAAATCTCTGTTGACTGACAAAGTCGCAGACTAGGACTGGAGAAATATTAGATTTAACATAAAACTATCGGTTCTCAAAGACAAAACCATAGAGGTACAAACTCATGAATTCTGACTTAGTAAGCATAATATATATTTTTCTTTGTTGCAGGCAGTTTGAAAAGATATTGTGATGCTTAAAAAGAACTATACGACACGATGATACACCAACTTGGTACCGGTCAATGAAATAACAACGGAAGTTCGTCACAACACTCAATCAGATTACAAGGAAAAAAACAAGCCAAAAATAATAGTTTGACATTGTACAGAAACAAATAGGACAGCTGAAGGAGAATATTGCATTTGTTAACTCTTCCACTAACACATGAACTGTGTGTCAATTAAAATTCCGTTTATGAAAAATGTTATGCTCTAAATAAAATTTGTTTTACGAATTAAATAATTTCGGAACAAAATCTGAAAATTTTATAAATACTTAGAAGTACTCTTTCTTTAAGTGTTGTCTTTTTTAACATGTGAAGGAGTGTTATTATGATACCGTTATTTATGGAGATAAACTTGTCATTTGTAGAAATATACTGATAACACCGGATGTGGTATTATATTGTTGACAATCTTTATCCATGTGACCGGAAATAAGCTTATCACATTTCCTCCAGGATATAGTAATTGTTGACCTGAAAATCCCACGCATGCATTCTTTATGTATACATTGATTATTAGTACATTTGCTATTTTTCCACAAACAGAGATAACAACTTTAACCATTTCCTTTTTTCATGGTATTGAAGAAAATTTACTTGTAGTACAGATTCAATTTTTAATATGTTTATGTTGAATTCTGCTAACACAGATGCTGAGGTAATAGCTTGCGTTTATCACAGCCATCCAAGAATATGATCTGCAATCAATTCGGTCGTGTTGTATGAGTTTCAGTTGTTCAATATATAAAACATTTGTATTGTTTTACTCTAATCTACAAAATGCAGATGTTATTGCCAAAAGATTCAGTATTGTTTATAATTATTACATGGTAAAAAACGAAAAGCATGTTCTTTGAATTTAGCAAACGGTTGTGCTTTTATAAAATTTATGGTACAACTTTGTATATATTAGAATGTTTGAAAGGTAATTTTATGATATAACTGTTATTTCTCGAGTAACCATAAAGTATTACAATGTAATATAATACATTCGTGTCTTGACATGATAAAATAACTATTGTTATTTGGTAAAAGCAATAAAATCACACGGTATAATACGGTATAATACGGGAAAGAAAAGAAATATGAAAAAAGATGAATGGTAAAGCAACGCATTATAAATTGAAACAAATATGGGTAATTTATTAATTTGTCTTTTCTTACATTCGTCGACTGATTAGTCTTCTTTGAATTTTATATACCATTTAATGTTTAATATCAGATAATCATTTGAAAGCAGAAAAATTGCAGGTAACTTATATATCACTAATTTATGTTAACATTTAATTAAAATATTATTATTTATAAAAACTGACAGTTCCATAGTTTTATTTTTTATGTAATATAATGTGTCTTTTGAATTCATTAAAAGTCTGGTAATACTGAAATAGAGTTTAATTATAATACTAGTGGTGTTCAGAATGTAAAATTCTAATATAAATAGAGCTGAAACATTCGAGTTTTTGTTATTATTCTTGTAGATTTAATGATGTTTTTTTGTTTTTATTTTGGTTGGGTATGACGTCACACCAACACAGTAGAGGTCATAAAACGACTTTCCAGCTTTGTTGGTTGAAAAAGAACTCACGTGCTCCTCTGTGATTTTTTTTCAGGCATGAACGTTTAGCCGAGTAGAATCACTAATTAACCATAAGCTTACTGGTGTTTTAATAAGTAATAATATTGAAAAACTAAAATAAAATGAAATAAAAAAAACTGAACATTTTCAGTATTGTTTGTTTTAATTAAATTTCTCTCATATTTTTTTTCAATAAAGAATATAAATTTAATTTGGAATTGACCAGGCATTTGTGGTAGAAATTTATATACTCAAATACAGGTAGTTTGTCTTTTTCCCTTTAGTATGCAATTATATAGATGGAAAATCGAAAGTTGTCATTTTAAAAGAACCTTTACTTTATCTCAATATAATTTTAAGTTTTTATCCTTCAAGATAATTGATTACAAACAATGCTTTCTTTGTAGAGATTGATTACAGATTAGGCCAGTAATAGGTACGAGAGATGATGCATCTTTAATGACAATTTATACACCGACTCAATGATATCGAATTTGCTAGTATACCTATTCACTTTTGTTTGTTTTAATGCCCCGAAGGATCTACCCTTATCTGATTGTTTTAAATTGTTTGATATGATATAAAAAAAAATCCGCCTGAATTTAAAAAAAAAAATCTGTTGGAACAAAACATTACGATATCGTACAATAAATACATTATATCACATATTATCACCTGAACATCCAACTATTGGATTTCAAATATTCCAGTATCATTTATTAAAGTTGAAAAAAAAATAACATAAAAAAACAGTTTTAAGAAAAACCTGTATTTACCTGTACTTGAATTGAAATAAGAAATTAATAATGAATTTTAATTATCTCACGATATCTTTACAAAATTGTTATGTCAATGTGCTCTAATACATAAGTACAAAAATATCAGGTTGCAAAATATTTGATTAGTACTATGTTTTCAGCAGAACGAGATATTGAAATTTATGAAAGGTATCCTATTGCGCGAAACAAAAAGCAAACAACACAAGAACATGGGGTATGATAAGGCCAAGAGACAAAATATAATTGACATATCAAGTAAAATATTATTAAATAAAATTGAAACAAGACGACAAAATTGTGGCATTATATATTGCAAATATTTATTTCATAATTTTAATTCTCACATGCAAAAAATGCAAATATTTAGGGTATTAACATTAATTCAGTTCTCACAAATTCATTAAAGTGACCGTCTTTAAGTGTTTATGTCCCATTGCAACGTAATAGTTATTCAAAAAGTAAAAGACACATTCTTGATCTAAATTGAGCATTGGTTATTGTACTTTTGTTACAAGACATTTAGGAAAATTACTTTTTTGTTGTGAAATAAGATCATTTCCGCATCACGGAAATGTAAAGATTATATACGTAATATTTATAATTGTAAAATATATGATTAATTTATTTTAAACACACATAGTGATATTATATTTTAAGATTTCGTTGTTTTCGAATGTGCTGAAAGCTTGAAATAATTTGAACCATCTTTGAATCCTCTTACTGACATTTACCAGTACTGGTACCATACTAGAAACCACAATCGTGTCCTTGTAAAGCTAAAAACAAAAACAATCAAAAACAAACAAAAAGCAATCAACCAAACAAACACGCAAACACGCAAAAAACAACAGATATTTATTATTTGATATTGCAATAAGAAAAATAACTAAATGGAATATCCTTGATCAATATAAATTCGATTCAAAATATTTCATTTGAGGTGAAACATATGCTATATAATAAATATTGTTTACAACAAAAATGATTATAATTTGGTAAAACTATTGTTAAAATTCCCTAAATACTCGCTCTGAGGAAATAATAAATACTTAAATATTTATAACTATCAATTCATGCGCTCCTGCAAAGCATTAAGAAATGAATAATGTGTTTTTGCTGTTTGTTTTCGATATCTTTCGACGATGTCTAATAGACAACTTTTTTTCACAAAAGCTGTTGAATTGTTGTTTCAATCCAATGACTATAAATATGTTGTACATCTTGACACATTTGAAAGTAGGAACGTTTCAATATCTATCCTTTTTTGCAGAATCACTTAATCACTAAATATGAGGTAATGACCATGTGTATGACAATTTAATTTAATAAAATACTAAAATATTTTCTCCTGATGCTATTTTATGAACGTTTAAAAAGTGTAAACTTACTTAATCTATAGTAAACAATTAAGGTGTTTTGAGTTTACTCTACGAGGGCTGTTCGAAAATAATTGCTTATTGTCCTCTATCTCGTGATCCACGTGGGACATGATAAAAACCAATACACACCTGTATAGGGTAATTCAATACCTACACAACGGTGTATATATGTACATGTTAGACTAAGTGTAAGACATACAATTTGCCATTTAAATATACGCAGTCATAAAAATGGTTGGTAGAAGCGTCGACAAAAAAGATGAAATACGGGCTTACATCAAAGCTCGCTCAAAACTGGGTTGCTCTTTGAAGCAGTTGAAGACTGAACTCTCTACTGCTTATGGGCCTTCTTGTGTGTTTGATGATACAGTTATGATACAATTTGAGTCTGGTGTAGAGTGCATCAAAAATGCACCTAAATCAGGTAGGCCTCTCGTAACGAAATCGTTTCCAAAATAAAGGATATCATTGAAGGAGATGCCAGATTTACAGTTCGTGATATTGGTAGGAAAGGTAGACATATTGTTACGAAAATCATTTCACTTTTTTGTGAAAAGCTTTGTTTATTCACTTTTTTCGCTTAAAAGTCAACCATTTCTCTATGCTGGTACAATGAACAAGTCAAGTCCAAGTGAAAGCAGGATTATATTTATTGCAGTAAATCAAAATAATGCATCATTTTATTCTCTATCAACAGTCAAAACCAAAGTAAAATCCTTAACAACTTCAACAAATACATTTCTGCAATTACTAACTAACCAACTCCAACTCAAAACCCCAACTCACTACCTCAAAAACTCCTCCAAAAACTCCAAAACTCCAAAACCCAGCTAGAAAAGTTCCCAGCTTATATACCCTTCTGTTTGCGCAGCTAGGGTGGTGTGCAAAAGTAGACTGTTGCGCGACCTCTTATTGCGCGACCTCTCCAGTTTTGCACACAACTCATTGCGCGACCTGAATGTTGCGCGACCTTTTAAAATGCTGACAATGCCTTAACAATGTTCAAAATGGCCTGCAACTGGTTCAGGTATACAGACTGTTGTACAATACAAACATTAGTACAAAAATACATAATAGTTATATAAATTTACATGTTTGAACACTCAATAGGATAATAATTATCTGTCCAATAATGCATCTTAATAGTGCAAAATATACTTGCAGTAATAAAGATATATGTACTATATATGGCTTATAAGACCAATACATTTACTACTGATTGACATTTCTATAAACTTATAATACTGACTGATAATTCATTAAACAACAGAAATATAATCTCTCCAGCTTTACAACATACAGCTCAACATTTGAACCAAGTAACCTGTACATAGATAAAGCTGTGAGTAAGGAATCCCATTCATAAAATCTGATATGACCAAATTATGCTTTGTTAACAACAATTGAGATGCTGAAGGGCTAAAAATAACTTAAACCTTGTACTTTTAGTCTGCGCGACCTCTTATTGCGCGACCTCTCCATATTTGGAACTAGCATGCCTGGGAAAGCTGATTCTGCGCGACCTTTCCTATTGCGCGACCTTAAGTGTCGCGCGACCTTTGTCTGCGCGACCTTTCCAAATTTGGAATGAGGTATGCTCATAATCTAAAAATAACTGAGCTGTGCCAATATTCTGGACTGTTAATGACTCAATTGTTTTACAACAGAAAATGAGTAAAAGTTAACATAAACATTTTAACCAGCTTAGAAATATTGTCCAGATTTACCATCCTAAAAGAATACTCTTCTAGTAAAAGATTAGTTTCAAATTTCATAACAATATCACTATCAACGGTTCACTTTATTTTGAAGAAGCATTTGAAAGTCAGAGAGATTTCTGCTAGATGGGTGCCACATCTGTTGACCGATGAGCAAAAGAAGCAACGGGTTAAGGTGGCCAAAATGCTGCTTCAAATGTTTCCAAAATATGACAAAAAACAGTTTGCCAATGTCGTCACAGGTGATGAAACTTTGGTCCATTATTTTGAGCCCGTCAGAAAAGTTAGCAACAAAATGTGGGCCACTAAACACAGTAAACGCCCAATAAATGCCAAAGGTCTTTGAGTGCAAAGAAGGTTGTGTATGCAATTTTCTTCTCTGGTGAAGGAGTCGCAATAAAAGTGCCGGTGTAAAAGGGCAAAAGTATCACTGGGAAGAACTACAAAGACGTAGTACTTAAGAAACTGAAAAAGTATTATAAGAAACGACGCCCTGTCACTGGTTTTAAGCATATCCGTCTTCTACATGAAAATGCCCCCGCTCATACCTCCGCAATATTTTCTGCGTTTTTGAAAAAAGAAAAAGTTACTGTTTTGCCTCATCCCCCCGTATTCTCCAGACCTTGCCCCATGTGATTTCTTTTGTTTCCGAAATTGAAATCCTTCCTTGCTGGGCGGAAATACAAGTCCCGACAGGCACTTAGATCTGCCATTCATCAGTACCTTATTACTGTGCCCATATCAGCGTACCGTGACGCCTTCAAGAAGTGGATACATCGGCTGAAACTTTGCATTTCTAGCCACGGAGTACTTCGAGGGCATGAAATGAACACTTTTGAGCTAACTTGAAATTTGAAGTCTCCAGATAGAAATAAGCAATGCATTTCGAACATCCCTCGTACACTTATACATATCTATTTTGCAAAAACAGTTCCGTCTTCATTGGTAACGTGGGTAAAAACATATAAATAAATATTTAAATTTAGTCACATCATACCCAAAGCATCATATTGAATAATTGTACGTGTTTAGATTCTTCAAATACGTTTTCATAAGTTTGATTTATTTTTTTCCATTTGTGTTACTCTTTTGGACGCATACAAAACAACCGTTGCTGCAATATTTTCCATTTTATTTTTGTTTAAGTCGTTTTATCTAAGGTTTTTATTTTTCTATTTATTTTTGCATGAGTACCTTTAATGAACAGGTTATGGTATAATGACATCTTACTCATATTTAATGACTCATGCAGTTCGTGTGAATGCCGCAAGCGTATCACAAACATTAAATGTCATCACGCGTGTTTTAAGCAGCTTAACAGTCTAAAAAAAGTATGTTTTGTCACGTAAAAATATTGGTATTAATTCTATTTTCAGTTATAAAATAGCCTATTTGTTCATTAATATTTAAGACGGAAAATAAATCATCTTTCTTTAGATTAATTGTCATTAATGTACAAGAAATATGAGGGTTTTGATTCTTTTAATTGTTTACAACTATTGAAAACGTTTAAGAATATTTTACATATAGACTGAGATGATGTTTTTCTCGATTCAAATTTTAAATTCAGTTTTCTTTGTTAAGTAATTCAAGATCTGCTTTTCATAAATTAATATCTTAAATGATATAAAATCTTTACGTTAATATTAATAAAGGAAACAGATAATGTGTCATGCAAACATGCAATAATTTATTTCTTTATTGTATTCTTATCTACTCTAATATTTCAGAAGTACTTAATGCTGCTGTAAACTCAATCACATTTCTATCTCTTATTTGTAGGCATACATATTGAAGTAAAGAATAAACGAATTACTATTCATGAAATAAGTATGCATGTTCGTTGATACACGAAAATAAGTAGCAAAACATTCAATAACTTCTCGTACTTTTTTACTACTTCTACTTCAATCTTACGTGAATACAAATCAAATTATATTCATCATATATCTAAATAAAATATAAACTAATGCAAAAGTTGTGGTTTAGGATAGTCGTTACTTATTAAGGTTTTGCTGTTGAGGACTTAAAAACCACGATGAAGTTTATGAACTGAGAACCACAAATCCGTATGATTCAGTATTGTAAATGTTGCTCTGTAAAATCATCCCGAAACCTATCAATTTTCATTTATTTTCAATATTATTACACGCAGCTAACAGGGCTTTTGAAAAGATACTATCTTAGGATAGGACTATTTCTAAGTACATGATTTATGTTTACTTCCTGTTCATGGAAATGTAAACCACAAGCAAATTGATATCTTCCGTCAATGATATACTTCCCGCCTTGTATATGACCCCCGGATGTGTGCAGTAATATAGTAACTAAATACAGTGTTAGAGTATGATATCATACTTTGGGGTGATATGAAGCTACAACTGTCAGATGTTGATATATAACTTATATAATCTGGCAGTCAAACCAGCCTGCTTCTGGCGAGTGGGGTTGATTTGAAATAAACATTGGTTAAAAAGTCGTAGTTTATTTAGTACATGCTTAAATTTCTTTGTTGTTTTGTTACTTACAACATCACATTAATAAGTGTTTTCCAGTCATTTTTGATTGCTATATAGTTTCTTACTTGTATTACATTTTCGCATCTTTATTTTTTCCAAATATTTACATTCCCCAGTTGTCATACCTTTTATATAGTACAAAACTCGCCACATTATACAAACACACTAAAAAGTAGAAGAATTTTATAAGACTTAGTCTTTCGTTCTCATCCTTTTCCTGAATATTAAATGTTTTTGTATTGTATATGTATATGTTTATATGTAACTGTATATAATCGGGAAATAAATATGTTCAAACTAAATTTCTTCGTTGTTCAAATAATGTTTAAACCATTTATACGCATAAAATAGTTAATATCGTGCATCGATTGATATCGCATATACATTTTGAAGAAAGGAAGTCTTCGTAAGTTAATGTGTCCATAAATGAAAGTTTGCTATACCATTAATAATTATGACAATAATAAGTATCAAACATGGCAACAAACGACGAGAGAAGTATTGGTAAGTGGTGGATACATGATCCTTTAAATCAAATAATCAAATGTATTTTTTAACAAAATATAATTATCCACCATATAAATGTTCATACTTAATCACTTAGACCTCTGTCATTTCTTTTCAAAACATATCTTATAGGAGTATCTAAATGATATATTTCCATTTTCTATATCAATATTTAAAATACTTATGGAAATGTACCCAATCTAGACAAATCCACATTAACTTAATCTGTTTATGTAAAGGTCTTATAGAGAAGCACCCTACTAATTAACACAGTGAGGAACTTGATGTGTGAAGATAACTTTTTTCATTCGTAACACTTATAACTAGATTTACAAGATAGAGCACTTTCTATTTTGTAAAATATGAAAAACAAAATCAACAATGGAGGGCGGCATTCAATAATGGTTGTAATGACCATCAACGATGACAAGTAACAGATTTCCAAATTATCCCCTGATAATGTGAATAATTATTGAAAATCCAGATCTATCAGGGATAAAATGTAAACATAGTATACGATGTAGTAAAATAGATGTTTAGCTTTTGGGGAGGCCCTAAGATGTATGTTGAATGTATAAATCTAAAACTACTAAAATAAGGATTATAGGCTAAAATGTTTTGATTTGTTTTAAATGGGGAAACAGGCTTGAAGGTAATTAGTCATTTACTGAAGGACATGGTAATTTCCTTAATAATTCTTCTTTGCTTTCCGTTGCTGAACCTGTTGGACTACCTCTTAAAATTCTCTTTCATTGGTCAATGGTCAATTCCAACAAGAAATAACATTTACACATATCCCAGTAATTATTGTGAGTAGATTTTGTAACGGATCCACTTGGAGGACAAAATTTTGCAGGACACCTAATGAGTCATATTAGAATTCCAGTCTGAAGTCAAGCCTTGTTCTGCTTTAAAAACTGTACATTATATCTTAAATGAGTGTTATACAACTTAATCCTACCGTTTGTTGAGGCCAAAAGACGTTTGAATGTGCAACATCTAGTCAACCATCTTTGTCCTGGCTTTCAAGTATTCAAAAGTGAGTATACTTGGTTATAGAATTAAATAATCCAAATGACCTTAGGATCAAATATAATGAATATTTGCATATTTACGCTTCCAATTTGAAATGTTTAAGAAGCGATTATGAGTGATCGATTGTTCCCGAAACAATATCCCCCTATCACGAGAAATCTTTAAAAAAAATAAAATATACCAAAGAATTAGACTGAAATAAAAACAATTGAACAAAATAAACACGTGCATTTTAATTACAGCTATTTAATCAAAAAACTACATATTAAACTTGATTATAAAATATTGCAATGTTGATATTACATTAAGTTCAAATGCCTAGTTTTTCAAGTACTATACTTTCCAGTTTAACAATTATATTACCAATAGAAAACGCAAATGTTGTTTTATTGTCAAATAACCAAAGCGCAAATGCTTTCCAAATCATGGTCGACTTAAATAATCATCAAAAACTTGCAACACCAGTGTTTATTGTGCATACTGCTATGAACGTTGTAATGTTCTGAAATTTTATCAATTCTTTGTAAAAAAAGAATATGAGAAAGATCCCATCAGAGCGCTTGAAACGTGTACAATCTTTTAACGAATCCATTCCCAAATAAAAACTAAGATGAGACGTGACTTTAATCAAATTCTTTGCATGATGAAAAGGTGGTTTGCTTTTATTCATCTGATGTGTACAATTCTTGATGCTTTGCAAGCTGCTTCAGTGCTTTGAACTCATGGAAACGTGCATAGCTAATTAATCACAATAGCTGCTTTATTTACAGAGTAAAATCAATATGTTCCGACATGCCGCTCTCGGGATAGACAATCATTCTCCAATATTGGCATGCTTTATTAATTGGCAAACAACAAAGAAACATTTTGCTGTGGGGATATAGACTTCATTTTTGTAATATGATGTCTGAATGATAAGTTTGATGATATGATTATATCAATATTGAATTTTATGAACAGTGTTGAACTATTTTCCGGTATGTTTGATTTTAATTTCTATCATGTTTTGGTACAAGTTTACGTGCTGGAAACCAAATGTTGTATCCCTTGCTACGCTTTATATCTTAAACGGACTTTTCCATGTTATGAGTGTTATGGGACAATTTCAAAATATGAAATTACTAAATAGCGAGCAATGTAGACAAGTAGCAGGCGACTTGAACGTACCAGCTTGTGATGGTCTGCACTGGTTGCACTTGTAGAATTTGTTGCCGCAAGCAGGCTTATTGCTTCAAATTTCAATGTTTTACCATTTCTTGTTTAAATGTTAAGTTCTGCTTAAGACGATGTTAAGGGCGTGGGTGGTGGTTTGCACTTGACAGTACCGTCTATGATTAGACTCAATCAAACCGAGCCTGCAACATTTTCAATTGTGCGGTTTTGGGCTTTCTTTAGGGAAATTTATTTTCTCTATTAGTCATTTCTAAGACATACAGATTAAAGTTTTAATCAATATTTTATATATAATCTTACATCGAAACTTCAAAGCAACTATTAACCCATTCTCTGTTTTATGATACGTTATGACATACATTATGCATGTATAAGCATTAGTGTTAAAAACGAATGTAAGTCAATATATTTCATGCTATTTTATTAAAGCATGTTTGTTATCTTTATGAAATAATTACTAAAATTAACAAAAGTCATTAGCAGAAATATACAAATAGATAAGTACTGTCATACTTTCCTTTTGATTTGGCTACTGTATTCATATTAACAGTATACAAAAATAAAATTCGATTGTTCTTTAATTGATATCATAAACCATATGATAGTTGAACAATTATAAATGTTTATTACCATAGAAAAGTAATTTAATTTAAGTTCTTCTTCCTTTATTTATAACTCGCATGTGAATATACTGTTTTTAACCTGAAAGTATGTTCCTTATCATATATTATATATATGTTTTGTGATTAAGCAATTCACTGACATACCAAGATAACGATGTGTAAGTATTTTACATGGAAATAAAATTTATGCAGTTGCGATTTTCCCCTATACGATTAAACACAAACCACATTATGTCATGATTTTAAAGTGTACTAGATAGAATAAATTAACCTTTTGTGATAATGTTCATACTCTCCCTAAAGCAAATTGATTCAGGCGAAAAAATAATCGCATTGTTTATCATCAATTTGATTACGATCACATATAAGAAAAGTAAATACTTATTGTAATACTGACAAACATTGTAAAACAAGATTCGATTCTCGTTCCTTTACTTTACAAATATTTATCAAAATTATACTGAATGAAATGCTTTCATTTCAAATAAACCACAATAAACATTATACAATAGCATTTTGAATCATTATCATCTGGCCAGTAGTTAGATTCGTGTAATAAAAAATCGTTAAACCCAATATTGGAAGATAATAAATTATTCTTAAAGATATTTCATTATAAATGATCATTTCAATACAAACCAAGCTTTCAAGGTTTTTCAATACATTCATCAAAAGCAATCTATTATTAAATTTTCATTGTATTACTGTTGTCAAGATTCAGTTTCATTTTCAATACAAAAATCAATAACAGTTTAAACCTCCCTATTTTATCTTAGTTTTACTTTTTTGTGACAAGTTAAGATAACAAAGGGGGTTGCTATAGCAACGTGAATTGAATAAAGAATTAACCAGATGTTCAATAATCAATATAACTAACAAAGCAATCTAATAAATGACAGATGTCAAATACCACCCTAATGCATTATTAATGTTTCCGCTAACACATTAAATGTTTTAATAATATCCCGGAAATTTTCATATAAATGCGCTCTTATTTTTCTCTGACAAATAAAATTTATTGTAGGCATTAAAGATATGTTATTGTATACTAAGTTAAGCATCTCCATATTTAAAGGCCCCCATGCCAAAGAAATACTTTATCTTTATTTCTCAAAAGCTTTTATTAATTTATTTTGTGTAGTTTCAAAAAGTAACTAATTGGTATAAACAATAGTCTGCTTCTGTTACTTTTTCGCAATTAGTACATATATTGTTATAAAGTATTTTGTATGAAAGTCAAAACACTACTTTGTTTACGTTACACATTTTTTCACATTAAGTATTAGTTTTATCTAAAATGCTCTTAATCTATTACCTAAACGTTATAAAGTGATGTTTGTCTTTTAAAGAAGGAAAATAATTCGTATCTTAGGACATAATGTGTTTTAAATTCCGCATGCATACGCTGCTTATCTCAACATTTTTTAATTCAAAGACATGTTGAAAATATCGGTCTCTACAATTTTTGATAATTTCTATTTTTTAGTTCGACTTTCAACTTTATCTTTAACTTGAAAGCTATAAAATAATATTATTATTTAGAGCATTTAATATTTACATTCACACCAAAATAAAGTGTGTTTTATTATTTCCTATTATGTATTATTAAAGTGATTGTCCCGTCGGTGCTTTGCCTTGTGTCCTGTTCCGTTTTTGTTTAGGGTCCTGCTGGGCTCCTTGCCGCTTGTCCTCTGTTGCTTGGCCGTGTGTATGTTGCGTTCATTGACACCGCATTCCTTGTTGATGTTGTTTTTTATATTTTAACAATGTAATACTTTTATATGTTTGCTCTACATGTATATTTTTGCTATTGTTGTCGCGAGACATATTATTTAGAATTCTACCTCGTATTGTCTAACAATAGCAAAATATTTTCATTCATATTATCCTATAAGCGGTACCTTTCATTAAACTATATGCAAATCTCTTACTTTTGATACATACATTCATTTATAAATAATTTCAATGTATATATTCAAATTTGAATCTCATGTGATAGTCATAACGTACATATATGAGTCATTCCTACTTGATACCATTTTAGTCTGGGTTTTTTTTTCGGAACTAAGCATGTTTTAGATCCCCAATAAATAGCATAAACACAATTAAACGAACTATGGCGTTATGCTAGTTTTGCTAATATAAAAGAATTATAGGTTAAATTATTCACTCGGTATATTAGTAATATAAGTTTGATAAACATGTATAATTAAAAAGAAAATATCATTTTAGTGTTTTAGTATATTAAAGTTTATTAACTTAAACTGGATAACCACGAATATAAATAGAACAATAGTATTTGTTAATTGATAATAATAGTTACACATAACTTTTAAGTAGACTTAATTATAATATATTTTATAATAACTTCGAATAGTACTGAACGGTTCAACAAAATTATTTTGTCGCCTAGTTTTAATCAGTTTGATTCTTTGATATATAATAAAGAAATTATAAAACAGGAAAAAACATGAAAGTATATGTCAGACATTATACAGAAAGCTTTTCTCACGTTGTAGCTTAGACCTATTCACCAAAGAAACGCATCACATCTTCTCAAATATTAGTCAACATTGGCAAATGAATATGTTTTTGAATTCTTACTATTTTGAAGAGTCTGCTTAAATTATTTATTGATGACTTGTCTGTTTAAGTCATGACATAATATGTATTGATTCTTGTGAATAGTATAACCAAAGCCAAATGAAAGGACAATTTGTATAAATGTGATATTCAGAGCATTTCTGGATTGGAATGAAATGCGCTTAAATGTCAAACAAGATAGATATCGCATTAAGGAATGAAATGTCAAAGGGAGAGTCATCATGCTTTTCATCCATTTAATATTCATTTTCGGATAAAACAAATTTGTCAATTTGAACATCTGATAAAATGGATGCATGTTTTCACGTGAGCATGCTTCGCCTTCTGTATCCTCTTCTATCTTTCCTTTGGTGTTATGCATTGTGCTTTTTTGAAAAAGTCCAGTGTGGCTGGATTTTGTCGTGGATTGCGTTCCGTAAACGTCCCTCAGCCAAGTTCATCTTCGTTTTTATATTCTTATACGACGCTTCATAAAACAACAACAACATTAACAACAATTAGCATAAGAAATGATTTAGATTTTATTAAAGTAAATTTCAGAAGGTCATAGACCCATGAGGACATGTCTACCAATAAGCAACATGTTAACATAAAATGCATACATGTATAAAGAAATCAGCAGTTGTGTACATAATATATATTCTAACATTATCATCTACCATAATTCATTCAAAGTAAATATAAACAAATGTACTGTATCTGTTTGAAATACAATGCACAGTAGTATAATTTTCTTACTACAATAACATGTGAAATGCATCACATATTTTAGTATAAAACAAATTGTACAATAATTATCACAGGGATGATTCACAATCACAAACATCGCGTTACTCCAGCACCATAATTCCGATTATACTCACAACATAAAATAATTAGCAATACAAATTATTCGGACTTAAACATTTTAGTTTACATCTTAAAGAAGCAATTTACATGTATCAACTTTCCTGAGACTTTTTGTAAAGTGGTAATGAATGGAATTATTATATTATCATTAAAAACTAACTAAATACGAATGTGTATGTTTTTAATGTTCGTAATAATTACTGTGCTAAATTCGAAAAAGTATCAAGTTTATGTTTACGTACAATTTATTTGTCTGTATTCTTCAAATCTTTCATTGAAATAATCTCATTAATCAGACATAGTTATTTCTAAAATAAACATATGGCAAGATTATACTCTTGTGGATTGTGATTAATTTGATTACTTTGCAATAAGATGTGACATATGTATTCTGTTGAAGGATAGTAATTTTTAGTTTTATTGTTCTGAGAGTTTGCCTCCAAGTACTGTCTCTAAGAAAAAGGAGAAGAACAAGACATTTAGTTTCTAGATCAGTTTTATTAAGAAACGATAATGTTTTCTTTACAAAGCTTTCTTGTATATTCTGTTCCTACATAATAGGCAATTTAAGGATCAAAAATAGATATCTTAGTAGCACAGAGATCATCCTGTATATATTACAAAAACTTCAAACAGTTAGCTTTGAGGTTTGTCTAATTATTTCCTATAGTTGTTTTAAAAATGTTTATTTTAACCTTTTCATTAAGTATTATCCTTGTTTCGAATACCACATCAATCGCAAACCACAGACGTATATAAAACATTTCTCCCGGAAAGTTCTAAAACAGCTTTGACTCTATATTAAATTAGATAAAAATAATTTTATTTAAGACAGAAATCTAATTAATCCGAATCAGATTACACAAATAGGTACATATCAAGACAGACACAATAATGTTTTTTAAAAAGATATTTGTTACGCGATTTAAACATATACATTGAATATTGGCTTTCTCATTTTATACGTATTTCGTAAAACATAAGACATGTTTTCGTTTGGTTGTGGCTTTTTTAATTTTAACGATACATGATACATGTATATGTTTTTGCCAGTTATCTTTATTCATACAAATAAAAGATTAAAGATGTTTTGCATTTTGACAATAAATATACAAATAACAATATACAAATAACTTTATTGCGAATAAAACATTATTATAATGTTTATAGCAAAACAAAACATATATATACATTCATGAAAATGAGATCTGACATGGAATGAAAAAAATAATAACACTATTTCCTGAAAGGTCTTGAAATACTAAGAAAATAGCAGGTTGCACAAAATTTCTTAAATATGATATTGATACTACATATATCAATGTTCAATGGGCAAGATTGTTTTGCCAGTTTACCTGCTGGTCATATGGACAACACCATGTTTGTTCTCGAAACCACTCAGTAATGGGTTTCCAGCGGTTAAAATTGAAACCTCTTGATTTATTTTTGCTTTAATGTCTTTTTATTTAGAACTATAACATATTTGAAGTTATTTTGTAACAAATTAGAATATGAATATGAATTTGAGGAATATTTGAAAATAATATTAAGGGCTTTTGAAACAAACATTTACGGTATGCATATAACTGAATATTTCTGTCTAACATAAAACTACTAAATACCACTTACAATTATACATGATTATTATGGAACTTTATTGATGGAAATGCTTTTTAAACATTATAAAGATCTTAAAAATCTATTGATTTAGTTTCAGGGAAAGCTCTCCTTCCGATTTGCAGATCGCTTTCAATGATTTCAAAATCGTTAAAATAGTTAAATACATGAAGGACAAAAATGTTAATAATTGATCTTTCTAATGAATACGGTGGATTATAGAAATCTAAATATTTAATCAAAACATCTTAGTTTAAAGTGAGATTATGCTCACATTTCCATAGTCAAGTTGAGCTGAACTGACTATATCTTTCAATATTAAAAATATTGACTGTTAAAATGGTGATTGACCCACAGTTCATATTGAGAAATGTTTAGGATAAAATATAAATCTGCCTAAAAAACAAAAATGACTGCCCCACACTTTTTATGAACTGAGCGTTACAGGTAAATTTTAATAAATATTTATGAAGATATCGTTTGCATCCATGCTTTGATTACAATAATGTGAAATAATTAGATATATTAAAAGGAATTATGGGAAAATGAAAACTTATTTTGACTTTCACCTGTTCACTCATTTATACACTTGGATTGGCATAATGTCACTTTAAAACTGACTTAAATTACCCTAGCGTTTCCAAAGGACTTTGTCATGAATTGAATATGGAATACATGTTTTTGAAAAAAGGCGTTTCAACTGTGTCTCATTTCAAGATTTTTTAATTATGTTGACAATTTATTTTTATAGAATTGAAACAGAACTTTCCTTTTTTGCATTATTCGCACGCCCGATTAATTTATTATATATGTGTTGGGCGTCCATAGTCGAGTTGTTAAGGTCTTTGACTTCAAACCACTTCCTCCTCACCGTTGTAAGTTCGAATGCCGCCAGGAACTTTGGATTCTTTCATATGAAGAAGCTATCTAGTACGCTTACGATCTTACGGTATTACATGCATGAAAGCTACTGAGGTCTTCCTCCTCCAGTAAAAGCTGAAAAGTCGCCGTATAACCTATAAAGATAAAAAAAGAAGTTGGACATTGCGCAGTTGTCATAAGGCTTTCTTGTCATATATGTCAATGCATTTGCAATATTGACATTTTCGCGTTGTTTACACGGTCTTAATTTTACCTTTTGAAGATATTAAACTGTGGCTATGACAATAATTTGACATTCTGTATATCTATAACGTTATATTATCCAAATAAAAATAAATGTATTCAGTGGTTAGTAAAATAATTAGATGATATTATTCTCTTATTCTAAATCGTAATTTTGTAAATATTAATTCGTGCTCAGCTAAAAATATTAAAACATATATTTTATTTATTTGCATTATTAGTTTGAAAATACAACAAGCATCTGTATTTGTGTTAAATTCAAGATATTATCTGGCTCTGTTTTGTTATAGTATTTAGAGACGTTGCTGAATGCCAAAAAAGGCAAATGTGTTCTATAACATAAAATAGCAAACAATGATTCATTATTTACTACAATCAAAGATGTAGAATGGAAAAGAAATTATCATTGTTTTTCTACACCAGGTAATTTATTAAACAGGCTAAGAACAACGTTTACCATACGAAGAATGATAGTTAGTTTACAAATAATGAAAGGGAAACCTTAAATGTCATCCTTCTCAGCAAAAGTGAACATGTTACATGTCCTGGCCATGAACGGCAGTGGTTAACTACAATTTCGCACAATAGGAACGTATTATGTATTACTTCAAAATAATTATACTCCATCTTTCAATTTTGAAATGAAAACCCACTTTTTTAGCTTTTATTTTTCCTTATTAAGAACTAAAACTGGTCGGGGACCATCAACCGGACACTTTTTGAACATACAGATTTCATAACTTCAAACTTAGAGACCTGAAAATTTGACACTGTACAGCTAGGTTCTTCTCCTAACTAAAAAGCTAGTTTGTTTATTTCTGATTATATTGACATTTAAATCTGAGGATCGTCAAGGAGGGTATCAAAATTACCTAAATTGTCTACACTACAGTACCATGTGTCCGGACAGATATGAACATGATGTGATTTAATTCAGTTAAATGCTTGGGTATTTCAATTTTTCATTTTTAACATGATATACAATATATCAGCAGCAAATGCTAAAGTTTTGGATATTCTGTTGTTTGCTCTGCAAATAATTATAGCTGGTATATCAGGTCAGGTATTGTACTTTTAACGCCCAAATTTTCAACGTCAGCATTCTTGAAATAGACATTAAAATATTATCTTTGAAATAAATTTAATTACCTATTTGTAGAAGGAACATGCATTAATTGTTGTTAAAATAGTGATTGATAGATCAACAACCAATGAACAAAGAAAAAAACTGAATTAAGCATTTTCGGGTCTGTCCGGGTTTGGTGGTTGTCCGGTTTTGGTGGTCCCAAACCAGAATAGTTTAACACTTTTTTAAGTAATCCTTATACATACAAATCTAACATATAAGTTTTGTTTTCTTCATTTTAAGAATATGAAACATATTGATGTTTGGCTTAAAGGTCTTTTAATTTAGAATTATGATAGTTTTAAACGATTTCTTTAACACATTATTCGATATCAATTAATTTAAAAATAATGCATGTTTATAAATGTAAAATTGTTTTAAGTCCAAGTGAACAAAAGATGTTGAAATTTATATCAAGAGTGGTATTAGTTTACTTCGATTTGTATTAACATTACACATATGTGACCAGAGACAAATCAAAATGAATATAGATTAGCAATGCATGTGGAATTTTTAACATTTCTTTTATTTTTTATGGAAACATATTGAAGTGACATTAAGGAGAAGAATTTCATGAGACTCATATTTGTCTTTCATTCTAATTCTGTTTTTAAGAACATTTGAAATCCTTTGTGTATATTGTAAATTTAAACATGTATATATTTTGAAAAAGAAATATCTAAACTAGAGGCATTATGCCCATTCAAAGGAGAAAGGTCATTGAAAAAATGAACATCAAAATAACTCGACATTTTCCAATATTCGTGTGCATTTTGATAATTTACTTTGGAAATTAAAATAAATCACATGACAAACTGATAAGTCTATAAATATTGTTCAGGATGTATCGGTTATGTTCACTTCTTAGAGAGTGGGACAGTTTTTCTATAATTTAGATCGCTTTTATATTGTATCATAGACAGTTTTTATTATCAGTTACTCGTATTGGTCAATCACCATTATAAAGTAACACTTTGGAAATATATAACTAAATCAACTCAGCGACAAAAAGGTCATTTTAAAGAAATTGGTGCATTGAAACTAGGTCAAAAAGGAAAGACTTGAAAGATTTCGTTTAAAGTTTTAGTATTTAAGATAAAATAATAAAGTTAAAGCTATAAGGTTCATTTAAAGCAAACACAAGAGATGCGACGATGCCTGGAAATGGTAAATAAACCACTATGATGATAACGTGTTAATTTTTTTTTCCAGTTTATGGTTGGAGCAACATTGTGGCACAACATTTTAATTACGTCATTCCAGCTTTACTGGTGAAGAATGACATCCGGTGCCCCTGTGCGCGTTATTTCAGGCAAGATCGGGCACATGAATACAGACACAAACGTTTCGTATGTCTAATGTTATCTCATAAATGCTATAAAAACAATAAACTTTATATAACATATTTTCATTTTTCCCTCCTGGCCCTATTTTCAACATTTCTTCGGCATTTTGTAAGCACTCATTTGATTACATATCTTAACATGAGTTCAGAATAAACGAGATTATGAACAAAACATTATTTTAAAACAATATTCATCAAAGCAAGAGTATGTTGTACATGTGTGTAGCGTTATTGAAACAAAATAAAATCAAACTTAAGCTGTAGTAAAGGAACGTATTTATTACACAATTTTTAACAGAGTTTATATTAGTAACGACGAACAACATTGTTCTATAACGCAAGGCTGTTTTAAATTTTAAACATAATCTGTACTAGAAAATAAACAGTATTGTTAGATTATGAACGTTATTGCACTTCCTTGATAAAGTTAAGAAACAATACCCTGGAAAATATTACTGTTTCATAAACGTTCGAAATAATAATTACAATACTTTATTTGATGTTTGTATGCTTTAACATAATTATATTATGTATGTCTGTCTTTGCCATATGTGTTTTGTTTTTGTTAATAAATATAGCCAAACACAGTTTGCTTTTGGATAGCCAATAAATTTTGAAACCTTGAAAACTTTATTAGGTAATGTCTATCCGTTGTTCCGTTTTTCTCGAAGCGTTTCAAGACCGTTAAATGATCGTGCACAAAGACTTATAATTTAGATGTCATTTAAAACAGCTCTTGATATGATAGAGACAATGTGACCTATTTTATTTTTAATCTTTTGTACCTTATCGATTGATTTTGTTATGTTTTTGTTCAGTTTTCATTCTGACCTAATCTTAACCTACTTAAGGCCAGTAATATGAAACAAATGCGTTTTACAGTGATTAATATAATTACACTTTTATTGATCGCAACGAATAAAAACAAGCTTTTTTATCTTGATTTTTTTCTTCAATTATTACTGTTTTATCAGATGAAATATTGACATAATCCCTATTAGATTATCTAAGGGGTACAAAATTACATGAGAGTGCAGTTCTGATAGGTACTATAGCTCAAGTATATTGCGAAAATTCTTACTGAAACAAGCCCAAAGGGTTGGTATAAATTAAATGAACGCAATTCACGATAGATATAACTTATTGACGTATACATATTTGTACATAGTCATAATACAAAACACGTAATACATAAATCATAAGTCGTGGTACGATCATATTGATAACAAACATTGTTAAACAAAAGTATATATGGAGAATGTTCTTAAATCCATATTTAAACAATAAAAAATTGGCATTGCTCTAATTAATACGTTGCAAAAATGACTTTCATATATTTAATATGTAGTGAATCAACGATTCAAAATACATGATAAATACCATACTGCCGCTTTTAAGGAGCAAAATTATCATGCACATACTGGTAGAAATAGTTTTTTAAATGGTAATATTAATTAAGTCATATCGACGCTTAGTAGCAAAGGTGATGTATTTAGCAAGTCCAATTAATTCGGATTTATTTTTTTTTGACTTCAAAAGCTGCAAAAATTTAAACATACTCGGCCTTTTGTAATAAACTCCCTACGTAATGCAGTATAACATTTGCAAATGATAATAAAATGAAATTCATCCTCAATTCCTTGAAGATTACATAATTCACATTTTCTTTCTGAACGAGAATGTCTATTCTGTTCAAAGAAAGCAGTTGTAATTGTAACGATAGAGATACTGTTCACCAGAATATCTCACTTTTGTTACTATATATCATATATTATGTATAAGAAATCTGAACAACACCAAAAGCTCTATGTTTTTATGAATAAATGTATGAATAGATGACATCAATAAACATTAATGACGTAACGACTTGAATAATACAAAAAATGCAATACGGGATATCAATCCTGATGCATGCAGTTCTTCTGTTGAAAATAACCATTTTGTTACAGAAGAATCGCAGGTACGGTACACAATAAAACATGTTTTTTCGAAGGAATAACTTATAACAATTGGTAAATAGATGACACCATATTAGTTTTCTCATATGTGTCAACGTTACATGTGTATTTAAAACAGATGTATATAAATATATTTATATTTTTAATATGTAACTTCATAATCTATTGATTATGATAAGTTTTGATATGTTTGATACGTTTATTGAAAATATACTTATCAAACTTATCAAAACCTATCATAATCTATTGTACGAACTAATACACCCTTTTGCACCAACAGAGTTCATAAAAATATAAATTGTCGTCTGCAAATCATCAATAATGCAAACTGTTACCTATTCAATTGATTGTAACAAAACAACACAATGTAATTGGTATGGTAATAAATCGATATCAACATAATAAAAACTTATTTGAAAAGGAAAAGAACTCCTTTATATTTATAAATATACCTGAATAAAAATGATAACACATATAAAAATAATAACAATGAAAACCTTATATTTCTTTAAAGGACCATACACATTAGATGATATAATCTAAACAAAGTGCTGTGTGGAAATGGATTAGAACAAAATATATCAACTCCTTTAAGGTTCATCTCAAAGCCGATTATAAAGTTAAAGCTAAAAGGTGGAATCATTTCATAAATATAATGCATGGTTTAATATATATAAAGCCTTACGTTGGCAAAACATGCGTAGTATATTTCTTTGTAAGTTATACTTTAATAAGCTCTATACGCACAGAAATGGGTGAACTAACATATAAAGCATTAGATATAAATATCACTTTAAGAATATATTTTGTAAAGATCTATCGATTTACAATTCAGTTTATGTTGTACTATTTATCAATGACGCACGGTAACTGACCTCGGACAAATATTTATAAATGCCCTGCGAACATCTAGGTCAAAATATACATGAATGTTTATAAGTATACATACTTAATAAAGAAAAACGCCAATAAATATATACCGGCATGTTATAGCTAATTATCAATCGTGTCCAAAGACCGTTATTCGCCCTTTAAACCAGCGAACGTATTGATTTTGTCTGCAACCAAGCTTTTATCGCTCATTGTTTGAAAATGTCAATAGAGATATCTTGCCACGTCAATATTCATGTATATAATAACGAGTTATATTTCAGATCGATATGAATATAGAATAACCAGATCAAAATATCTTTGAAGCTAAAAACAATATGTAAATTTGAAACACTGAAATATCAAGTTTAATAGCCAAATATTTTGTATGAGTAAATAAACCTACATGTATACTAGTCGTCAAATTTGAACACAAAGTGTCTGTTGATTTAGTTTAAAAGTATGTCGGATATATTATCTGTAGACTATGGCACCTGTTATTCATATTTCAAAAAGCCAGTGTGTTATCTGAGCTAGATATCTGACCAGTTGATTGAGTGTATTTTGAAATATAATAAATGTAAATACATGTATATTCAATTTGACATTAATCGTACAATTTATGTTCGTATTGTCTATGTAGCGAAATATGCCAGTTACGTGTTTTTTTTAGATAATTCTTTTAAAATAGAAGTTCTAAATCAACTCGTGTTTAATGTTAAGGTTCTGAGGTTTTAATTAAACATTTTATACTTCATTAGCTAAGATGAAGATAAAACCATCTATTTCACTTAAATCTTATCAGCTGAATTATAACGGAATTCTTTATATCTGAAATAATGTTAATAATTTAGTTATCGAAGTATCAGTATCGTACGGTTACAATCGCTTACTTGATATAATACATTTAATTCAAATACCCTATTATCTATTTAAATAGATATAACATAATTGCTTAATATAGGATCCTTGATTAAATCAAATATCATTTTTAGAAAAGAATGATGTAACTAAAAAGTTTTCAAATCTTAAAAATAATAATCACAGAACTCTTTAGCAAAGATATTATTCAATGCAGCAAATTATTGGCTATCAAGTTTTTTGTTGGTTTTTGTGTGTGTTTTTGTGTGTGTCTTTTTTTTGGTCAAGGCGGTCCAAAATCGGTTTGACTTCCTATAAAATTTTCATGAAAGAACTGAATAAAAGAAGAGTTTTCATTGGTCATTTTAAAATTACAAAATGAAATCTGGGAAGTTCATGGCCAATATTAAATAAAATGTAAAGGATAGTTCTGAAATAAAATGTACATGATAGCTCTTTAATTTTCTAGTTAAATTGCTCAGATATTTAAGTTCTCTTTAACAATACTTCCTGCAAAACATTTAACTACATTCAGATCTCATTACAGTTTACAGTGCGTATGAGTTTACTAAGTTCATTTTACACAAGATCTGAGTTTTAAATTGTGACCAGAATAACGAGAATGATATATCAAAACTTATCAGGTACCCTGTTTATGATGTTCAATAAGTGTCTAATATATTATATGATTATTGATGTTCAATTGCTATCATAATTATAATTTTCATATCGTTAAAATAATAATTACCTGCTGACTGCGTAAATGTTGGTGTTAGAAATTGAGTTCACTTACCGAAACACGACAGTTCGATTTGAAAAACATACAACTTAAAGTGTTCCATTTTTCAAGATAACTAATCCTACAAGAAAATGTAATGCAATTGTAATACAAGCTTTGCTAACATTTCTATATGACTTCGCATGAAAAACTAATAACTAAAATATGCAAGTTAACAAGTTTAACTTCGGCCGAGTATCTTTTTTTAAAAGATACTTCTTGTTGAAATTATCATACTATGATGAGTTTGTAGTCCGGTATGTTTTCTTTAAATTATGAAGCTTTACTGATCAAGGACCCTTGAAAAGCGGAAATAAAGAGTATATATAGGGACAGTGTTTTATTTCTGATAACACTGTAAAATTAAAAAAAAATATAATTATACTATATTGTAGCAATTTCCTGTCTTTTTGTACAGTTATTTTTGAACGCCTGCAGTTATAGTTATTTATATTATTTTATTAAAAATAAAAGACATTAAAGTACAAAAATGTAGATGAACTTTTTTGTTAGATGTAACAGGACCGATTTATTACTTACAAATGCATGCGATTGCTTAATATAAATTTATATATTCATGCTACGCCATGGCATATAAATGCAGTTATACCTAATAAATATGCAAATGTGTGTATAAAAACGTTCTTGCGGAAATATTAATATACCATACTTAGGTCATCTTGATATATTCTAAGTATAATTTGTTCTCGCATGAGCAAGCAATTAAAATAAAATAGATAAATAAATAAATACTAGTATATGTCATATAAGTGTATGAACAATTCCTCAACAGTTGATACTTTACATTAACAACAATTTTTGTTTAATAAAACATACTATTCATTCTGTATGGAAAATACATGGTTTTTCTTCATTTTAAAACTAATATGTTCTGCACGTTCACTTGAGCTTGTCTGTTGCCGACGTGTTTTTATTATGCCATGATTTTGAAATACATGTTTTAAGCATGCACATTAATTAAGCATGTATAACATTTTGTTGTGATTTTTTTGCAAATAATAGCATTGTATACAATGTAAAACGATAGGGGTCAACCCGACAAATGCGAAATATGAAACTAATTGGGTGTATTATGTTCATAATAATATTTCAGAGTTTTGTGATTGCCGCCTTATCGAATTTCATGCCTGGCCTAATTTTACAACGTCTTTGTTATATGAAATAATTAATCATTTACCAAAATAAAGCGATTGTAACAGGTTTTTTTTCAGATTGGGCAACGTCAAAGAGAATTTCGTCATCTAAGTTTATACAATCAAAGGCAAAATAAAAGTGCTGTTACGGAATAAATTGTGCCTATAATTTATCATTGACTTTAAAATACTTGAGAATTAATCTTGTATCAATTATTTAACTTAACAATGACGAAAATAATAGAAATAAGTCACATTAATAAGATTTCAGCCACAAGCAGCGTGAAAATACATTTAAAGCAAATAGTTTAAAACTTTAATTTATTGTAGCCAGTCTTTATTTGTATACAGAAGATGTAGTTCTTTACAGAGTTTTGATACACTTTTCTTAATTTATAAATTTTAACATTTCTTATCCCACATTATCAAAGTGTAGATGAAATCTTGATGTAATTCTAACAGCAACGAAATGTATGCTGCTTAAATTGAATAATAGTGTATATATTATATTCTCTTAATTTATATAAATCTCATTCTGCAACAAAGATCACAGTTTGTTTTGGCACTTAATTTTCAGTATATTTAAGTCTCTATCTGAGCTTCTTTTTAAAAAAAAAAAAAAAACGGTAAAATCTTTAATTCCAACTAATCTTCTTTGACTTCCAGAATAATAAACATTTCTCTTAGGAATATGCTTAATGATAATGAGTTTTGGCTAGTCTGTTTATATGTTCAAAGCATTACATTCCCAAACTTTTGAAAGGAAATCTTTTAGCCGATACCTTTCTAAATACTTTGCACTGAAAGTGCCTTGTAGTCTCATTTTCTGTGGCTCAATTGTATTTCATTTGATGTCGAAGATGAAATCTTTCTTGAAAGTATACACTTTAATTCAGATTGTAATTATTTTTTTTAAAGGCCATACTTTTCTAAACGATATGCATAATTTTCAGAGCTTATAATCACAAAGCTGGACTTGTGTGTGTTTTTTCAGGCTCATGTATACTTTGTTATGCATTGATGCTGTATTCAATTTATTCATTGTTTCATAGCATAAGTTTTGTTTCTTTTCTTTATAAATAAATGTACTACATTATCTTAAACAGTTTCAACATTTCATCTTTAATCAATACAATAAACTGCATTCTATCACTAGATAGCTGATAATTGTATGATATCTTTTCGATATCCATCCCAGACAAATAACATTCAAGACAAGACATAACTTTTATTTGATATTACTCCTAAAATCTAAGATCATAAATCTCATGATGTATTTTTTTCATTCATTTCTTATCTTCCACGCTCATTTTAGTACTTTTTTCCATTTCTTTTATTCCCAAGGCAGATAGATCTCATTTCAAAAGCGATAGATTTTATTCAAATGGTTCTTCAAAAAAATACATCGATTACGAAAATATTGTTTTTCTTTTTCTCTAGACATTGCTGTAATTTTAGTCAATATTTTCGATGATTATATTAAAAGCTTGTGATATCAATATTAATCATGTCAATGAATATTTTGCCATTAAATATAAGTATCTATAAATAATCATAAATTGTATATATCTTTGGAAAAATGTAAGTTCATTTCAAATAGGATGAAGATGTCCCGTTTAATGTTCATTTAATTCCGATGTTCATTTAATAAAATACCAATCTTTTAAACTGCTTTTTACATATTGGCCGGTCTTTTTGTTTCATTTTCATCGTATATGTGATATTATTAGATAACCATGATAACAGGTTATGTTTCATTTTCAGTTTGCAAATATCGAGAAATTAAAATTTCACAAAATTCAGGCCCCGTTGTATCTCAGAAAGGCGTACAGTAGGCACCCGTCAGCAAATACGTATTATAAAATGAGTAGATATATTTGCTATACGTATCTGACATATTTGTATCAATATGATGACCTTTGTTATATTTATGACAAAATGCCCATCCAAGGGGACAGGTGAAAGTAAAAAATCAAGTTTACATTTTGCCATAACTTCTTTCAGTTTTGTAATTTACTGCGCATGAACGATAAATAAATCACATGGTCCACGGAAGAACCTGTAAAATCCATTGAATTTATATCTTACATTCAATTTTTAAAAAAGAGTGGGGCAGTCTTTTTTATATTTTAGTCAGATTTATATTTTGTCCTAAATATTTTCTAAAAGTCACCATTTTTAACAGTCAAGCTTTTGAAATATAAAGTCAATTTAGCTCAACTTTAAAATGCAACAAAAAGGACATTATATCACTTTAACAGTTGTATATAACCAGATGCAACATAATTTTGTGGCTTTCAATGGCTTTTTTATGAACATTTATCTTTGCTTTTAAACTAAATGTTTCTATATACGTCATAAAACGTTATATTATGTAAATTTAAATTAGACAAATTGGCTCTCAGGTGAGTTGCTTTTAAACTGAAATGAACAAGAGATTCTCGAAATAGTGTAGATAATCTGAGTGGTTTAAAATAAAATCATATATATTGTATTGACATTTAATTCAATGTTTAAAAATAGTAAACATGTGAAAATAACTATACACAGAAAAAACAGTTATTTTACATTTTGATATGAAAATATTTACATTTGTTTTTAGCAATGTGATTGAATGGATGTGGCCTTCTTTCTTATTTCAATAATATGATGTTTGAAATCACAACTTTTTTAAGCCAAATGAACAGAACAGAACTTAACTCAAGTTACGTAAATAACACATGAAAATACATATGAAAACAGTTGTATATCTTTGTAAATAAGCACATGACATGGTTCTATTTAATATTTCTACATACAGTACAATACAATTTTAAGTATCTATAAAGGTATCTATATTTAATAATTATAATATTACGTTAAGATTATTTAAAACATATCGTATCAAAACAATGTTTCCTATATTTTTGAAAATAATTTTCTGAGGAGTTTCAAAATTATATAGATTTTAATTGAATCACATTGACATGCCGTCTTTATACGGATGCGCTACTAAAATTTAGGCAAGACATTGAGTAATGTTGATGATTTGAAAATCACGAAGGAATATACTGTATATAATAACACGTGTTGAAAAAAAGAGAGGTAATAAAATATAACTAATGTAAATCAGCAATAAATGTAAAACACTACTTAATTCATTTTATGTTATTTTATGAGATAAAAATAAATGACATTAGTAAAGTCATTTATAATGCTGCTGGTAAATCGTGTAGGCAATTTATTTGGCATAAATAGACATGTTCTGTCACGATATATGAATAAACTGTTTGTAGCTCAACACGTTTCGACATTTTATTCTATGAGGCAATGAATAATAACGGAAACCTGACGTTAACAGAGAGAATTGTATGAACTTTTTCTGCCAGCATAATAATATAAAGATGAAAGGGAAATGTTTCAAAGCATTGTTGTTTTGAGAACAAACATATCTTTGTTGCAATTGTTTATTATCATAATGTTTAGACAATCATTGCGTATTTTATATTTATTTTCTTTTCTGTTCTTCCCTTTCATCAGCAGATCCATTTTATCTTCATAATAAACAAAAGATATTTGTTTGCAATACAAATTCTTTATATGAAAACCTTTTACAAAATGGTTTGAAACCAAATGTTTTTATTAAACATGAGAGATGACAAACCTTTTGAATGCATAAGGTTTTTTTAGATATAAATTAGGGAAAAAGCAAGGCAATTATTTTCTAAAAAATATGTATCTCTACAATTAAATTATGTTTCATGTCCCACATACATTTTCATTCCTATTTCAGATATACACTTTGTATTATGCTATTTCTATAGTTAAAACAAATTACGTAATGGTGTCCTGTCCGTTCTTGGCATACAAATTCGGTACTTTTTGTAACTTATGACATCTTTTATTAATGACTAAACAACATGAATTCTCTAGATTAAATGAAAAAGCACGACTATCATGGAAACCAGGTCTTTATCAAATAAATGATATATATTGAAATCTAAACACAGCTTATATGAAAAAAAAAATGACGTAAAAGAGGACGTAAATAGCCGGATATAAACGGATATCCTATAATCTAGACAACACGACGAGGAGATGTCATTCATTTTCACTGGATGACACATTCGTAAAGCATGCATTCTTGACAGATAACATTCATTTTTCCCTATTTTATATCGACTGTAACTTAGCCTAAAAGCACAATGAAATCTGAAATTGATATAAATTTGCAAAATTTATACATGCGTCGATGAACCTTTCAATTGTTTTTGAATTTACGAGTACATCAACTTCGTAATAAACAAATGTTTACTTTTTTATTTATTAATATTGTGTTATTTTTATGTTGTTGTTTTTTTTAAATTGTTTATCACGCATATATCTTTATTGTTAAAAGTCTATACATAACAGCTTAAAGACAATAGTCATTGTTAATTTGCCAATAAAATTGAAATTTGATAACATATTTGCAATCATAATACAGCATAATACAGCAGGGAATATTACAGATATTAATATATAACTTACAACGACCGTTAAACTATATGAAATGGTTAAATATTTTAAACAGTTTGAAGCAACCTTTGTCGACGTCAAGCATATATTGTGTTAGCCCAGTAACAAGATGATAAATTGAAGCTGTCGATTATGCCATTATAGCAAAATATAATTCTTATGAAAAAAATTAAATTAAAAGAACTAAAATAGAATAGAAAATTAAAAATCTCTTTGACCAAAAAATCATAATTGATTTATAATTGATAAATAATAACTAAGTTTAGTTGATCTATAATCAGTATGGTGATAATGGATGTACAAATTTGTATAAATAAAAATGATGTAATAATAAATTGACTTGCAAACGTTCATTTAAAGAAAGTAAGATTAAATCTGGTTACTTAACAGGATATTTTTTTTGCTTTGTAATGGATTGTTGTTTTGAAAATTAAAATTTTATTTGGATTTGTAAGAAACCTTCGCTATGAAAATTCTAGCTGTGAAATTGAACTCCTACGAAATCCGTTATTAAAACTCAGTTCTGCGTTTAATCAAACTTCACTTTTAATCTAAAGACTAATTAATTAGATATCAATGCACCCGATCAATAAAATTCACTGCAATATACTTCCAATCCAATTTGGCCCATGCTATTTTGATGTTCCACTGAATTTGGCTATCAAATGCAATTTCCCTCATAAAACTACAGCTAATATCAAAAGTCTACTTTCGTGCAGTTGATGTTTCAGTACATAGGCAAAGATAATACTATTTTTCAAAGAAATATACAAATTATGCAATGTAATAATCTGCTGGCATTGATCCTGATAACGTTCCATATTAAATTTGCCTTTTTGTGCTCTAAGATTTTATTTTAGGTACTTTATACCGACAAATTTTATAACCTTTTACTTAAAGGCACATAATGTCTCCGAAATACATATATGTTTTTTTTAAAAGATTCTTTAGAAACGACGAAATAAAAATAATATTTTAATAATTGATAAAGAAAATGTGAGAAGTTTAACAACTGAAAAAGTAAGGTTGTGTGTGTCTCGTTAAGGTAGAAAAATGGAAACACAGAAGTATTTGGACTTCCTTACGAAATACTTATTCACTATAATTATATTCACTATAATTATATTCATTGTTAACAAAGCAAAAGGAGCAACAGACATATGGCAAATAAGTATTATTTGAAACTGGAGCAAGATATCAAAAATAAAAAGTTTTAAAATGATAGTATTTTTAGGCATAATGGGCCTTTAGATAGAAGTGGTATTTTGTCATGATTATATGTACTTTTTACATAGGAAAAACAGGAATCAGGACTGATATTTTGGTTCAAAATATAAGCATGCGTTGCTAGTATGTTAATAGCTATGACTCTATCATACGTTTAAGACACACCGTTATTTAAAAAAGGTACTGAAATCGCACAAAACACTTTTTATAATATTTATGATAAATATCATTGATTTCAAATAAACCTTCAAAAATTCATATAGAGTGTTTGTTTGATTACACTTTCTTTAACAATTCAATCATCAACAAATTATAATGCTAGGTTTGAAAAATAAAATAAGCTTGAATTGAAGTCATTTTATAGAACTTATCTAACCACTTTTTGTGCGATATATTTGTAAATTTTATCTTCAATAAAAGTTACAAAAACAATTTGCAGTTGTAAAACAACAATCTATTGTATCATTTACAAATGGCAATAACAAAAACGTAACGGAAAATAATATGATAAGTTATTATTTTTCTATTTTTATTTGTTTGTTATAAAAACATGTAATTGTAAAAAAGAGCGTAAATGTCAATCGTATTTTAAAAATAATTGAACATTTGTTTGATAGATATGTACATGTCAATAAGGCAATATAATTCTTCACCATGCGTAGGTTAACATTGAATGTTATTTTTGTCTCAGCTTCCTGCCTACTCTATTGTTGTTCCAATTATCTTGTATTTATTCATTGTATCCGCGTGTTGATTGATATGTTATGTCTTCCGAAAATTGCACGATTGTAATGATTGTATTATTCCATTGATAACTAGTTTTACGACACAAATGTAAATCACTGTAAAACTAATACGCACCTTAAATATCGATAATTTATACTCAGTATCTTTGTAAGTATAAAATAAACATGTTTTGACTTTACAGAAAGTAGATATAAATTCTACACACTATAGGTGGTCACATTTAGGAATGCAGCTTCCCGCATACATAGTTTATTTATTTATTTTTCAAATTAGACATATTTATTGAGAATTTTATAGATTTCAATACATTTCTGTAATTAAAATATTTTAATCAAGGTCATAGCATAGTATATTTTTAAACTATATTTAGCGCTTATTTTAAGATACTGTTTTACACGCACGTTTTAGAATTAGAACAAATATGGTTCTTTTTCTATAAAGATCATAATGAAAGAAACGGAAATGTGTTTATATTTCAAATATTTCAAAATTCGATGCATAGCATATGTAAGAAATGATTCATATACATATTTTATTAAAACAACGTCATTAAAATGTTTTCAGATAAAATAAAATAAAAAACAACTTAACCTTTTCATCTCATAAATTGGAGTCATATTTTGACTTATTTTAAAATTTCGATCAGGTCATGATTACAGTATCAATAAAAAAAAACTTATAATCCTGGTTTGGCCCTATACATGTGACAGTGCCTAAATCACTGTAAAGACTTCTAAATATTTGGACGGTTTCTTAATAGATCATTAAAATCATTGATATATCAACAAAAGTGCTGAGACAATGTCCAATAGTGCGCATTGCAGATTGTAAGCGCATTAAGTGCAACAGACAAACACGATCAAATATTATGTAAATATTGCACTAAATTAACCTGAGGTATAGTACAATTTATTGATATTGATCTATTAATCATCATGTGTCAACACAATACAAGTACTTGTTAAACTAAACAATTGATGACTCTTATTTTATAATTTTAAACAAAATGTGATTATTCATCGTCTGCACACAAAATTACACTTCAGCCCAGACGTCCCTACCCTTGTGTCATATATACAGGATCCTACATGCGTTGTTATTAAATATAGTCTAATATAAACTATATCTAGAACGAACAATGTTATTTTAGCGAGTTAATTATTATATGTATTACGAATATTTCTTTTAATATCCCCTAAAATGCCAACAAAAAAGCAAAACTATCGTTTGACAGTCTATTTTAAAATTTTGTGCTGCTTTCCTTCTTTTAAAAATGTTTAAAAAGATAACATTATTTAATCAGATTAAACTGAAATTGAATTTATAAAGTAACAGATAAAACACAAAGATAAAGTTTACAATAGGTTGTTTTCAAAAGTATTCATAATATAAAGAAATACATAATGGTTTTAATATAATTATTGTGATCGATTTTAAAGCGTGTTATAAAAAAAAGATAGACAAACTAGTTAAGGCACAAGCCTTAATCGTAATACAAAAACATTTGTACAATAAAGAAGTATATACTTTTATTTTCCTAGTATATATTCTTTATTGACGGTACATACACACAATTTATTATTTAAATACCACTTATGTAAAGGTCGTAGAATTATAGCAAAGTTGGCCATATTATTCAGCTCACGGAGAGTTTTTGAAAAGCAACCGAAATGTTTATATTATTTGATATTATTTTATGACAGACATATTTGATTTCACAAACAAAAAACAAAAGTGTTAACAATACAATTATTCAAAATGTAAAGAGTTTGTCGAAAAAAAGATGTTACAGAATAATTAAAATACATGCTGTGTTGTATGATTTTATATCTATTTTAACTTTCTTATTTTAGTTTTATTGAATATAATCGGATGAAATTAATGAAAAGAAACTGATTAGTAAAATTATTTGTAAAGACAAATGTACAAAAAAATAATTAAATTTCTACATTTACGATATATTGATTGCAAAGAAAGAAAATTAAGATAAGCTCATTAGAAGAAAAAGATCTACAAACTTACAAAATCGACATAATCGTATTTGACACAATAAGTACAATTTTGAATCGAACATTAGAACATTATTGTTATATGAATTTATTCTAAGTTTCATTCTTTTTATTTTGATAAAAGTCTGGTTTTTATCTTTCTTTTTCTTTTTGTTTGCTTGTTTATTTTTGTTTTTATTGTTATGTTTTTTTTTGTTATCCTTTTTTAAAATAAAATGACAAATTTGATTCCTTAAATCAGTCAGTTAAAAAAAGGAATTTCATAAAAGCCTTTATATTGAAATATAAAAAAGTAATATGAAATCATTAATGTCTTAAAAATCATATTGATGAGACACGACTGTCTGGTTGAGTATTTGAATTTATATTAAAATTCAATTAAATGTTATTTTATAAGTATAACTAATTGCATTGAAATTCTTGTGACTGAAAATTACTTATAATTACATTACATTTAGTTATTATAACACCTTATTACATTTTCTTATTATAAATTGTAATAATATATTGCAAGATATATGATGTGGTTGTTCCCTCTTGATTCATATACCATAAATATAACTGCAGAAATATTGAATCGTTGATATATCTATCTACTTTATCAACTAAATTGGATATCCGATGATGATAACATCGATAGACATATTCGTTACAATTTTATCAATACCTTGATAATAATATTAGTGCAAATAGGCTGAAATGAATTAGGCGGTGAACAAAAATAGACAAGCATGAACGCAATGAATTGATCGTTTGATTACGTGGATTGCACAACACTTTCAGAATCAATCAAACAAATGTCTACTTTATTTTCATTTTATGGACGAGTTTTATGAACATCTATACGGAAAATCTATTGATTATTAAGAATTAAAAAAGAAAAACATGCACTAAAGTTGAAGCATAAGATTTAAAATATTGTATGACGCAAGTTATTCAATTAGCATATTTACGTATTACGTCATTCTCTGAGTAGTAATTCCAGAATAAATCAAAGTACTAAAAGTTCTTTTGAAACTCCTTTTTGTCGCATTTTGTACGATCAAACCCCTTTTAGTAGGAAGTAACTGCTGCAGATAATTTATATTCTAAACAAGTGAAAAGTTTAAGGAAATATTATAAAAATGTCAAAATAATGTTTAATTTTGTTTTTATTTTCGATTTTGTATTATTTAAATGGTACGAATTGTCTGAACAAAGTTCTGATTATTTTGTTTTATTTTTTCGTGCAAAATATAAGTGCATTTTTTTTCTTAAATATGTTGTTATTCGTTTGAAATCATTTATATTGTATTAGTTAATACAGGTATGTTTGATTCACATGTTAAGGATGAATATAAGTGCCTTAACTTTGGAATCATACGCAACCTTTTAGGGAAATACACGAAAGTGTCCAAAATAAATGTGACAAGCTTACCGCCATATGAACACAGTTTCAATTTTCACTATTGCCATGTATAACTGCTAAATACTGCTTAAGCAGCTGCTACGGGGCATGAATGGTAGCTTGCAATTTCCACTGCCCTCCATGAACAGGCTCAATCAAACCGGGCTGCGACATTTTCAATTTTGCGGTTTGCGTCGTTTTTTACGGACCTTATTTTCAAGTTGTTATTTTGAGTTTATTACAAATTTCATATATGGTTAAAAGATAATTAAGCCAAATGCTGGCATTATCTTCATTTTGTAAAATCTTGTTATTTTGATGTTCTTTTACAGTTTAAAACTGAGATTGGCCGTGTAGATGAACCACATTTTGGCTATTTGTAAGTTATAGTTATTTAATATTATGCATCGAAGACAAAATATCAATTTGTGTAAAATGTACTTCTTTTATGATTTGACACTAATTTTGCATTTCTAAAAATGCTATGAATCCATTATTCAAACAATATAAATCATATTAGCCTTTTTTAAATGGAAAAATATGGTATTTATTTTTCATAACATCAATCGGTCAACTATACCTAGGTTCTCAATTTATATTAACCAGTACCAACAGCACCCAATGTGTAAAGAAATGTTTTGATATTTTTGATACTTGAATTTTTCATTAGATATAAGAGATTTCCGTATGACGGTTTGCTAGACAAATATAGATACTTCTAAATGGACTAAGAACAGGTCCTTAACGGATTTACATTATAGGGTAATAAGAAATTGTCTATAAAAACTTAACTTGAAAAAAAACCAATACTAAGTCTATTGAATGAGGCAGGTGAAGGTAAACGTACGCACAATTAGATAAAGCCGATGGGTACCAAAACTTAATCAAAACAAAAAACGGAAAAATTTTTAAAAAATTTTTAAAAAAACCAGATTTTTTTAAAATCCCCGTATCTTTCATCCCGGGAAAAAGGGGATAATGATAACTTTCAAGAAAAAAAAAAAACCTTTTTAAAAGGGAAAAAGGAAAATTTAAAAGGGGAAATTGGCAAACAAAAAAACTAACATTCAAAGTGAAAGGGGACTTTAAATTTTTTTAAATATTTGACAAAATTATCTCCTTATCCCTTGTATTTGGTATGAGGGTTCATAAGAAGAAATTTTTAAAAACCCAATATTTAAGGAGAAGGGGTTAAAAAATTAGGAAATTTTAAAAAATAATTTTAAAAACCCCAAGCCCAAAAAAGGCAGGGTTTTTGTCGAAAAACAAAAAGTGAAATTTCCAATTGTTTTGGGTTTGAATATTATTCAAATTTTTTCAAAAAGGGTACAAAAAAAATTTAGGTTTTTAAAAAAATTTTTATAAAAAGGAGCCCACAGAGGGCGACCCCAAACTTGGCTGGTATTTTTAAAACCTTTAAAAAAAAACCCAAACCTTAAAATTTGATTTAAGTTTTTGAATTTTTTTATATTTTTCCTTAAATAAAATACCTTTTTTCTTAAAATTCATCTAAAAAAGGGTTTGGGTTTCATTTTTTTTAATATTTTAAAAAATAGTTTGCAAAAATAAAATTGAAAAAATTTGGTCCGCTGTTTGAAAGGGAAAAAGAATAAATTTTTTTAAAAAAAATTCTCTTCGGGGCCCGGCAATATTTAAAAACGTTTACAATATTGTTTAAAATTGTTTTGACTTTCTTTTTTAGGTTTGAAAATATAAAAAAACAAACTAAAATAGGGAAAACCCTTTAAATCCCAAAAAGAAGGGCCAAAGGGACAAAAAAAAAAAATTTTGGGGTTTGGTTAAACTGTTCAGGGATTTACGGGAAAAGGTCAAGTTCCCTTTCCCCGCCTCCAGCCCCAAAACTTACAAAGTGAATGAAATTAATCTTCTTTAAAGGGAGTTAAACCCCAAAACGCCCTTTGGGTTTTTTTATTAAGGGATTTTTTCCTTTGAAATTTAAACTATCAATTTTCCTAAAATTTTAAAAACACCCACCGAAATAAAAAAGGAATAAAACACGTTTTGGAAAAGGGCTTTTAAAAAATCCCAAATTTTTTTTTTATTGTATTCAAAAAAAATATCTTATCTTTAGCTATTTTTTTAAATTTGCCATTGACCTTTCTTTTTCCCAGGGAAATTTAGAAATGGGATGAAAATATTCATCAAAACTAAATGAAAATTTGTTTAACCGTGTTTAACTAAAGTAATCGGTAAATTAAACAAATTTTTCCCTTGGAAGTAAATATGTATTTAATACATAAGAACAGAGCATAACCGGAAAATCATCATAAACATAATTTTCCATGGTTACCGGAGAGTTTTATCTCCTTCAATAAATATATCAAAGCCCTGAGAGTGAATAAAATGAGGTTTTGTGAAAACTCATAATACTGTAAATAACGTGATGTTCAATCAATGTGACATTAATGCTATCAAAGACATTAACGAAATAATCAGATGAAGTGATGTTGCTACTTTATGTAATGATCTATTGTTATTTTATAAGATATGAAATAATATTTGCGCTATGCGTTTCGTCATAAAAGACTTTTAGAACCTAAATCAAATAGATCTGCCTTCGTAGTAATTGGATGAAAGCCTTTGAAGGTTGGATCCAAGGAATTGCTCAACATTTTTTCAAGTTATTATTTGCCAAAATTTAATGTTTGAAAATACTGATAATATGAAACTACATAATTATGATAATATAATAAATGTTATATAAATCACTGTTTTAGGCAACAATTTATAAACATATTTGAGACGCATATCAAATATTTGTTAATCTAAAAAGTCAAAAGTAAACGTGATCTCTTTACATAGGAAAAAAGGGGGAAATGGGAAACCCCCAAGGACAAAGGAAAAGGCCTGTTGAACGAAAGTGTTAAAAAAAACCAATATATCGTATGTCCCCATGGCGCCGTCGAAAATAAATTTTTGGAAGTAAATTTAAAGTTTAAAAATATTTTGAAAAATTAAAAAAGGCCTTTTTTTAAATTCCAAAAAATTTTCGGGCCCCCAAAGGTTAAAAAATTGGGGGTTTTTTAAAAAATTTTAAGTTTTAAAAACCCCCCCCCTTTGGCCAAAAACGGGTTTAAAAAAATTAAAGATCGGCTTTTAAAAATGTGGATCGTTTTTTTTTTTTTGCAAATTTTTATACGAAGTACCTGTTTTAAAATTTTTCCCTTTTTTTTTTAATTATCTTTGTTTTCATTTTTATTTTTCAAAATAGTCCTTTTAAAGAATTTAATAAAAGTAATTAAATTAAATCTTACAGAGAAATTTTACTTGAAAAATTTTTTTTTTAATTTTGTTTTTTCATTAAAAGAAAACTTTTAAAAATTGTTTTTCCCTTTTATTTTTTTTAACGGGACGTTTATCATTAATAGTGAGGGAAATTTAAAATAAATCAATCGGTTTAAACTTTTTTTCTCTTTGATTTTTTAAAATATCCAAAAAATTTATCTTATTTTCATCTTTGTACGTTTAAGCTTAAAAAATTTTTAAAAAACGTGTTCATTTTCTTTGAAATTTGCGAAATGACTGGGTTTAAAAACGATCTTGGTCTGGATTGGGTTTTTGGTAAAGGGGGAAAAAAGGGGGGGGCATTTTTTTTCAAAAAGGGTTGATATAAGTTTTTTGGCCAAAACAAATCTTAATTCCCCCGGGGTTTTTATTTTACTATTTTTTTTTTCGCCAAAGAAAAACAAATTTTTTTCCGCTCGGAAAAATTGGAATTTTTTTCTTTTTTTTATTTTTTCATTTTTTTTGGGTTTTTTTAAATTTTTTAAAAAAAGGCCTTTAATTTTTTTGTTTTATTTGGGGGGGAACAACTTGCCCAAGATTTTTATCATTCCCCCCTCTTGTCCTTTCGGGCTTTTTTTTTTTTTTTTAAAGTTTTTTTAAAAATTTTTTTTTTTTTAAAGGAATTTTTTGGTTTTTTCTTTTTTTTGTTTTAACCCCGTTTTTTTTTTTTTTAGTTTGGGGGGGGAAAACCCCCTTTTTTTAAAAATTTTAAAAATTTTTGGTATTTAAAAAATAAGCCTTTTTTTTGGTTTTGTAAATGGGAAAATTTAGGGTTTTTTTTTACTGATAGGGTATGTGAACTTTTTTCTCAAAGTATAAAAAATTTTTGTTTATTGAATATTTGAAAAAATTTAAAGGAGAAGTTTGAAATCAAAGAACAGCATAAAGATTTTTAAAAGAAATAAGTTTTAGGCATAACATAAATTTTAATCAACGACCCTCAAAAATATCCCCGGCGGGAAAATTTTGTTTATTTTTCGTTAAGAAAAGGACCACCCGTCGAGGGCAATAACAAATGTCCAAATTCATCTTGTTCGGACAGTTTTAAATGACAGAAAAGAATTGCCTGATTCGTAGTTTGCCCTCACCCAATGTCCCCCCGTAAAAGACTGTTGTAATATTTCCCCAAGCTTTTTTCGGCACCAAGTCATATGATTTTAAATCTTCTGAAAAAGTTTTTAATTTTGGGAGCTCAAAGGGTAACTTATAATAAAATTGGGTAGGGTTTTTTTAGGGTACTGTTTTTCAAAAACTAACATGAATTCCCTTGGTCGGAAGTTTTTTTTTAAAAAACAAAATATTTTAATTTAATGAAATAAAAATAAAATTTTAAATAAAATTTATAATACAAAAAAATATATTTAGTAAACCCAAAAGGAAAAATGTTTTTCCCAAAAAGATTTAAGGGAATACCCTTAAAATATTATACTAATTTTGAACTTTCCTTCTGATTTTGCATAACAAACTTTTATAGTATGTCAACATTACATTTGATTAATATTTGCTAGAACAAAACAACTTATTCAGGACCACGTGGAATAAATTGTGTTATGTTAAGATGTACAAAATATTATAGTAAATTTGCAGAAGATGTTTAAAAGGGAAATCAAAACAGAACGCCTAGGCGGGGGTTTGGAACCCGGGTTAAATAAAAAGTTGATACGATGTTTCGAAATTGTAAAAGTTTAAGTTTATTAAAATTTTTTTAAGGGCGTAAAAATTCCCAAAAAATTAAGGATTAAAAAGTAAAAAAGGGGAGGAAAAAGTAAAAAAAATTTTGGGACATTTATAAAAACAAAAATCATTTTTTTATCATGTTTTAATTTAAAATAGGGATGTATATTTTCAAAAGCTTTGACAATTTTTGGGCACTTCGCATGCATTTTTTTTAATTATTTTTTTTAACATAATTTTTAAAATTTTTAAGAAAACAAAATTTAAAAATGAAGTAAAACCCAAATTTATCAAAAAAAACTGCAGTGGCCGATAATGGAAAGGGAAAGCAAAACGAAAAATGCCCAAAATTGTTTTTTTAAAATGACACTTAAAAAAATTTGTGAAATAGTTTTCAAATATTAATACAAAATCTAATGGCCAAAAGTCAAATTATGGTTAAACTATATAGACAACGAGTACCATTTCAAAAACTGTTACAGAACACCAAATAAAACACTTTTTCAAGAAATAATATTCAATGGTTATTGGGCTTACTGAACCATTAATGAATGATGTTATTTGTTAAAGAATCTGTTAAGCGACTTGTGTTTATATTTTGTGACAAATAACCCTATTCTGTAAACCTTCCATAATTTATTAACGACATGAACATTTGCCAACACAATATATCACGACTGCAAACTTCTCCATCATTGTATTATAACAAGAATAATGTTACTTTTATACTTATAGGTTGACATGAAGATTTATGTTTGAAGCTTATATGAAATGTAAACATTTGATCATTCATCCGAAGGCTTAATAGTAATTTAAATGGTAAACAATGTTTCCTTTTATGTTTGTTTTTTACGCAACGAATCAATATATTTTCAGCTTGTATAAACTATTTGAATATGTGGTTCGGGCATTGTTATTATTGTGTAAAGTGCAAAGCTGCATGTAAGCAAATGATAATATGATAGGGAAATTACACACATGAGATAGCAATTTTCAAAAGACATTAACGTTATTGAACATTGCAAAATACCAATACCTGAACACAGATCCTAAGATAATAATTTCTCTTCAGTGAATATTTCAAAATTTTATACTTACATGAATGTCTTTTAATTTTATAAATGGTATAATCAAGTCGAGCCGAAAGAAACAAGAAGTCCAGGTATTGGTTTGGTGCCTTCTGGGTGCCCTACTTGGGTTTGTTGGGGGCTGCGTCCTGTGAACGTTGCCTTTGCCTTGTTGATCTTTATTCTTGTCTCTTATCTGTATAAAAAGATTCTTGGCCGAAGTAAATCTGATTTTACTTGCAATAAAATATTTTTATATTAAGACTTTTGTATTAATGTGGAAATTTTGGCAGTGACTATTTGATGATTTAATAATGACAGTAATTGTTTGTGCAGATTCAAAGTTGTGATTACTAACAGTTATGCAGGACTCTCAATAGGATAAGTCCAACAAACTGTACTACTTGTTGGTGTCCTGTGATATTTTATGTATGGACAGTATCTCCTCTCTACGACGTAGAAGCGACATTCCAACCCAGAACAAAAAGTACTGTACCCAAGAATCTAACTTCGGATGTTGAAATAGGCCTACTCTTCGACCTTGGTTCCTTGGGACAAATGGATAAATGAATCTAAATGGTCATCTCTTTTTGTTATATTTTTTGATATAATGTAATGTTTAACTTTTGAAAGTGTTTTTTTTTTTTTAATTGTTTGTTCAAGAACAAGTTAAATAATTTTTTTATTTTAATAAAAAAAATTTTTCCTAGGGGTTTAAAAGGGGCCCCCCAAAAAATTTGGGAAAAAAAATTCGGAAAAAAATACTTTTTTTTTTTTTAAAAAAAAAAGGATGGAAGGTTTAGAAATAAAAAATTAATTTTGCCTTTGGAAAAAAATCTTTTTAAAAAAAAGGTTTAAAACGAAAAATTTTTTTTCCAAAAAGTTGAAATGAAAATTTTTTGGAAAACAAAGTTTAAAAAACAAAATTTTTTTTAATTAAATAAAAGAAAAAAAAATTTACTGCCATACAAAAATACTAATTTTTATTAAAAGTACTTTGGGTGCCAAAAAAAAAAAACAGATGAAAAAAATGGTTCCAGTTATTGGCCATTGAGTAACATTTTTGGATATTATACAGATGTACCAAAATTGAGAAATAAAATAAAAGCATTTCTTAGGCATAACCAATCCTTTAAAAAACTGATAAGTATCAAAATGTTACAAATTGTTTTTAAAAAAAAACAAAATGTTCGCTTCACTTGATTTTACCCACATGTGTAGCGTTTTTGTATTATGAATGTCAGTTTAGATTGAAACATAATTTATTGAACAATATGTATAATTCTGAATGAATGTCATTTTAGATTTAAAGAGAATTACTTAAGCAATTAAGTTTAATCAAACCGAAAATGTTATAGTTAGTTTATAAATGAGAATTGAGATTGAGACATGGATGGAAATACTTAAGATCTGAAAAGACCTAAAGCTACATAACTGTGTGAAGTAAATAGTACTTTTTGAAAAACAAATTATAAAATTGAAAAACCCATTTAAAACGAAACGTTTTTTGTTTTAAATAAAAATCATAAATTTTTGGAAAAATGGGTTGAAAAATTTTAATTTTTTATATCAATTTAAAAACATTAAACACTTATTTTTACATAAAAAACCCTGAGTTCTTTGTTTGTTTTTTACATTTTCCCTGTACATGGGGTTTTCGGGAAACCGTCAATTAAAAATGTTTTGTTGTCAATTTTTCTTGAAAATTTTATTTTTAAAAAAACAATGTAAAAAATTTTGAACGGAAAAAATGATTAAAAAGAAAATTGAAATTTTCTGTAAACTTAACTAGAAAAAAAATTGACCCTTTTAAATCTGAAAAAAATAATGGTTTTCCCCAACTCCTTTTTATAATTTGAAAATTAAAACGCGTAAAAACCCTTTTAAAAAAGGGGCCCTTTAAAATTTTTTTTGTTTTTTTTTTGAATGGCCAAAGAGATTACAGATTTCGGTTGTGTTTTAAAAAACCTACCCTATATTCAATTCTTTCCTGTAAATTTTACAGGAAGTTAAATTTGTTTTTAGACAGCCTGCGGCAAAAACACTTGAAAGTGAAGATTGCTCGGCGGCTGAAAGTGGAAAACTAAGTTTAACCGCGTTTTATTCATGGAAACAAATGAAATGTCCATATCTTTTACAACAGTACAAAATGTCAAGAATCTTTCATTGGGAAAGATCTATTAATCTATTACACTGATATGAAGGACAACACCTAAAACACTTATGCCGATTGATTCATGTCCTCTGTAAATCTTATAATGTTGTCATTTTTCAACTTATTTATTCAGTATTTTCGGAAAATTTTTGTTTCTACATAATTCCCTCTTTCATCTAAAAAAATCTGTATTTTTCTTTAAGAAAAATTTTATATCTCTTAAATTAAAAAAATGCCCTTTTAAAACAAGGCAATTTTTTCTTTTTTCCCTTAATTTAATTCCCTTTTTTTTTTTAACTGTTTTTGAAAAATTTAAAAAATTAAAAAAAAATTTTATGAATTTATTAAGGGGTTTTTTTTAATTAAATAACATTAAAAAAAAAACCCTTTATCAAATTTTTTTTTTTCATTTGATCAAAATTAAAAGTGCTGCCCAAAGGGGTAAAATTTTATTGATTCCGGGGAAAATTTTACAACATATTGGGGCACGATCTTTTCCAATGTAAATGAAAAAATTTAATGTTCATTGTGGGAAATGTTTTTTAAATGCATTTTTTTCGGGCCCCCAAAATTTTGTTTTGTCTTTACCATTCTTTTTATGTACATAGGCGAATTTAAAGATTTTTATTCACTAGTTTCATAAAGAATCAATTGGTATGAAGTATATACATGTCTATATAATTACTAACCCGAATTCAAACCAATTTATGTACTCAAAATGTTTCGATCTTCTTTGCACAAACGCTGGTCAAAATAAAAAGGATATTTCCTATGTTAAAGAAGATTTGACTGTTCTTAAGGAGAAATAACAATTATTTAATTGGTGTATGCCATTTTTCGATTCTTGCTCTTACATAAAATAAATATTTATGAACAAATGTTAAATGTTCGGTTCTGTCCTATTGATATAATAAATTGATGTGATACTACTCTACACACATTGCACCTGTTTTTATGTCACAAAAATGTTTGAGTATCCGTCTTTAATTATACAGAAAATACTTTTATAATACTGCACGTTTCTAACGTCGCTTTTCATTGGAAGCTCTTGACGTTTATAGCGGCTCGGGTTATATTTACAAACAGCCGTTTATATACGGCCATATATCCTGTCAACAATCTTTATAACGAATTTATAATATAGCACGCATCATTTTTTAGAGAAAAAGTAAGATATTTTAATGAATCGACAGTAGTCGTGTATATAAAACTATATAAACGTCACGATTATCCAATGAAAAGCGACGTCACAAACGTGCAGTATTATAAAATTTTATATACACGGCTTCTGTCATATTTTCACTTTTTAACTAAAGAAATGTTTGCTCTATTATAAAGTCGTATACGACCTATATACACTTTTTGCAATATAAGCCACGCAAAGCGCCTCGGGTTTATATTTTCCAAACAACCGTTTATATAGGTCCATATAACCTGCTAAAATATTTATAAATTAACTAATTTTATAAACTAATAGACAGCCTCTAATTTTAAAATTCAAAAGAAGTCGTTCCTTCTGAGAACAACAGCAGTTTTAACCGAAACAAATGCAATAGATTGCATAGTTAAATTATGTATATATATTTTCTGACACATGAGCATGTTATTTTATCATAAATCAAAGTTTATTATTTATGTCATATTTCATTTTAGTTAACATTATGGTTTAATTACCAGAAATAATGTAATGATATAGGTTGTCAATATATATCACAGAAAGTCGTCATATTAAGTATTTTTATCTATAAATGAAATGGTGTATTAATCTTATATATAATAATTGTGAATTGCATCAGTCATCAAATTAATACGATTAATTCATAATCCATTGCAATAATATATATTTCCGGACCTCATTGATCAACAGATGAAAGTACAATATCGGCTCTAAATAAGGCAAACAATTCGTTTGACAGAAACGATTCTGTGACAAAATTAATGTATATTAAGCGATTTACTGACGTAGATGCAAATGTCACGAGGTGTAATGAGCTTTTTATATGACACGAAAATTACATCAAAGGTTTGCTGTACTCTACTAATAACAATTGTTACAAATGTTTCTTTCTATTTCCCCTTTTAAGATTGTTTCTAAAACTGCTTGTCCTTTCCACTATTGCAAAAAAAGTTACGATGATTGCATAGCTCGTTTCCTTGGATACAGATTTTATTACGTTTATTAATACAGCTAAAATGTGTTTGACAGGCATGATTATATTACAAGTTTGTGGTTGACACGTTTTGCCCGGTGTATTTGTGAATGTCACTGTAATTAATGGGAAAGTGTTTTGCCACTTTACCACGTATTTTGTCAAGATTCACATCGTTTTATTTAGTTCAAACTTTAAGAGAAACACAGCTGAGTTATTGCCATGACTTTCTCGTCGGCATCGAAGTTGATAAAACTTTTTTCATTGATGTCCGTTTTCTCAGAAGCTAAAACTTACGCACTTTAAATTTGGCATCACTCCTGAAATAGATATTGCAAGGTATGGCCCCCTTTTCGACTATTTAAGTTTCATTTCTCAAAACATACATTATTTTTAGAAATACTTTTAAATGTTTAAATTAGAATACATTTCAAACACAGAAGCAGATCATTTTGCTCAGTAATTCCGTTCGTTTGTTGTTGTTGTTTTTTGGATTTAATTATGTTACGGTACATTTCTAAAACAATACATTTATTTTGAATTTAAAGCACTTGTTCACTATCAAATTTGGAATATATATTTTAAGGAATAACAGAAACTGACAGTCATTTTGCTGCAGTATTTCTCTTTATTTCTCTATCATGGCAAAACAGCATAAAAATATTGATTTCAAATTTGAAATAATAGTCCATTATCAACGGCAGATAAGCTCTTTTTGTTAAATAATAGCTTGTTTCTTCTGTGCGTTATTATACATTCGAGCCAACGCTGATAAAGGTGGAACGTTCTGCCCTTGGAAAGGTTTTTTGAAAGCGGAAGGCCGTCTAAAATAAGTTTTACTTTTTGTAAAATTTACAAGGAAGAACTGAATATATAAAATAAATTGTAACAGCTTCTTCTGAAATAAAATGTACATGATGGTTCTTTAACTTCCTAGTTATATTGCTAAGATATTTAAGTTCTGTTAAACCATGCTTCCTCCCCCAAAACATTTTATACTGCGTTTAGGTCTTATTTCATTTTCTAGTAAACAGTTTATTTTACATATGCACTTGCTGACTTTATTTTACACAAAAACTTACTGAGTCATAAGTTTTGTTCAAAATAACGAGACCGCCAAAAGCGTTCACGATCCTGTTAATTTACTCATGCACATGAAAATATTGAACAACACACACACACCGAAATTATCAGGAACCCTCAGGTTATAATGCTTAATATGACATTGCTGTGTTCAATTGGAATAATGTTTATAGATTTAATTTACATATAGTTTTGCATATTAATCAAGTATTGGTGAGTATAATTGTCTACCAATTGCGAAAATGTTTGTGTTAGTAATTGAGTTTCCTAACCGAATCACGACAGGTTCATTTAGGAACACATACTCGTACATCTTACAGTGTTCCATTTTTCAAGATTAATAACCATTGTTTAAACTAACCATTGATTATTCTGTCAATTGTAACAAATGTTGCGAATCCGTCAATTTATTATAATTACCAACACAATGTTCTCATTTATAAATTTCCTTTTCAAATTTATTTGGGATTAAACTTTATTTGTTTAAGTTACTCATTTTAGATAAAAAGGACATTCAGTACATAAACAATAAAAACTTACATTGAAGGTTAAAATGACTGTAACGAAATTATTGTGTACAAAATAAATTGTTCTATTTGTATGCGAAGTTTAAATGATGGGTTTGGTTATGAAACACCTATCTTTAGTTATGAAAATTGTTTTTGTTTGTGACACTTAGGCCGAGTAAAAAGGTTTTACAGCGTTTTAATATTTTATTTTTCATCATGGCGGTTTTAATTAACTTAAAGACAAAACGTTTATATGTAGTTTGTTGATTTTATACTTTCCATTATCCTTTTTTCCTATTTGAAGTTTTTCACATGTGATTCTTTTCATAAATATCCAATATTGCATTTGATTACAAAAAATTAAGAAGTCAAAAACAAGGAAAAGGGACACCTAAATAAAAACTGTAAAATAGAAGGTATCCTACTTTTTGAAAGACATAAATATCAATATGATTATAACTTACAAAATGGGCTTCTTCATAGCTACAAGAAATGAGTATGCCATTGTTATACAAGCATTGTTAACATTTCTATATGTATCGAAAACTAAGAAATAACATATGCAACTTAACCAGCTTTTACTTTGGCCGAGTATCTTCTTTAAGGATACTTCTTGTTTATTATTTTTTGTTTATGTGTATGTATATGTATTATGCATATTAATTCAAAGAACAAATGTTTTGAGTTGTTGTTATTCTTTTAAACTTATTCATGTAAGCATATTATTTTTTTCTTATCTATCTTGAATCTATACGGAATATGTTAATCCCAGACAAGGATAATAAGAAATCGTTCCGGAAGTATTTATCCAGAAAGTGTAAGATGAAATCAACCTTTCTCGAGTGTTGCTTCCAGATAATCTATTACTTATATACAAATCCATGACTAGTATGCAACATGTAGATCTACATTTGTTAATTTACTTGCTCAATTACATGAAAATTTAAATGACATTTACCTGTTTTATCGCAACCAATTTTATCAAGATAAATATTTTTTTATCTACGTTGTTATTCTATTAGTGGCCCTATATTTCATTCAAATAATGATACCAAAAACAATCTAATTAAACAAACGTGTTTTCCATACATTAAACAAACAACCTTTTAGCCAAATATTTTATGTTTACTTTCTAGAAGGTATGCAGAAGATAGTTACCGCTTTTAACCTGTAACAATGTTGTTTACCTGTAAAGATAATTTGTGTGATCTTGATTCAATTCACATGTTACCACTAAATTGCTTTTTTCATTGTAGTGATTGTTTTAATGTATTCTTATTCAGGTTTACAATCTAATGTAAGATTAACTATGATTCATTTTAAGTCAAGGTTGATTGTATTTGCTTGTGTTCTAACTTAATATGAATCGTCAACATAAGTGTGTGTTAAATGCATGTATATTATTCACGTTTACATACAACTACGTATTTACATACAACTACGTATTTGGCAAATTTGTTTGAATTACCATTTCATTTTGTTTTATTACATCTATACTTCATAATATACTAAATACGTATAATATATTTGATCTTGCCATTCACGTGCAATAAGTTACTTAAAATTATTTCGATTATGAAAATGCCAGATTTGATAAATAAAGCGTTTTCACAATATTCATGTTACAATATGAGAAAAGTAATAAGAAATATTCTTATAATGTTATCAATGACATTTTTCTTATTCCTATATATAATTGTATAAATTGTCAAGCGTTGAGAATTAAAAGTGTTTTAATTTCCATGTGAAACACGTTCAAACACAGAAATTAGCCATTTACCACTCCTCGTTCCCGGTTTTGTCTTATTGACCAACGATGATTTTAATATTTTTTGTTCTTTTTATGACTACTTAGCGTCAGAAATAGAAATATGTGGCACACTTTGATTGTTTGGAAGAATCAAAGATCTGAACATATCGCTGCGGTTTGATAGAAAGGCGACAGAGTATTTTGTATTGTGTGAAAAGTTGTTTGTTCATTTCGGAACCCTGTTAAATATAAATAAATTATGCTGATTCATGAAGAAAATAATATAAACGAAATGAAAATGTTTTATGAAGACGGGTTTTCTTTCAATATGCTTAAATGCTATTTTCAATAGAAAGAAAATTTGCAAGTAAGCACCACTACCACCACAACCACTACCAACAACAAAAGAAAATGTACTGAAAAAATACTAAATAAAAGGAGAATACATAAACACTTGCAAACAAAAGAGAATAGAACTTATTTTACAAGGCATTGGCAGAACATATTTACCATTGATATTGATTAATGTTTGATATGTCCTTGAGACCATACACATACAAAGTTGATTACCTTTATACACGTATATTTTATGCTATCGTCGAATTATTTTGTTAAGAGGTAATAAGCATAGCAATATCTAATCAGATGAGTGCGTGATGTTGTAAATGTTATTGCCATTGGCAATTTCACTTAATGATAATCTTAATAAAGGAACTCTGATTTTAATTTCTTAGTAAATTTCTTTCTGAAAAAAAAACTCTTAACATCATATTAACGTTACCGTAAAAAATAGTTGAATGTTGTATCTTTAAAAAAGCATGCCATTTTCGAAAAAAACTTTGTAACGGGTTTTTAACATACTGTCATACATCTGCGGATTTTTCAGAATTCAGCATTTTACCAGTGCAAGGGGGTGTCGACGGTAGCTTGAAATTACCACTACCGGCCATGATCAGGCGCAATCAAACCGAGCTTGCAACATTTTTAATGTTGCCGTGTTGGGCATTCTTTAGGGATTCTGATTTTCTCTATATAACATGTACAGGGTAACTTACGTTGTATTCATATCATTAATATTCATTTGAAATTTGTATAACATATTGATAATTTTTGCATTGGAGTGTATAGTTTGTTTGATTATTTATATCTCATATATGAACGCACAGAATATTTATACACATGTATTGTTTAAACATTAATTGCATTGTTTATAGTAAACCATTTTACGTCATATCGTAACTCATTATCAAATTCACAAATGTTTCCTCAAGATAACTCAAACGTTTGCGTCAATGGGACAATGGGATCGACTGGCAACAGCCGTTTGATAACGATGTTACAAAATGTTCAACATTCGTAACAATATTAATTCATCAGCATAACAGATGATATTTGCAATCATTTTGTCCATACTCCATAATAAATGAGTGAAACCATATTAGTTTGATTGATCGCCTCTTAGCGTCACATTCTTGAATGATTAATCAATATGGCATTACGTGTTCCAACGAGAAGCTTACGAAATCGTGATCCTCTTACATCTAATGATACCTTTGGTAGTTTCTCTAATGCATTTGTTCACTTAAATATATCATTAATAAATGCTGCTTCACATGTCTTGATATTAAAAGCAATAGATATTCAATCATGAGTTACTGTTATATAATTTGATATTGTTCTTATATAGATTAATTTGCAATCTTCATGTTTGTGAGATCAAACATAAGCACACAAGCCAGTTTCCCAAAGGAACTATAAACAGACACATAGGACTGTTCTTGCAGGGTTAAAGAACTGATGTAAATTTCACCACTTAGCAAACAATTCAGGAATGTCTGCAATATTGACGCTGTCATAATATCTGCAATATATGAAGTTTCATAATATCTACAATGCTGACGTTGTCATAATTTTAAACATCAAACTGATTGAAATGGACTAAACGTCATTTTGCCAAGTCATTTATTGAAGAGGATTTAATAAAGGGTTTTACAGCTCCTCTTGCTAAACTACATGACCTATTCAAAACATTTATGTCACTGATGCTTTCTATTTTTGATATTTTCTCTAAAACTCTAAAGTGACATCAGGCTTATTTTTTCGATATCGTGTCAAGCTTAATTAGTTACATTCTTCAAAAGATTGACTATTATAATATTATTATAATATTACAATAAAAAAGGCTGTCCCCCAATTTTATCAATTGAGCGTTACAGACACATTCAGAAGGCTATTTATAGACATTTTTCATGAGTCACGTGAGAGATTGATTATTTTTGCGAAGTATGTTGACAAGTCTTGACCAATTGTAATACTGACATTTAGTTCACTTTAATGAGAATTGTTTCCATATCTAAATGCTGTTCGTATTCTTTCGTTGGCATCGAAAAAGAGATTACATGCTTGAATAATTATAACACTTTTAAGATAAAACGGTTTGTTGACACATTCTGGTATAACATTTCTTTTTACATTCTTTCTTTCACAAAACATTTAAAAAGTAATATTGTGACACTTTTGAAGTAATTGATATAAGGTCGCAACTTATTTTCGTTAATGGCCAAGTAAGAACCAAAAACACTATCACTTTTAATCTCACATATTTTTTATATTTTCTTACATTTTGTTATAGTTTCCGAAACGTTACTCATTATCAAGATCGAAAAAAAACTTTTTATCATTTTAAAATTATAGTGATTTAGTTTTATAAAAACAAAATACATTTGTTTACGTTTTTTACATTATTGATAATTTTTTTCTCATCTTTTGGGGTCATTTAACTTAATTTTTAAATGTAATATTTTAAAAACTAATAAAAGGGTTTTTTTAAAAAGTTAAAATTTTTTTCATTTTTTTTAAAGGGTTAGGACCTTTACTGAAAAACAAACCAGGTACAGTGCGATTTGATGATAACTGGTGAAAAAAAGCTAGCCTTGTTGTAAGGTACAGATAGTTATCTAAAAGTAGTAGTACTTTTGTGGATAAAGAAGTTAAGAATAGCGGTAGTATGACTTTTGGAATTTTGGATTTTCAGCTAGTCTCGGAAAGATGTTGTTTAATTTCAAATTCCATAAACGCAAATCATTTGCCCCGTTGTTGATTGTTGTTTTTGTTTGTAAATTGAATGTGGTTTTTTAAGATGTTTTATAATTTTAAAAAGACTCCATTTCCCTTATCTATTGTTATATAGTCGACATATAGATTTTTATTTCGCATTTAAATAGCATTACCTCTTTACAGTTATCGATTCATTATTTATAACATATAATTATTGTGCAATCCAAAATATATCTAAATCATGTATGATATTTTTATAGGATTAGGTATAATATAGTTAGAAGCAATAGTTTCATTTTATGTCGAAAACTTTATATTATGTATTGACAATTTCAGGATATAATTACGTACGTTTATTAACTGCATTAAAATGTCACAACATGATTCAGGAGGAAGTCAATGACATTTCTAAATGTCTCTCAGTTGTTAAGGTATAAAAATACCATGACATTTTAACAGCATTTTTATAATAACACCATGTTTTCACTTTAAATTTATTGCAGAGTTACGAGTCAGTAAGCAGCTGTAAAATACTTATAAAAAGACTGTCTTCCTATATCATTTAGCCTTCTCATATGTCGTATAGGGCAATCTAAAATATAATTATTTTATTATTTTGAACATTGAAATGTATTCATAGGCACGATGCCGTCACATTCCACTGACTTGTCAGTCTGCCGGCTTACAAAGTGACCATTGAACAGCGGGACGCATGGACGGACAAGGGGCAAGTCTATACTTTCCACGAAGTTGGAGCATAGAAAGGAATTACAGCTAAAAATAATATCAGGACTTTGGGTAATTTCTGTTGGCTTCATTACTGAAGGCTTCAAATGTCAACGTTTTGTGATCAAGTAAAATGGCATAATCAAATATTTAAATGTAAAATAACAACACATTTCGATCACTTGTCTGAAATTTATCAATCTTTACAAGGGCATGATGTGTTTAATGTCACAAACATGCAGATGTTTTTGTATTATTTTATAGCAGAAAATTAATTGATCGATATGAACCATATTATTAACTTCTGTCAATTCAATATCTCAATGATGATGTATATCATAATAAAATATTATTGTCATTATAGCTGGAAAACCAATTTACCATGCTTAAAAGGTAGAAGAAGTAATTTAAACAATATTTTATGCCTTCAGTAATTACATAACAGAGGATGAAATATATTATATACAATATATCTATAAGCGAGACAAGGGCACTTAAAGCATATAACAACACATTTTATTGCCCTAATAAACAAAAACAGGCTACAAATATTAAATGTAAAAGCAATAAGATTCAAAAAACTACTTTTCAGAAATATTTAATTTTGGCTTAAAATGATAAATAAACTTAGGTAAAAACGTTTGATATTTAAATCTTTTTTTATATAAAGCAATTCATTAAGAATATACTCTTACGTTATAATTATACTATAATGTACATTTTGTTGAAATTTAAATGGAAATAGCAAATCAAAAAATAATTAATACGAGATCAACAAGAATGAATAGCACGATCGTGAATTTGAATATTTTAAATAACAGTTTGCTGATGAAAAATGTAATGATTATGCAAATTGCATCTAACTTGTTTTGTGACATTCTATGTTTTTCTAACAATTAAAAATATCATGTAAAAACATTATGGGTATTGATCTTCATATCAACATAATTGAAAAGTATGAAAAAGATATTAAAATAAAACAAGAGAACATTGTTGCGAGTGTTAATGAATCTTTTTTATGCACAGCAGCGTACTTTTCAAGGAATACACATTCATGAAAAATAATTGAACAAGAGGTAATGCAATGCACTGGTCAAGTAGAATTTTCTGCATCAGAAAATAATTTATATTCACAATATAAATATCCTGGAGGATAAACAATACGATGGGAATTTAAGCTTAAAAAAGCTCAATAACATGCCCACTTTATCAAATAATTCAATATCAACAGTAGAAATGTAAAAACATGAGTATATTAGTGTGAGACATCTTAATGGAGTCCCTTAAATGGCAATGTGTTATCAAGTGGTCCTAATTTCTTTTTCATTTATTTTAAACTCTACTACATTTTATTTCACATACAATCATGACTTTATTAAGTAGACTAGATGTATGAACACATTACAAATGTTCAATGCTTTCATTTTCTATATTTACAATTACAATCTGAACATACCTTCTTTAAATTCAAGTTTTATAAAGGTACATCTTTACTGGCAATTTTCTTTGTAATGTTTTGGATTGAAACTATTTAATTCCAAAATAAGATTTCCATGACGGTTGATCAACTGAAAATATATGTTCCCATTTTATCTGACTTGTTGATCTTCCAGAAAGATGGTTAGAAATTTTATTTATGAATGGCCCTTTATGATTTGATTAACAGCACTACTTTAATAATAAACTTATTACTGATATTGCCAAAAGGTGAAACAGGTTTGCAAGAATGCCAAAGTCAAATACAAAATGTATAAATTACATCTTCTACTTTGCTTGTTGCTTTGAAATTGTATGTGACAAATGATTTGATACTACAGGAATCAAAGGCTCACAAAATTCCAGAAAATTTAAACTATATGTAACAAGAAAAAATTATTCACGGTTCCTGTTAGTGATTTGGCAGCCTTAATTGTAAAAGAGAATGGTTAATGACCATAATGATTGTTAATGCAGTGACACTTATATACTCTCCGTAATTATTGTTACTGTGTAAAATAATCCAAAATTTAACACAGTTTTCACTAATATCGAACTAAGAATAGCTCAAAACTACGATTTTCAATAAAGTTTTTATCACTTTTTGCTTAACCTTTTCGAAGTACCCCAGCTGATCTCAGTTGAAGATTTTAGAATTTGGACATCTATGGAGGTCCTTTAATGAATATTTTCCAAAAGATAAATATTTAAAAAGAACTTTGACATTCCCTAGACTAATAGTATGTCTTCATTCTCATTGCAATCTTATTATCTAGAATTTCAAAAAGAGTGCAAATTAGTCAAAAATATTTTTCATGGTGCCTCAGAGTATATGTATATGTAAATTTGAATCTTTTCATCAGCGATAAAAATTCTTTTTATGGTGTTTATGTAATTGAAATTGATTATGTTGTTTCATATTTTTCAAATGTGTCATATGTTTTTGTATTTATTCGTCATTGTTACAAATAGAATAAAAATGTAAGGTGATGTATAGGATGTCCCCGAAATTTCAACATCAAATTACGTGAAAAAACAACAATAACAAAACAACATCAGTTTACTTCAACAAAATGCATTATGATTTTTTTTATCACAAAACACTAATGTTAAAAAGAAATGTTTTATACATTATATGTAATTGAAGTAATAATCCTGATTTATTCAACTTGTTTTTATGTTTTTTGGTTTTTATTTTCATTTTCATGTTATGGTTGTCACTTTCCATTATTTGTATGTAATGAGACCATGTTAACAAACAACAGGACTTATACATCAGCGGAAAAATAATGTAATTGACAACAAAAGTTAAAGGGGCATTAAACCCCATGTCTCATTTGGCATATAGTGAAATTAGGTCTTTAGCCATAAGTAATGATATTGTGACTAAGTACTTTGAATGGATGATAAACACCATACTGTTTACATTCTGCGACTGTAATGGCAAATAATATTATAGTCAAAGCTTATTTCTTTACATGATAACTGTTTTAGATGCAATGACTATATCTCAGGAGAATTACTTAATAAATGTCTAAAATGAAAATATTTATTGAAACGATCTTTAATTAGAATCTAAGGGTACACTTTAAGGTTGTCTATAAAATGCAGCCTAGAAATGCAAGATTTTTACCACAGTAAGTAAAATAACGAATAACCTACACCAATTTGGAGCTGCCTGTTTGATGATCTTTTTTTAAAATGTAAAACAGATGTAAGTCTTGCAATTATTACTGTGTATAAACAATAAATTGATTTACTTAATGACACATGCAATTTATTTTGCAGCTCAGCTGAAATACATGCATTGTATATATCGCGTAGGAATAATTTTTTTCAATGATACAATAAAAAGAAAATGAATTTTTTCTTGTGACATTCATTAAAGACATCAAAAGTAAATTATATAAAAATGATCAAAACAAGAACAAATCAAAAACCCACTTTATTGTATAAAATAGTCATTTTATTGTATAAAACAGTCATTTAAATGTGCAAGATGTAAAACGTATCAAGAATTAAACGATGTATCTGCTAACGCACATCTTATTATCTTATCTAATTAGCGTAATTGATTCAATATATTTACAGTCACACATCTTTGTCGAATTATCTTAGGCATGATTAAACGCACGTGCTACACCCCTTGTAGAGGGTTTTAATAGTAGGTTAAATGAAAATCATGCATTTTGATAAAATATAATATATATGCAATATCGAAATAGATTATGATATATATTGCCATATCTTATTTAATGAATCGAATCATTTGTAAGTGAATAATGCTATTTTATGAGACATTAAAATCATACCAGACCGTAACTGATATAGCAAAATATAAAATACCAGTATTTATAGGCTGAAATCATGAAACTAATCGAATAACATTTTATAATCATTCACATTTTCCTTTCACCTTATACTAATATACATTATTGGTATTTCTTTTTTGAAAATATATTAGTAATTTCACCAAAGAAAAGCATGAATACAACATGTAAACAAACACATTCCTCCGTGTCGAAATGTAAACAAAGTCGACCGATTTGAAATTCTAAAAATAGCAACGTCACTATGGAGCTCTAGTTACATATCGAACAAATACATGTGAGGTATAGCAAAAGGTTAAAATTTAGCGTGGGTTATATATCTCAAATTTTGATAAAACGGAATAGTGACGTGCGTGATCAGTCATGAATTGTATCAAATATAAAAATCGATATCAGGTTGTTAAGATAGCGGATTTTATACATTAACATTTTTGATATTTCTTATAGTTGAATGGCTTAATAGTTTTACAAAGCATACACGAAGCATAAAGGGAGACTATTATTTATTGAGGCGTTTATACTGATAAGAACAAGAAATGTTTAATAATCTTATCGTTGAAAAGGCAAAGATTTTAGCTGTTAAGACTGTTACAATTATTTCTGAAACCAACAAAGATTTTTTTCAAGCTGCAGATGATATGGAAAAAGATAAGTTAGTAGTATAGGATATTGATAGTGTAACAGTTCAGCACGGTCATTACTTGGTTAAAGATATACATGTTTGATGGGCTACAAAACGCCATAAGAATAAGCTCGAAACAGTATTTGTAAGGTTTTCGAAATAGTATCTAAGTTATTTAAATTTTGTGAAAACAAAATTTCCTTTATGGACAGAAATGCCCATCGGATGGCATTATAAATACATCGTTTTAACCTGAACATTTTTTTTAACATTTAAGTGTTTAGTATTTCAGCATATCCACTAAAAATTAGGTCACTAAATAACGCATGTTTTGAAATAAAATAGGTTAAAGATACCATCGTATTTAAGTGTTACGGATATACTTTTTATAATATTACTGCGAGATAAATATCAGATATAAAGGTCATCTATAATATTATTTTGTCGTCTGCTAAGTGTGTAATATTCCATTTCATGTACTCTACTCTGCTGTCATTACATATATTGTACCCACTTCCATCCTCATTAATATATAAAATAGATAAATAAAGAATCCCTAAAGAAAGCCCAACACGGCAAAATTGAAAATGTTGCAGGCTCGGTTTGATTGAGCCTGTTCATGGACGGTACTGGAAAGTGCAAGTTTATATAAGTTTAAAATATTTGTTTGTGTATGTATTTTATTTCATTTAATTAATTTATAACTATAAACGCAGGCTGTGTGTGTGCGTTTATATGTAATGCAAGACAACGATGTACTTCAATTATGATGTCACGGGCGGACACGACCGATTTCATCTAATTATCAAGTACATGAATGAAATTCATGACAATGTTTTTATTGAAAAGGGAATGCGTTGATATGATGAAATTTTATAAGAGCTTTCTACGACGAATTTTCAGAACTGCATTTCATAATATCATGAAATACCAGCGATGTTACCGTCTTTCTTGCCATATTATCCTTTATCATCCGAGTATGACTTTAATATCACTTGGAAAATCATAATAATAAAATAATTAAAATAAATAATAAGAATAACAACTTAAATTTTCAAATATCCTTTATTATTATTACGTTTGTAAAAACTGTAAAATATATCAAAACTAATCATCTGGTTAGTTAGAAAATTAACTTCATCATAATATCTGATTAGTTTTAACATAATCATTTCCAAGTATTGACATACGTACACGTCAATCAACATAACAATCAGAATTACAAATCAAGATGGGAAATGTCCGTTTTCTGTTATTCGTCTCTTCAGTGAAAATTTATCTGCATTTCGTTATTCAAATTGGACTTCAACTTTGGGAAATATTAAAATTTAAAATGTTAAAAAACTAAACAGATGTCATGAAAACAGTATAAGTAGAAGCTGAGAAGATGAGAAGATCGGAATTAAATATAGAATTATAAGCCCATTTTATTAATTATTCTTCAAGCTACCAAATTATAAATCAGTCCCAATAATATCATTATGAAATAACGAATCGTAAATAAAAGTTTAATATTGACTTTGTAAAACAAAAAATTACATCCGTGACATTCGTCAAAAAGGTAATAAAACACACAAACAGTAAAATATTTTGATATCATTTTTAAGATATAAAGTACTAGACATTTTTATATATCACGTGACCAAAATCATATTTTAAGAGACATTACATATATCAATTAGATTGAAATGTTAGCAATGTTAGCCAGTCAAACGCATTTAAGTGGTGTGAGTAATGCACTTCAAAATAGCTTACAGGCAATGGCTATATCGTACCTTGGATAACATTTCGTACTTTAAATGCATACGTTTCCGTTTTTCATGACAAAGGCGTACCATTATTATAATGATATTAGCCATATAAAAGGCATAATATACCTTTGTCTGGGCTACATGTTTTAATAATTATTATTATTTATATATTTGTGGAACATGTACCATGATAATTACCTTTTGCAAAATGTCCTCTGTAGCAAAAAGAAGAGTTTTAGGAGGGATTAAAAATAATAATTTTCTGTGTTTCTGTTATATTTTCCCTTTCTGTGATAAAAATCTTTTGATATATACCTGACTAATGAGTAAATAAATTCAAATTTTCAACAAACAACAACAAAAAACGTGTGGCATGTTCACTAATTAAGGTGAAGTCATTGAATCATTGAAGTAATTTTGGGAATAATGTTTCTTTTATGTACAATTACCTTTTTAACACTTTAAAACATCATAAAATCATTAGATTAGAGTACATTTTTTTCACTACACGTGTCATTTCTTTTTCATTTTAAATGTGTGCATTTTTTTAGTTTGACTTTGTAATAAGTTACTTCTAAATGGTAAAGTGCAATGTTTTTTCAATTTTATTTCTCATCTTTTATATATGAAACAGTTTCTCCATAGAGAAAGGCTGAAAAAAGTAAACACTTTAATCAAAATTCCAAAATGTTTATTATCAGATGACATGAAACGCTTAACAGCTGTAATTAATTTTCCCAGCAAGATGTTTACATTTATACAAAAGTTTATAATTGATTCGAAAACATCTAAAGTATCATTAAAGAAATGTTGTAAGATCGTATTTATGAATTTAACATATGTTGATGAATAAGTGTTTTTAACGTCTTGTAATGAAGTGATATTAGCTGTTTCGTATTGTCGGTATAAATAGAAATGTTGCTTGAATTTTCTGATATGATTATATTGAATGCAGAAATTATTTCTCTAATACGGACCAAAGTGTTTTAGATAATCCCTTTAATATGCAATAGTTTGTTCTGAAAATGAATAACCCAGTTTTTAAGCTTTGTGTTTTTTTACTATAGGTATGAATTGTATGAACAAGCTACAGTTGTTTCATATTTGTGGTGTTATATATAATTATGTGGTTATGTTGTGGTAATTTGTTAACATAATAATTTAATCATAATATGTTTAGAATGTATTCTACAGACTGCTATAGTACATTTTTATAAGTCCGTCCGATTATATACAACAGTATACTTTATATCCCACGACTATATCAAGTCGTTAAAAAGAACGTTTATACCTTGATATCAAAATGTAACACCTTGAAAAACATTGCCATATTCTTGATTTAAAGATGATAATAGTTATAATAATTATAATGAGTAAATGTATCCATTTTAAACGCAGCTTCTCCTAGTCTTTCCATTTATACACAAAAGACAGTAACTGTATATGTACCTATTTTTTTTACCCTTTCCATATTTACACCATAATTACTATATTCATAATTGTTATTATCATGCTTTTCTCATCTTCAAATTATGTATTGTTTTGTCTTGTGCCACCAAAATAAAAATGTAATTTGCGATAGACATTGAATATATGCTAAAGCCCAATAAACATTGAATGAAACTGAAATGAGAACATTTGATGAGGTTCTTATGATATTCCATTGACAAGACTGATTGGTTTGAATCAAGACATCTAATGAATTCCAAAGGTCAGTGGTACTGTACAGGCTTATATGTTTTAATACCAACAATATTACTGTTAGATCTAAAAGCAACAAGTCATTTTTGCAAGCTTTTATTCTAATACATTCGTGAAGTGATATGTACAGATAGGGTTTTAAAATATGACAACAATATATGCAACCGATGGTTCCCTATTTTAATATAATTTTATCCGAATAACCGATTTTTATAAATTGTTTTTTGCAATCATTTCTATCAACAATGTCTGTTAATGAGATAGCACACGTTTGTGAGGAAATATCCGCTCCCAATATGCATCTATTTTGGCGTATTGTCAACAGCCTTTGCATGACAGCATCATGAAATGAATCCGTGACATTCTACAGCAAAACTAAATAATTTACCTCAAACCTATGCTATTGTTTCACAAATGCATGAGCACAATGAAACTGATATTTTTTTGTTTGGTGCATCCGTTTTATTTGTTTGGTAATATATTTTGATTTTTTGCTTAAATATCCCTTCATTATTGAGATAATCTATCAATAACACTAACATACAGATAATACGTGTTTGAGATGGAAACAAACAAGGACAATTGCACAATATAGTCAATATTGCAATCATTTGTGAAGAACAGACAAATCTTACAATCATTCTCTAGAATATGAATATTACACACATAAAATTATATCATCATAATTATGGTAAACAAATGTTATATATATATATAAGCTGTTGCAATTTTGTGTACGCTGAATGAAAATAACTTGCATGTTTTCCAATGAGCTCATCTATGCTACATTACATTTGCATAGTTGCGTTATAACATTTTGCAAAATAGACTAGAATTTGATTTTGAGAAAGTAATATTTTTGTTTAATATCACCTTGAATGACAAAAACATGTTGAAAATCTGGAAACGCAACCTGAACATACCAATATAATTGTTAAGCTTTTGTAAATTATTGAAACAGAACAGAACATATTCATTCACAATAATGAATTGAACGTATGTTCCCCTTCTATACACGAATAACAATATAAGCGTACACATTCTATATTTCAATACATTAAAAACGTAAGAATAATATAATCATTGTTCAAACATGCACCATTTTACAAACGCATCAAAATTATGCAAACCATCAAAGCTGAATATTTTTTACAATATGTAGCATTTCAAAAATCTGTGGTTTATTTAAACAATATGGTTTTATAAATTTGTTGCTTTAAACAGAAAAATCCTATTTTCCATGGCACGTCACCTTTAATTCTTTTCAACCCTCTCCTTTCACTTTTACCAAAAGAACAAACCCTTATTTCAAAATTCTTTTACAAGCTGTTTAATAAAAATATTAAAGACATTAAGGCATAGTCACGTACGAATATTAACATTTAGTGTCATAAAAGAATTCTATAGTTTTCAAATTGAAGGTTTCAATAATTAACGGTTACAGGGTTCATTGTTTGAGTTAACTTCATTAGATGCAATATTATTTTTACATTCAAATCTGTTGATTTCTGCAAAAGCCGATTCACCCCAAACATAAAATTTAACTGCACTGTTTGTGCAATTTAGGAGACTTATTTTGAAATTCATTGTAATGTATAGTAGCTAATTACTTAAATAACTTCCATGCAGTATATAAATAGTTCGGGTTACAAAACTTGTGGTAAATACGAGTGCTATCCCACAACGTCTAGGATAATCACTGTAACGCCTGAGCCTAAAATAACTGTACACAAGTGTATCTCCGTCAATTTGAAATAAATTAAGAAAATATTAATGTTATTTCAAGAAAATATACATACACAATTCTCAATCATTTATACAGACCTGAAGTGTGCGTATTCGGCCTACCTACGCAAAGAATCGTCCTTCTACAACCTTAACATACTATCACCAAAACGGGGTAAATGGTCAAAGACCATCTTAACAAAAATGATGAAAATACCTGAAATCACCCAAAATCGCGTTTTCCATGTTAAAACATGGCCTTACATATAATTTTGAAGAAATATTGTCGTTTTGTAGATTTTATTTTTCATTAACCATTACTGCATGAGCATTTTGTGAAAAATGGCTATTTTCATGGAAAAATCTCTCGTTACAAGTTCAAATTTGCTATAAAACTATAAAAACTGCTTCAATACTAATCAAACTTGGTACAAATGTTGACTGGACCATTGCCTTTAAAACAACATGTTCAGTCTTATTTTAGCAACATTTCTCAAACGAAAACATTTGGGGTCCAAACAGGACATTTTTTCACTATTTGAGGCATAAAAGAGGGGGGGGTCGAAAGTGCGTTGTTTTGATTAATATGAGGTAAAGGGTTAAGCAAAGAAAAATATAACAAATGAAACTTGCAGACCCGATTTAATGAAGATGGTCTTAAAAAAGAGATAAATAAAAGGTTAAACATCTTTGACATCCGCTTATATCGGCATGAGTTGTTTCCAAACAATTAAAAGTATTGAAAACAATGAGTGCCTTTTAGGGAACTTATGAAAATATTGCAATTATAAACGACAAAACTTTTCAAAGAAGACACTGCTTTAATATCTTTTCAAAACTTTTCAAAGACATTTTAAGTTTCCTTTCATTGAAATAGGAACATCAACGTATATTTGACACTATGATAAACATTAAAAACTAGTACAACGTGTTTGTGCATGGTACAGAGATATAGTTTAATGCATCACACTTCACAAGAAATGAATAATAAGATATTGTTTGCCTAAAGCTGTTTATCTTTTATAACGTTGTCACATACAATGAATGAATAAACACAATATTTCTTGAATGCACAGACAGATTGAATTATTTTTATCGTCTTGGCTACATGTTATACTCTGGTGTTGTTTTTGTTGTTACCGCTGTTGTTTTTGTTGTTGTTGGGTTGAACTATTTCTTTCAAATATTTGACACGCTGAATGTGATTTAACTCTTTACCTGGTGGCAAATGAATCTACCCATGCGACCAGTAGATAGACATCTAATCAATCATAACCTGCACTGTTCGCTATTCAGCCAAAGCTTGTTTTGACATTTTCCATAAATATGACGAATAGTATTGTCCTGATGAAAGATGGACAAGTTCTTTATGATACATATCTAAGTTCATGATTTAAAGGTTATTCTGATTTATATCTAACATAAAAATATTGATATACATGTAAAGTTATAAAACATCTTATATATGGCTTTGAAACAAATAAGATAAGATGGATTCAGATTTGTATGAAGTCAGAACAGATCTTAATATTGTTCAGATATAGAAATAACTTGAATTTCATTGTGTAAATATATACCATGTCTACAAATTATGTGTAATAATTCACATGTCCTGCTCTTCTGTCTTAATAATCCGCTCAAATCTGCCCTTTACATGGCATAAAACGCCCAACTATCGAGTAATTATCCCCTATTAAATTACTGTATGACGATGTTTTTGATAAATGAAACTACATTTCGATTGTTTGCCATTGTTAAGTGATACAAACTTGTTGAAGTGTTAAGTGAGCGGTCATGTTTAGCAGGACGAGGAAAATATGAACAAGGAAGCACTTGTTAAACTGATTCAAATATAGGTCATAGTGCCACGATACATAGTCATTTAAACTAGCTATAAACTATAGCTTATGTTACCTCGTTTCATCAGAATAATAAAAGGTATGTGTTTCCTTTTAACGTTCAATTAAGTCGTTCAAAAACACTCCTCATCTACTTGTAACGAGGTAACAAAGGATTATTCTGCCTTGTACAATGCGAGGCTGTACTCGTATTTAGGTTGAAAAGCGTTCCAGCGTTACAAAGTGAAATTGCAAGCGTGTGCTTAATCATCAGTATTTTTCTATTCTTGGATCAAATCCTGAACAGCTTGTCACTTATTACTGCAAAATATCTACAACAACAAAAAAGAAACACATTCGGCGTTTTAATGTAGAAACGATAAACCGAAGTTAAATATTGTATAACATACATGAGGTTTAATTTAAACCATTATTTCCGCTATAACGCCGTCAGAAGAAATCAATTAGTAAACGCCCATGTGTAATGTATCTTCATGACGCATGCCGTGTCGTTTTATTGATGTTAAACACGCCTTTTTGAACGATCTTTTTCCTAAGATCTTTGTGTGATTTTTTTATTCTTTCTTAGAGATGAGTGATATTTACATCACCGTAAAGACAAGCTTTAGAGAACGGTTTAAAAACATTCAATTTAAATCGGGAACAAAACAGCTATAATGGCATAATCTTAAAAGTCTTACTTCTTTCCATCTAATGTTCTAATTATCATTTCAAAAGCAATGGCGTGTCGTAACTGTATCAAGTTTCTCGAATGTGCTTTGAACTATAAAGATGGGATTAAATTGTTTATAAATATGTAATTATTCTTTCTACTACATAATGGTTAAATTTGATTATACTTTGCTTACAGTCTAATCATCTTGTAATAGAATATGTCTCTAACTCACGGTGAATTTGTCGAATATTTCAATCGTTATGGCTATATGATAGACTACCTTTTGACTGTTTGACCTAAGCTAAGAATCAAGCAAAATAAGAGGTGTCTCTATTTTTAGAAACGAGATAAATCACAAATTACAAAGTAAATTTTGTATTTCCTATATTCATTGAAAAGAGGCTAATATGTTATTTGGTTTACCTTGCATATATTATGCTTTGAATGGCAAAACTATAATACTGCTGGGAGTTTTAAATATTCAAGAATAGGCATTGTTGCCCAAATGAAAACGCACTTGCAGGCCATAAATATCTATAAAGAAACAAAAGCATATTATAAATCTTACAGAGAAATGAGCGAACATCTTTCGTCCAACATTTGGGACGAAAACAAGTTCATTTAAGACATACTTTATCTTATACAAGTTCTACAAGTGCATATTGATTTACTAAGATATTAGACAAAACACACTTATTCAACGTTTCACCCTAGCCAACAAGTTAACTTATCTACATTTTCCTCATTATAAATCATGAACCTCGATTTTAACCTGAATTCAACTTTTCAAAAAATACCATTAAACCTTATCTAATGTAGAATCTTATAGTACTTTTTTCATAAAGGCTATACTACCAAAACACATAATTGTATCAATCATCTACAGCCATTCCATTCTTTGGTCTACATGACTGAAATAACCACTTAATCATGTAAAGAAAGAGGTCTATCATTACATACAGCTGGCGTCACTATTAGGTTTTGAATTTTCTCCCTAAATCAAATTTCTCAATCACATAATGGTGTTTTAAACGCTTTAATCAAAGTATCAGATTCTTTAAACGATCTTAGTCAGTAACCAATACCCTCAATCCGATACTCTATACGAAAGCAGACGAAATTCTCATTAAACAAAGAGCTCACATAAATCTCTATACACCGAACATAAAACCTTGAATATAAAACAGCGTATAACACACTGCAAATACAACGCTTCAATCGCTATTTACATTCATGTAAAGCCTCGTCTCCTAGGAGACGACCTAATTACGCATATTCTATTCGATAGTAGTTGATAATAAACAGCTTAAACTGTTCGTGACGTGTTTGGCGTGTATTTCAGTTGATTGTATAAAATATCACGCTCGGCTGACATGTACGCAGATAAAGAGGGAAAATAATTTTGTCTTGTAGTTGAAGAATTAAAAACCGTAACGCCTTGTTAAGAATGATAATTAAATAGATATATAATCCTTAGTTTTTCAACCCAAGAGAAAAATACTTTGTTTTGTAAAGCACAGAACACTTCAAATGCTCTGTTACAAGAAAACAAGAATACGGGCACACGAGTATTATTTGTACTTTCTGTTGTTTTTTAAATGAAATGATTAACATTTTTCTACACTACACTGTACATGAATCTCATTGCAGTCTTATGTAATGTGATTATATTGAAGATATTTGTATTGTTATTCTATACTTACTTATAATCACATAATTTTCAAGCATTCAAAAACATAGATTTGTTTGGAAGTTCTTTAGTGTATCAATTTTATTAAAGAGTGCTTGGTTCTCAGACAAGTTTCTATGTTTCCAAGTACAAAGAAGTTACAAACAGGATGTCTGCTGTTTGATATTTGTATCCTTTGATCAGAAACCATCCTTAAGCTTTTATCTTTTCTTCTTAAGGATGAACAATATCAAGCAAATTATATATATCAGTTTTATCAAGATTGTTATTAAATAACAGGTGTTTTATTTTGTTTTCCTTGTGTATAAACAATGTATAGTTGATATTATGATATTTTATCTTTGCAAAACCGGTCAAAATGATTTTGAATGGCAATTTAGGCATAAATTGTAAATATTATACATGTATATGTTTACAATTAATTATTTAACTAATTCTACTGGCAACCAGCCAGAACTGGAATGAATAGAAAGACAGTTGTTACATATAGATTAAGTTACAACAAAATCATGATATCTTTTGAAAATACACAACTACAAAATCTAAGCTTTGTTTATTATAATAAACAAGAACAAATACACGCTCTATCGAATAGTAATCAGGGGTCTCTTTGAATTTTTACATTAAAACTTTTATATATAACAAAAGCTTCGGAAATCAATCAAAATCTTTGTCATACAACGATTTTTCAATGTTCAAGTACACCACTGCTGATTTTAATTTAGTTAATTTAATAATTTTCACGATAAACAATTTAATCTGTATTGAACACAGCCCAATTTTCCATTAATCTTCGATCGAAATTTCAATTAGGTATAAAATTACTTTGGCAGTTAATTGAATGTTTTATTCTGATATAAAACGGCTCTCGGCGAGTAAACACACGATGTGTTACTTTATCTGGGCATGCGCTAGTCAATCTATCTGTGTAATGTTTCTTTCTAGATTATGTTCATGAGTGAACTGTATTCACTTTAATTGATATGAATGTATTTTTTCCGGTTAATCATAAAAATGAGTGTAGGATTTCCGGTTGATCAAGTTTATGAATGTACAATTTTTCTGTCGGCCATGTTTATAATTGTAATATTTTTTACAGATGATAATTTATTTGTCATGTATCTGAGTGAGTATCATGTACAAATGTTTATGAGTGTACATTATTCCTGTTTATCATGTACATGAGTGTACTGTTATCTTTTATATCATGTTTATGAGTGTACTTTACCATGCATATATAATGACTGTACTTATTCCCTTTAACATTATGTATATGATTGTTTACAAGGTATGTTAGTGCACTATTTTCCGGTGATCAGATTTATGAAAGAACCATTTTTCCGTTGATCATGTGTTTGTTTCTAGTGTTTTTTTCCTGTTTACCTTATCATGTTTATGAGTATACTTTTCTTATCTTGGCCCAATATGGTGTTTTCTTCATAGTTTTGTAGCTTATCCTGTATCAGGTAAGTAAAGACCTCAACTGTCTGACGATAGAGTTAAGATGTATAACATCAATTACAGACAAGATGTACAATTTTGAAAGCAATACAACACTTGCATTCAGACCGTATTTCTAATTTTTATTTATCATTATTTCCCTCCAAATGGATCCCAAGAAGGATTTTGACATAAGTCTTACTAAAATATACGTGAATCGTACGATTGTTGGTATTAAAAAAAAATATGAGATTGTTTCACAGGTAGACAATAGGTTCAGTCTTGTATAGCAAGGAGTAAGCATTTAAGATACTCCCATGTACTTCTGCATGGAGTGTCTATCTTTTTTGTCTGCATCAGAAATGGTCCGAACAAAAGAAAATTACTTCATTTCTTTTTAACATTTTTGGCTATCATCCTTTTCAACTGGGATTTGAACATCCCACAAATTTAGGTCCATGTGGTATTGATACATCCTCTTTACTCTACCCACTACAATGTTTACATTTTAGCCCTTATTAATAAGTTCTGGAATTCATTTCAATACAGACATTATCAAATTATAATTTGGAAATGTGCAATCTGCCATCGTGGGAGGTCTTTACAACAAAACTTAGAATCGTTTCAGTTTTACGAATTCAAGACATGGTAACATATTCACATTTGCTTGAACTTGGTGTTGTTCCTTGCTATGGCCTGTTGAGCCCTTTACTAATCCTGTAACGACTACAACACGCTGACGTCCCTCTTCATCATTTTTAGCAAGGCCAATTTGATATAAGAAATACGTTTTAACCACGTGGAAGCAACAAATCAAATGAGAGGAGTAGTTTTGTAGTCGGCGTGTTATACCATTTTTGTCCTTTTTATCATATTTATTATGTTAATATTCCATGTTCATCATGTTGATGTCACGTGTACATTAATGTCTGTGTACTACTAGTATGTGTATAACTTGTATGAATTTCTAAATGTCAGCTTCAGGCGTTCTGTCTCGGTGTCATATTTGACATTTAATCCAGTGTATAAATGACGTTTTTATTGATATAATGAAGAAAGTCCAGTAAAACATCCCATTAATTATGATAAAACGAAGAAAATGCTATTTTATGTATCGCGTTTCTTAGTCCATGATTATAGTTTCTTAGTCCATGATTATAGTATTGAAATATAAACAGACGACCCGAAATCGTAAAAAATTAAATGATGGTAATGAATTGGACAGATTGCTGCAAATTATAATTATTATCATTATTTTTGGAAAGTCCAGAGTGAATCAGACTCCAAAATCAGAAGCTAGTTTTTCCTAACTTACTTACTTTAGTTATTTTTTTAGATTATTAAATTAACTTGATATTCGCTTCAATTGGCAACAATTTGATATTCGTCTGATATGAATACAAAGTTTAACTAATTGCAAATAAAGAGGAAAAAATGTACAATTTCAAGCCACTTGAAAAACATCTGTTAATTAGAGCATAATCAGTTTATTTTGTTGTTTTCGAGCAGTGAATAGTGTGTGTTATTTTATAATTTAAACATCTAGTTCGGGCTGTATTTCATGTTTATGTTTCTTGTGGAAATTGTCCACAGTTTTGCATATGAATATTGTGCAATATAAATCTGCATTATGTACTTCACCACAGAAAAGTATCATTAATTAGTTCTTGTTTAAGTTAGTTGTCTGTTGTATCATTTATAATTTGATACTCATTTTCCAATATATTATTTTCCATTCTTATAAAAAAAAATCCAAACAAAAATGTCGTCTGCTATAATTACAACTGCTTTCTTTGGACAGAATAGACATCCTCGTTCTGAAAGAAAATGCGAATTATGTAATCTTCAAGAAATTGAGGATGAATTTCATTTTATTATAATTTGCAATTGTTATACTGCATTACGTAGGGAGTCAATTAAGCCATATTTTTACAGAAGGCCGAGTTTGTTTAAATTTCTGCTGTTTTTGAAGTCAAAAAATAAATCCTTGCTAAATACATCATCTTTGCAACTAAGCGTCGATATGACCTAATAAATATTTACATTTAAAAAACTATTTCTACCATTATGTGCATGATAATTTTGCTCCTTAATAGCGGACTTATGGTATTAATCATGTATTTTGAATCGTTGATTCACTACATATTAAATATATTAAAGTCATTTTTGCAACGCATTAATTAGAGCAATGCTGTTTAAATATGGATTTAAGAACGTTCTCCATATATACTTTCGTTACAACAATGTTTGTTTTCAATATGGTCTGATTTATGTATTATGAGTTTTGTATTATGACTATGTACAAATATGTATACGTCAAAAAATTATATCTATCTATCTTTTTGAACACTGTTGATTATCCTTGACTGACTTTATTCTTTCCGCTTACACTAGACATCCAAAATTGAGATCCTACTTGTTAAATTACGTAACTGGGAAAGTATGCACATTTAGAACAAGAAAAATACTCAAATCTGTGTTATATGAACATAATCATTTTCCTTCTTACTTATAAATAATAAATAACGTCCGAGTTAAAGCCCCTGTCTTAACTCATGGTCATTTATATGAACCAAAATAACAATATAAATAACCAAACTTTTTAGTATATAGATAATACATATGCTATTAGTTAATAGACGTATTTGTTTTAAATTTTCAAAATGACTAAATCATATATTTTCCTTTTATTAAGTCACGATGTGTATTACCTTGAAATCTATAATATAATGTCAATCATACTTATTGTTTGTATTGTTGTTTGTCAATAATATGTAGATCATTGTGATTATCTTAAAACCAAAAAATCAAAATGTTTAACAGACCTGTAATTATTTATTTATACATTTTTAAAACAAAATGCTTGACAATCTTGATTGGCAACATAATATAGCAAAATTGAAAATTGTTTTCAAGTGTCTAAAGAACACATTTCAAGACTGATCTCATTTTTATTCTATCATTTCCAAAAACAGTATTTTTATTAACATACGGCTCTGTATGCTGAAATAAGTGACATTCAGTAATATTGACATGTGACGTCATAATTGATGTCATACCTTATTTCCTTTTCCTTTTTTAAAAATTAAAACAATACAGTTTTAATTGAAACGGGTGTTGATTTCTATATTCAAACTTACATACTTGTAAGATCATAATTTTTACAGTGATCATATGCATTAAAAGCTCAATTAAAGTCATTTTGATCTGCATTAATTGTTGCAATACAGTCATCTCAGAAAAATATCAGAACCGGCAAAGAGCATAGTTGCCAAAAATATTTGATTTGCACTGAAACATATTCTTCGAAAGCAAGTCTTTTTTTTTACTGTATCCTAGGAAATTAGAAAAAACGCAGAATTCTGTATAATCAAGTGATTAAGAAATAATTAAGCTAGTTCTTCATTCTTAACATTGATTGAACTGCAGGAATACATTTTCTTTCTATATTTACGTCAATGAAGGCTTGAAGTTTTTTATCCCCGTTTTCTGTGAAAATGATGTGAAGAAAAATTTACTTATCTTTTTAAGTAGTAAATGTAAATAAATGACCTTGACCTTTACCCTGCTGGAGCTGAATGTGATTACACATTGCCGTCTGACCAGGATCTATATGGTTGTTAGCTTTATATATGTATTTTGATAATCAAATCCCGTTTAATTTTGAATTGCTTGTTCAACATCCTGTTGGTAGCGAAAACTTTGTATATTGATATTAAAATCCCGGATATTTTTGAATGGATTGTTCAACATCCTGTTGATAGTAGCTAAAGTTCTGTATTTTGATATTGAAATCCTGTTTAGTTTTGAATGGATTGTTCCAAATTGAAAATAGGGCAAATCCATTGCACAAATAAGCAAAAGCAGAATGTTAATAAAAAGTATGGTCTATTTTGCAATTTTGTCATGTACCCAAACTTCTTTTTATTTTTATCAGATTATAATTTTGTAAATGAACTTCATAAATGCATAGATGTATGGATGGTCGATCGGTTTCAGTGAAAAAAGGCATACATGACGCAAAAAGGATTTCATATAAATTTTGCCAGTATCAAAATTCTGTTTTATTGGGTTTTTTTTTCTATTGAGAAAGCAAATTCACATTATTTGTTCTATTTCAAAACAAGGGTATATTAACGTATTCATTTCTCTAAATGTGCCGTGTGTTATAATAGTAAGCATTTAAAACTACGCACATGCAAATTAATATTGTGATTTAACAATAGCATTACCATTGATATTGTCATTATACCACAAATTAGAACTTAAAGATTGAACAAATTACCTCATTATCTGTTAAAGGAAAATTATCTTGTTTTCCCCTTTAAAGATATATCGTTAAGGAGAATACATGTATAATGACTAAACTTAGAGAATCAAGCATTTCTTTTTTTGTCATTTTTAATGTTTATAATATGATGCTACTATTGTAAAATGATATTGCATTGACCACTTTCTTGTTTGAGATGAAAAAAACTTTAATACGATAATAACAAGTGACTTGTTTTAAGATAATGCAGTTCTTATGTTCGAATTTAATGACAATCTTTTCTTTTTATTTACGTCAATGAATGCATTGAAGTTTGTATGTTTTCTTGAAAATGATTGATAAAAAATATTATCTTTAGTGTTATAAATTTCTTATAAGCCCTTATAGGAGGTGACAGGGTCGTGTGTTCTATCAGCACGGGTAGAATAGGCTTACAACCCTTTATAATAATTAATATATACTGTCAAAAAATTTTACAAAATCTTTACAACAAATCTTTACAAAAAATAACATTTCAATGTATTTGATATTATGCCACTTGTTAAATATTTTGTAATGTACTCATGCATTTTACGTTTCAAATATTTTTGATTCAAAATCAAAGAATGTTTATTCTATCGTATCGTAAATGGTTCATATATCAAAGACAAAAGCAATACCTTCAAATAGAAGGAACTTTAAACAATGCCAAATTAACACAAATGATGTTACACGAAAAGTTTAAACTATGTTTTTACTTCTTTTTTTTTTTTAAATTACTGTTTGAAAAATTACACGTTTTCAAGCCAAATCGAGCCGATGTCAAATTAGTCCCTCGTATTCAGGTGCTTCATGTCAAACAACAAATGCGTAGGTAACAGAAGTTTTTAGACACGTTCTCGTGATGTTCTATCACCGTACAATACTTGAAACCCTTTTAATAATTGTAAACTATACATGTTATTAAAATTTTGCCAAAATCTTTACAAAAATCTTAAAAAACTATTTTCTTTTCAATGTATTTATTTTCACTTTTTATTTGATGTTTCTATTGGCAATTTACGTATCAAATTGTCAGAATGTAAAATGTATCATCGAATCAATGGTTCATATTGACAAAACAGTTAGCCTTAAATAGGATGTAACTTTAAACAAAAATTCAACGTATGATGTTGAAAGTTATTACTTATGTAATGTTTACGGGGTTTTTTTAAAATGACCGTTTTATTTTTCCTTTTCTTTGTAAAAACATAGCTTGATTTAGTGAACTGATTAAATTTTGAAAATTTCCGAATTACGTTAAAATAACCTTCATGTCAGTAGGTTCGCCCTGATTACATTGGGACATGGATTCAGCTGTTTTACATTATAATAGAAGATTATCGCCGTTTACACTTAAAAGAGTTAATATTATATATTTTAAGTACTTTATCGTAATCTTTTGGCAGTACGAAACATTTAAAAGTGATGTTCTTTGCGTTTAAAGTAAAAAATTTACGGTTGAAAGAATAAACAGCATTTCTATCATCATAAACACCAAGTTATATGTAGAAAGCTAGGACTGTATATGGGATTATATAAATATACAAGATATGAATAAAAAAAACAAAGTAAAAATGATTTTAAACGTAAATAAAAATATTTTTTTCTCATCACAAGTACGGTTATTTAGGCTTTTTGGTTCTGTGTTTTTATAAATCAAACAAATACGCAAAAACAATGCATGTGAAAACTCTATCGTCTACATTACATCACATTTAGAAATAATAATAACTGAAAATCATACAAGACAAAATATATTACATAAACACTTCCTGTTAAATTATTCTTAAACATAAAAATAAAATTTATTGTTGACGGAAACTTTTTTTACAGACAAATAGGTTGTTAAATTTGATTTTCGATTTTTAGGTATAACTTGTAGCTAGAATGTAAATGTATGTATTCTTCTACAATTATAAAAGTTACAGGTAGTATGATATCTGTGTAACAAGCAATTAAAATCTTCATTTTCGATTTAATTTCATAAGATCACGCCATCGTCATTTCTAACATCCTGTAAACTTAACACAAATGCTCCTAAAAATGATAAAGATACACATTGTTTTATCTTCTTACTTTGTTTATATGACTTGCCTATGCATGTAAAAAAACAAATATATATTAACCTGATGATTTCCTTAAATGAACTTGTCCTGGTTCCATTTTTGGAGATTTTTTTTTTCAGCTTGAGAATCTAACTGATATTTTTTCTTGTAAAATATGTTCTTGTAACTTACTGCATGAAGGCAGACCCGTTGCTAATGTTGAGAGAACTTGTTGGTCAACCCTTCTGCCAAATATGTTATACTATTGTATTGTAACTGTCTGTACATGTATCTAGTATATGTTTCCTTTGTTTTGGCGATAAAAATGTTTAAATATAAAATCATTTTGATAAAATCAATATGCAATTTTATTCAGCCAAAAGTATTGGCCTGGTCAGACTGCACAAAAGTGTTGTTTTGTCTAGGACTATACTGGTGACAAAGGCTGGTTACTTTTGTAATGTTGTTGAGCATTGTATGGTGTAAGAGTAATATGAACATTCAGATCAAAATACATTTGAGCAAACAACTTGTATTTTAACATGTATTTATAATGTTTTAATTATATCTTTTAAATTCATTTATCTTTGTTACTTTTATATCTAGTTTTATAGACATTGACATGATCAGGGAGTTTCACTTAAACATATTTTATTCCAAAACATACACAAAACATGATATACATACATTCAACATTTTATACTATTGGAATGGATTATAACGAAATAAATCAAATCTTATGCAGCTTTTCTACAAGTCGATTATAAAATTTAAAACAAAGAAGACGCATCAGTTAACAGAAACAATGTGTATGGCTGAATATAAAGAAAAAACTATGAAGTAAATGAACAGTATTTAGAGTTAAATAAAACTATTTATATCGTAATGTGTTTTTTTAATGTATCTTTATTTATATGAAAGAATATAATGTATGAAATTAACTTACAGATAAATGAACTTATTGTATTTTTACGCATTTCAAACAATGCTCGATAAAACAATGATATGTATAGGGTGATAGATCTTTTTTATTTTAAATTAATAGATCCCTATTATGACATTTTATTTAAGTAACAATAGATTTAAGCACAATTATTGACATGTGTTCTTTTGAAACAAATAGATTGTGGTGAAATTATTTTTGATATTTGATATTTGAATTAGACAGATTAGGGGCACGATTAACGTAAGCGGGTGCTAGAACGTTTTAAAAACTTATACAATTTGTGTTCACCCATTGACTCTAATCCCCCGGCATCGTTATAACTTCACAATGGATTAGTCAAACTTTCCCTAATGTAACTGTAAAAAAAAATTATTTGTATCTCCGGATTAGTTAAGAAAACCCAAAATAGACACAAAATTCTCTTTATTTCGAAGTAAGCTTGCTGAGTCAATCTTAATCTTCAGTGAAATAATCGCACTTTTACCGAGTTTCACCTTATGTCATTCTCAAACTATAAATTTTAGTGCAGCAAATCATGTAAAATGGTATTTTTAAATGCTAAACTTTTCTTATTTCAAGGTTGTTAAAACTTTGCCAACACATGTTTTACCATAGTTATAGCCATAATTTGTAAAGATGTACAGGTACTTAAACTATGCGTATAAAAGATTGTTTGGAATGGAATTTAGGTCAAATAACAATTCAATTTTATACAAAGCTGTATTACGCTACAAGGTAATTTAACATGATTTTCGCATTATTGTTCAACACAATGCCATTAAGATAATGGCTATATTCTACAGTTGAATAACCTTTTGTAGAGTATTATTGTTGAATACAAGTACACACAAAAGAATTGGCAAATCGTATATTGGCTACAACAAACAATACCGATTCAATATATTTTTGCTTTGACAAATTGATATTTTCATGTATATAAGTATGTTTTATGATACTCTTGTCTGCCTATTAAATAGTATAACAATGATTTCTATTGAGTATTCAAAACAGTTTTTTTTATTATTTATATTTTGTCCTGCTTTAACAAATATCTTCTCGTATCATCATATATGCAAATTTTAATAAAATTTTAAAGTGCTATAACACGTCGATTTGTTTCACACGAAATATTAAATAATCATTTTGACAGCACATTAACTTGCCTATATGAGCAGATTAAAAATTTTATTTTACATTTTAGCTTCGACTGAAAAAAAGTTTTAAACACAACAGCTTACGCTAAATTAACTTGTCGTGTTTTCCTCTTCCACAAAGTAGGTTAATGGAAGTTTAAAGAAGACTTAAAACAATTGATGTTCTTAAACTGTTTACACGTATGTTTACCAATGACCATGTAGTTTGTTAAGTGTCTGACAGAAACACTGTTTTACTGTTTTATACTAATTTTGGTGACGTTAAAAAACATTGATACATATGTTAACAACCATTATATTTTGTTTATATTTATTTAATATCCGATATTGAATCATACAACACCGTCTTATGTACTAATATATTTTGCATTTTCTTTTTTTCTGAAAATGAGAAAAACGAACAAACAAAACAAAAAACAAACACACACAAAAAAGAAAAAAATAATATTGTTTCAATACACATGTATATATATTCATATATACGAGCACGTACATATATACTCACATATATAGGGGTTATGATATTTTGCGTATTTACGATGTAATATGTCGTTTATCTATGATAAAAAATTTAATGAACAAGGTAAGCGAACCTTTCAGTAGTATATATTTTGTAAATACCACTTTAGCTATTTCCTGAAAAACATATGGCTAATCTGTTTACAATTAGTTAAAAATTGTAAACTTCATAAATTGTACATATTTTTGTATACGTGAAATATATACACAAGCATATGTTTTAAAATTTGAATTGACGAGTTACGTACCATTTTGACACAAAGATGTCATACCTGATTTATTTACAACCGACAGTGTCATTACAGTACGTTTCGGTTGTGTATTCCCCTTAGGCGAAAAATACTTGTGATTCGGAAATACCTGTAAGACAGTTAATAGCTTATGTATTTTGCATTTCCTCATGTTAAGGTCGAAACAAATTATTCAATAAATTGTTTGCTTAGCATCTTATTGACTGCATATTAATTATAAAGATATGAGTTTCTTTCGGTATTGAGAGTATAATCAATAGTATAATGTCTTATCTTAGTGTTTTTTCGGTATTGGTGGTATAATTGGTATACTGTCTTAATCTAACAATTTAGTCATGAAATTACGTTGTTAGTTTTATTACTTTAAAAACTGGGTTTTTGTTTGAAATATACATTAGCAATAACATTAGTGTTGACATCAAATATTAATGCTTGTGTTTGAATAAGAAATGAATGATTGCTTTATCATCGTAATATTCTGCAATGTTTTTTTTGTTGTTGTTTTTTAAACAAAATCTTGTTATGCTAAATAATATATGGAACATGTTTTAAATAAAATTATTGAATAATTTCAGTTATTAGTAAATCTTATTTAGTAAGATATTGACCAAACCGTAAAATACCTACAATTCAAATAACTTGCATCTACACAAAATATGTTTATTACACGATTTGTCTGCAATCTATTTCTCTTACAAAAGTGTTGCATACAAACTTCATATGATCAAAACATCTGTTTATATGTTGTTACATCGATGGTTTATGTAAGAATTATATATCTGATTTATCACACGTTCAGGTATTTTATTGCCCAACCATTATTCATTTGTTATAATAAATATATATTGTGCAATAAATTGTTTGCGTTTGCTTTCAAGTAATATACAATATGATTTATTGATTACCACAGGGCGGATAACGTCTAAATATTCACTGTATATATTTGCGAGCTATATCAATCTGTTTTTGGTTTGACACGTACAAATCTAACATAGAAACCTTTATCACTCTATTCGTTAGTTTGTAGATTGATTGTTTCATAACATGTCGGATGGTCATCCGATATGATATTTTTGCACTCTTTTGACATCAACACCTTTGCAGATGTATGTCATAGTGTTCATATATAAAATAATTGTGAATCTATATTTGTAGTCACTGTTAAGTTTTAATCACAAGTTTGATAAATATTGATAATTTTATCTTATCAAACCAATCATTCGATTTAAAAATGTCAAAGGTCAAGAATGATTTTATATGACATACAATGGTTTCCTAAATTCAAAGGTATAATATTTTAGAATAATTATAATATATGTTGTGTTAATGTTCCTCAACAAGGTTTTCTTTAGAATTACTCATATATCGCCAATTGCAATAATAGTAAAAAAGTCTAGAAAAGGGGTTATCCCTCGGAAGCATGACTCACAACAAAATAACACGAAAACTTTAGACTCGGTTTGATTGTGGCCGTACATGAAGAATAATGAACGTGCAACATTCCCCATCCACCTTAGCACCATCTTAACCGGTACTTAGTTTTCAACACTTAAAAATGCTGGAAACAATGATCCAGAAGGACAAGGAAAAATATAACAACACTGAAGTGAAGATAGGGGCATCAAAAAATGGGGTGATAACTGTCATATGACATATAGATTTTAACCCTTACAACCCCAAAAGTATATCTTTCAATCTGAACAAAGCCATTCATCATTTTTGAGGGAATTTTCAAAATATTTACATACATGAAAGCAAACAGCGAAGATCTTGATCCGCAGGTACAGATGTTCCAACTGATAATGGTCTGTGGTTATAATAAAAAAAAGGTACAAAACAATTGAAAGGGGTATACTGTTTAAGAAACGCTTCGTATCTAATAAAGATCATTATAGGTTTTGAAATTCTGTATATTCAACAAAATATTCACTTTAACATTAGTGTAATTAAATTGAAAATTGTGTTTTACAGACAGCAATAACTATGATATCGTAAAGTAAAACATTGAAGACTCGTTTGTTGTTTCATTTCTTTAAGGCAATGTATTGTACAGGGTTTCTCAAGCTCTCTAGCCAAAGTTTGAGACATATCCCAGAAAAGAACACGATTGCACTTTTACATTGGTTCAATATGGATTGATCTAATACCATAAACAATTATGTTGATAGAAGCTAGTAGCAAACGAGACCACAAACCACGAAATAACTCCATATGGATATTGTCGGTAACTATGAGATACATGTTCCGATATTAAATAGTTTTACAAAGCAGACATTTAATTGTTCTAGAACAAAATATTATAATTCAACATATAACTGATGAAACTAAATCAACTTGATTAAAATATCTTTTCCTAGAAATATTTTTTGTATGAATATCCAAATAATTAGTTTTATTACATACTTATAAATGAAATATTGAGAAATATTGATGAAATAAAATGCGTATTTTTATTTTCCGTATTTTCACTGTAAAAATTTATTTTTCACTGCAGTGAAACATATTTTCCGTATTTTCACTGGTGTCTTGCCGAACTACTTTCTTTTTAATTCTGCCGGTGCACAAAATTTAAGGGAAAGTCTATCAAATTGTAATGTCAAAAAAGAGAAAAATGTATATAATAAACAGAAAATTCAAGTTTTTTTCTATAGATACATGATTTATTTTCATCTTGTGGCATGAAAATTACCATATTTCACTCGTGGCTACCGCCACTCGTGAAATATTTATTTTCATACTACTCTATGAAAATAAATCATGTATTTATAGAAAAAACTTGAATATCTTCTATTTATTGTTGTTGTTTTTTTTTTTTTTATAAATATATGAAATTCCTGTCACTGTAGACCAATCCACTTGAATAATTCATATTCTTTTTTGAACAAATTGATATTCATAATTTAAAAAATATACTTTTTATGACAAATATAACATTTATTCATGCAAATGGTAAATACTTAAAAGCGTATAAAATTATTATCACGTTTCAGAATGCCTTTAATAGATTAAAGATAGAAACTGGAAGTTGGCAAAAATCAGAAGCATTCACCGTTGGTTAATGAAATTGTAATGTTTGTTTTAAACGAGAAGATGAATTTCACGTCTAGGATTTATTTAAGAAATCAAAATTGATGACTCATAATTAATATTTGGTATATTGATGTAATATCATTTAAATTGATATCATAATATGATTATGTATAGCTTCATCATGATATACCTTATCATTTCTTGACTCTTTTTGTAATTTCATGTTATTTATGTACGAGTATAAGTCATGCTAAAGTTTGCCAGAATAAACGTTATTTTATTATCGTGTACTGATGCACATATTCCCTTCATGTATTTCTAAAAGACATTTTTTTTTTCTTTTTCTTTTTGTTGTTTTTGTTGTAGTTGTTGTTTTCCTCTATAACTAATTTGCTTTGATTGAAGCAATGTTTTTAAAGTAAATAGTAAATGAACTTTTGCATTATTATGATACCAATTCATAAAAAAGTTTAATTGCAAAAATAGTATTTTTAAAATATGTATGACCATTATGCAATCATACTCGTGACAAATATGAAAAGTTATCCTTTAACCTTTTAGCCAACCCTTTTTGAAAAATAAAGTTTCTATAAAGATCCTTTTTGTTTAATTGCTTATCAAAATTATTTCTCTCATTCAAAAATTAATAAATACTGAACGGATGGTAAAAATGGACAATAGAGCAAAACAATGGACATTGCTCACTTATTTTAAAAGAAAACAAAACAAACAAATAAAACAAAGCATTCACGTGATGCTTTTTACATTGTTTGAGGAAATAACCAACAACTTAGTTTTTAGTTTGTCATATAATGATATCATTTTTTCATATAAGTGTCTAGCTTGTTAAATTATGTGCACATTTACTTAACATATTACCTTAAAGAAAAGCCGGAAAGGAAAGTACAATTGTAAAGCTTTCGTTTTCAAACCAAATAAATGATTATTTTCTATTACCCTTTTACAGATCAAACAGAATAGGTTTTTTTTTTCTTTCTAGAAATTGTTTATTAGGCTAACATATGATAAATGAAGCATATTAAAAAGTAAGTTATACGATTCTATTGATAATTCATTCACTAAGTAAAGAAAAATGTTGGAAATATACGAATTCCTTGACAAAATATACAATACAAGCGTTTGTTCAAGATGATTTACAATGTACCGTGATCTTAAGCTGAGGAGGCATTTTGCAAGGCTTGAAATTGTGTGCTGATGAATTTTCTTTGCCTCAGAAATAGAAAGTGATGCTTTCCTTTGTTTCATTATTTTTTCTTCCACCAGAAATTATGCCTTTATACTGAATATTTAAAAAAGGTAATAAACAATAGGCCTGTCTCCGTCATAATTAATAGCATTATAAGATTAACTGCATGATAAAGCTATTGCAAGCTTGCACATCGAAGTCGACAAACGCATGTCAAGGTTTTGTAAATGACCGATTTAACTGTCTGCAGAATCGTGTTCTATTTTTAGAAACAAGTGAGCAGCCGCGCTGGCTGTATTCTATGATAATGCAATACAATTTGTTAGTTTTTGTTTCTTGTCCGGGGTCTATCAGACATATGCTGTACACGCAGATGTAAAAATGCAATGCTTTCTAGAATTACAAAATAGCTGCAATATATTGTTTGCATACTTGTTTGATGATTTTACAAATGATTATAAATGATATAATATATTATAACGTTTATGATTTGTTTCCGTTCACACTTTAGATGGATGTCTTAGATAAAACATTTAAAGCAAAAGTAATTGTATATTTCTTGATTGAATATACAACAGGATGTTATGTTGTTGCCTCAAGGGATGATCATTGTAATATATGTATAACTATGTACATATAAACAATAATCTAAACTTATTACATAAACTCTGTCTTTTAAAAGGGCACGTCGCGTGTTTTGATGTTGAACTTTAGTTGAATTTTGTCTTTTAATTAGCTTAGAACAATTGAGTAAAAATGATATAAAAAAAACATTTCTGTCATTTGTAAGTCATTTTATAATTATAAAAGCAAATGCAATTGTCATGTTCGTCCTTTGCAATGAACAGAATCATCTACGAAAACAATCAAACAGTTCAAGTCATGTCATGCTTCGGTCACTACACATATTTTAATGGGAAAAGACAAATGATAACTTGTTTTTATTTTGTGTGTTTTTATGGAATATAAAAAAATAATCTTATTTTGTTTAAAGATTCATGTTCAAAGAGCCTTAATCACTCTTAGTTATAAAATTTTTGATAGTGTTCATGAGTATTTATAATTCATAGTGTATTACAATAAAGATAATATGACAAACTATGAACACAGCTTTTTCGTTCTATTTATAGATTTTTCTCTCCCAGTCGTATGCAACACAACGTGATACGTCTCTTAATCATACCGTACAAATAACATATCTATAGCGTCTATGTTTACACAGCAAATATCGTCTGCTTGATCGATAAGCGAACTGTAGAATGTTATAAACATGAAGCGAAATAATGTTGATATCTTCTGGGCATAGCTATTTATACGCTCTAAGTTAAAAATTAAATAAACTCGGCAATATTTTACGAATTGTTAACTAAATTAGATAACGTTTGTATATAGCAAACGTTCAGTTTGATTTTTGTTTGTTTTTGATTTGTGATACTAACGTTATTTTTATTGTGTTTTTAAATCAACGTTTTGAATAAATAATATTTTCAATATTGATGAAGTGTAAAATCATCGTTGAAAGAAACAGACGCGCCTTTTATTGAATACATTAGAATATAAGTCCCAGGTCAAATGGAAAATGTTGAAACTTCTATTGACCTTGTCCTTGTTTAAATACATGTAGTTATATTTCCTCAACGAACAAGAATATGGTTAAATGCATGCTTTTGTTACAAAATGAACCATAGAATGTTGCATTTATTATACTTATATCATAAAGTATACTTTGTATTCTTTATTCACATTCCAGCAATTGTTTATAAGTTAATGAGGGTGTAGACAATCAAATTCAATGGGAATTGCGTTAGTTCATTATTCTGGTTTATTAGCGGTTCCTCATCATTCTGGTTTATACGCGGTTCCTTTTAATATATGTTTTCGTCATATTTAGGAGGTCTGTCAATCAAACTAGATCACAAACCAAGAATTACCAATTTCTCCGCAAGTGGCCACCTACAAATCCAACATGAATCGGTAAGAGACAAATGACCATTATAATCCGAGATCAATTGTCACGGAGGATTTGAATAAGAAAGAACAAATTTATGATGTTTTGCCAAGCAGTATTTTCGTAGCAATAACATACGTTATGGAGCCTAATTATTTGTAAATATGACCATGAAACAAGTCTGAACCATAAACAAACTTCCTTGGAAATCACTGTTGTTTCAAGGACACCACAAATGACGAAAGCTAAAATGAAAATATATGTGTACTCTCTGATATATATGTGCACAAGAAAAATTGTCCTTTTTTGACGCAACAAAGCACCTTGTGACACAATACTGCCATATAAATGTTTGTGGCGCAATAGAGCCTGACGGAATGGAAAAGCTTATGCTACTGACGTAACAGAATAATAATGATTTCGAATTGATTTCGTGTCAAACGTTAGCCATAAGATTTCAATGTCAATCATTATTGGAGGGTATAATAATCTTTACAGTTGAACGTAAAATAAATATAGTTTATTTTTATTTGGCCACCATGGGCAAACACTATAGAAAATTTAAAACATATACTATTCTTAGCGTTGAATACATGTACAAAACTCACTTAAAATTAATTATTAAGTATTAATTATCAAGAAATCGACAGGAACTTTGTGCAGGTTAAAAATGTTTATTATACTTAAAGCTATAAGGATGTGAATCAGGTGGTATTTCGTCAAAATAGAACGTTATATGATTAATTTGATTACAATTATTAATTACGTATACAAGTTCAATTAATAATGTACTATCATGTGTGTGAGTGATTTTGTGCAAAATAAGATATTTTATGTTAGTACAGCCGAATATTGCAAATAAGTAAAAAAAAAACACCTGCAATTTTATAATCATCTTACGTTTTAGCTGATACACATGTCAAAATTGACCTATTTAATTTTGTTTAATAGTATTTTTTTGATATTTGAGGATGAAATGGGTAATGAACACGTGCAGTTATATTCAGACGGTTTTTTTTTTGTTATAAAATACTTTTTCGAGAAAACTTAGGAAACAAATAAACAGCTGTGTTGTTTGTTTTGCAATATTAAATGTGAAACCTTGATATTAAAAATAAGAATAGAGAAACTGTAAACCATGATTTGGCAACTGGTAGAAAAAAATTATATATCAAGTAATAATAGCGCTGCATAATGTGACATTTCAACGAATAAAAACATAAGAGATGTAACTGTTTCATGAATTGTTTGCATTAATTTTTAATTATGATATAATTTAGATGAAGAGCATGTGCATCATATAGCAGATAGTTTTCCCTGAATAATAGATGCAATGTAACCAATATATATTACATTGCCTTTAGCTTTTTATCGAATATACAAATACAAAATCTTTCTTGTCTAAAATAGTATCAAATTAAATATAATGAATGAAAATTACAAAGGGTAACACACAAAAAATATGTGGTTACGGAATCATTTGACGGAAAAGTTATATTTCAAAACAAGCATATATAATACACTAGGTATGACACGACCTTCCTCTCAAACCAAGCAGAACCAATCAGAAAATGTAATACATTTGTCTGAGGCAAATGAAGCTCAAACCCCTTAGTCTGTAGGTGGCGACGGAAACGACAAGATGAGCCGGCACACCCAAGCCGTCCGATCATGATTCGCTTTTAAGTAAGTACATGCGTTGTATTTTTAGAAAAAATCCCTTTAAAGGATGAACGGCTGTGTCCTGGTTAAAAGTTTACAGCGAAACTTGCAATTCTACAATACGTATACTTAACCCGTTTCTCTTGCTTGTCTTTAAATAATTTCATTGATTTTTTTTTCGTGGTTTCATAGTTTATTTGAATAAACAAGTGAACAACTTTTGACATTGGCTGGGTTCTGGAATAAATACAGAGATATTGTGTCTCGGGTAGGTTCAACTATCACGTATTCTTAGCGCTTGCTTGCAGCGTCCAAAAACAACAAGCAAATGGTTTTCACATGTTACGGTTATAACATGGATTACAATATTTAATAAATAATTGATTTAGAATTGATGAGATAATTTACCTGATTTTCGTGCTTGTAGTTATATAAAAAGTTACATTAAAATAATCAATAGTACCCCATAGGAGACAACGAAGAGAAAACGAATAAAATAAACGAAAAATAAAACATTTAATATTCTAATTTGTTAATTTTGACATGGCAAATAATTGATTTTGAATTGATGAGATAATTTACCTGTTTTTCATGCTTGTAGTTAAATAAAAAGTAACATTAAAATAATTAATAGTATCTCATAGGAGACAACGAAGAGAAAACGAATAAAATAAACGAAAAATAAAACATTTAATATTTTAATTTGTTAATGATTTCATTCTAGTGTTGATAAATAACATTTGATTTTTTAGTTACACCATAAACCCTTTAAGCACAAGGCATTTCGTTCATTCAAAAACAGGACATATATTAAAGGCTACAAAAATCTATTTATCTACGTTCATTCTGAACCATAGCTTTGCGACGTGGACATTTATAACCAATTATTATAATAAGTACATTATAATAAAGAATGTATTTGTTATTAAGAGGGTCACATAAGTGCATGCGTGTGCAAAGAAATTCATTGCATAGTTTGTACGGTTGTCAAGTGACACTTACACTTTTGGCAGTCGTTTTTATAAATGTTATGGTGTTGTAAATATGATTGCAATAGATAGCAATACACAATTTGTTTTGTAAATAGTTGCATTTTTATGATGATGTACATAAGAAATAAGAGCATGCATTATTATCTAAAATTTGTCTAAAAAAGTAAAATAGGCATAAAACTTCGTATAAATACTTCCTTTTGATTGGCTTGTTCCATTTAATATGATTTTAGCGTGAATCATGTTTTACCTTTCTACGTTTTGTACGTATACCTATCTTGATTTATAATTAATTGCTTAAAATGTATGGAAATTTCATTATTATGATCAGCAATGTTTTCTCCGTAACAATGAAAAAAAATTATTTGACAAGTTCGTTAAAAACGAAATTAGTGCTTGATAAATTGTGCTAAAGGTAAAATTATATCAGCGAATAATAAAATTCATATTTCTTATTATCTAAAACGCGAAAACTGTTTGGTTTTATATATAATATAAGCACAAACGAACAATAAAATTACCTTCTTTTATTTTAGAATTTAATATGTCTAACTTAAAGAGATTAATTTCATTATATTATATCAAATGAATAACATAAAAAGATATTCTATATATCTTTTATTAACTTAAAATACACGACTTCCCCGGTATATTAAATTTTGTGATTATCAATTCCATGATTTATTGACAGGCAAAAGACATCAAAATATAGTTTATGTATTTGCATTTATTCTGAAGCATATAAAAATTCAATCGGGGCGCGAAGCTTTGTAAATGGATTGTACCTGGTTCGTGTGTAACACTTATTATTTCAAAAATTTGAATAATTTTATTCAAAAGGTAATGCCTCGTTTCAGTGTAACCTGCAAAATGATCTCTATTTTCTTTCATTTTTGTACAACTGTCGTGTGTAAGGTAATTACACTGGAAATAGTCTTGCACTTTCGTAGGTTATCCTTGACCGTCCGGTCTAAAGAAAATCAATCAATCAATCAATTAGACGCAAGACGTTGGTATGAGAATTAAACTTGTTGTAACATATCAACTCAAAATATTTGAACATTTTATGAAAATATAATGCCGTTTGAGGTAGCTGCTAAATGCTTTTTTCTTCATTTCTACAACCATCGTGTGTAAGCGTTTACACGGATGCATAGTTTCGTGGTTCCTTTGCGTTTTTTTGCTTCATTTCCTTTACGAAATTCTTGAAAAACCTGTTGAAGACATTTGAGTCGAAACGTTGTGATTTTTAGTAAAACAATACATTTTTAAATTGAAAATTGAGTTGATGTCTTTATTCAAACTTTGAAGTAATGTCAAAGTTTTAAACAAAATAGCCCGTTACCTTAATTGTGCTTAAAATTCAGATCCAGCGAACTGCTATAATTTGTATAATTGTTCATCAGAGACTTATTGTTAAATCTTAAATACGTCTTTTGCTGAAATGTAGATGTGAGAGTAACTTATAAGAATTGTGCTTTTGCCATATTCACATTCATTGTTATTTATTATTTAATTTTGTATTTATATGTATTGTGTTTAAATAGACGAGGAGGGACGAGCTCAAGTCTACAAATAAAGGTTTTGTTCTGTTCTGTGATAAATCACAATATTAATGCCACGTGTAATTTTCTTCTTAATAAAATTAAATATTACATGTATAAATTTGTAAACGTAACTGTCGGTAATAATAGCAAACGTTTTCCAACATTTTTTGTTTAAAGTAACTTAGAAAAAGATAAACTGAAGTCATTTTTACAAAAGTGGCCGATCAAAATGATGAAAATTTGACAATATAGAGTGTGTGTATCAAAAAACAGAAACAAAATAATGTATATATTCATTTACGAACAATAACAATCCAGTATTATTGAAAAAAACTGAATGTGCTCGTTTGTAATTCTATCATTGTCAACATTAAAAAAAATCTTATTTTGGTATTAGTACATTCAAATTGAAAATGTATAACTATTTTAAGCTGAATGCGTGAAGTGTGACATTTACTGAAAATTGACACGGCATCACCATGAAACTAATTGTTTATGAAAACAATAGAAGTGTTTCATAAAATTCAAATGTCACGAGTGTTCATACACACGAGATTTTATTTCAGGAATGTTAAGTATAACTTTAATTTCCTGTCGTGTGAAGAATTTGTTGTTAATAGTTGTTTCCAAATAAAGAGCTTATCTAAATTTCAATAAACTTATCAAAGACATTTGGAAACATATCTGCCCATTGCGAAATATGTCTCAAGTTTCAAGTTTTCAAGTTTTATTTACATATTCTCTGTTTAAACAAATCTGCCCATTGCGAAATATGTCTAAAACGAACTTAAATTTGTATTACGAATATTGTCATCGTATAGATATGTTTAAAATATTTCACTCAAGGATAGAATTAAATGAATTGATTCCTCCAAATGGTTTTAATTAACAGAGGCGAGTAAAATCATTATGAAAAATGTTATCGCTTTCTTAAAGCACACCAATGCACGACAGGTTGAAGATTTTAATACCTTAAGATCGAAATTCCATGAATTAAAGATTACACGAAAGTAATCAATGGTTGTTAAATTAGTTACGGAAATTTAATTTTATATAATCCTTTGTAAAACACTTAACATATAATATACGTGTATGTTTAACATTTACACGGATTGTCTTTTCGTGGTTAAAATTAATTGGTATCTTAAATATTAGAGTGATTTCTGTTTTCACGACTTCTTGCTTTAATGCTGCTGCAACCCGTTTCATTTTTTTGTCTTTTTCTTTTTCTGTTTTTGTTTCATTTTTTTGCTTTTGTAATCTATGTAATTGTTAATTACTGATTTTACTGTGTTTATATTTATAAATAGCTGTTGTGTATAAAATACAAAATCAGTGCACGACACTTTCAATTTTTTCTATTCTTGCTAAAATCAATAAATATACGTCGTATCTTTATGTTTGATTTGCTTTTACATAAACTTATCGCGTTATCTTACGATTTTATTACATATATATTCTAAATTTGATTAAACATAGAGATGGTATATATCAAATTGTTGACTTTTGTAAATTATATCTGAAATCAAAACTGGCAAACAGTTTACTCATACTTTTAAATACAGAACAGCCATTAGTTATGTTACTCTTTAACCTTATTGCACTAATGAGATATGATAGCGTTTCAATTTTTGAACCCTTTGATATTTTTTACGAATGAAGCAAGATAAATTACCATAGATAAAAAGTCAGTTAAACCCATATTCACCTTATAAATAGTAATAATACCAATGTTTAATGCAAATATAGATGAACAATAATCGTATTTTCTTAAAGTTCTATCTTTCAATGAAATTAGTATTACTAAGAAGTATTAGAACCTTTTCTATTGACGCAAGTATAATAATTGGAATGAAAATAAACATATCATTCCACATGCAAGGGATCAATTTTTGGTGACCAATTATATATCTTTTTATGTAAATGGCATGTTCTTTTCTGCTTTGTTCTAAACAATGTCAGTTGCCATCTAAGACAGATTGTAAAAGCATTGAACACAAATCGATTGTAAATGTCCATCGCCCTATTGTAACAATTATTCAATATTGCGAAATTTTCAAAAATATAAATCATAATCTAAATTATGTTAATACATTTCGATGTAAAGTGATAATCACGTTCAAACAACGTTGAAACCTGTGAAATAGAATAGACATATTATTTCAACAAATGGTATATAATTTTATCATTATCAAAAATATATGTATTATGAAAACTTTTGCGTGTTATCAAAAAGTCCATTTCTGTCTTATTATTACTATGATATATCATAAAAATTATATTCCTTTTTGTAGTTTAAGATTACTAAAACAATTAGACATTAAAATATGAAGTATCTTATAATGAATGTGTAAAATCAATATGTAAATTAAATATCCGATAAATAGATTATATTGATTTTAAAACCATTATCTACTAGCTTGACAAATTTACTTCTATTTCTAATAGTTTTTGTGATCTATTGTTTTAACAATATACGTTATAATGTATATTTGTCTACAATACTTTACTTATTAAGACGCATTTTTATCTACGTCTTTTACACGCTTTTTAACACTTATACATTCAGAAACTGAGTACTGCTCTGTTGAAGAAGTTAGAAATAGTTGAATTGAATTTAAAACTTGCATTGTTTTATTAGAAATAATAACTACATATGGTCGAATTTTGGTATACAACAATAATTCTGTTTACTTTTACATGGCTGAATAACGCTGTGTGCAATTTATGAATATTTGTATGACTACCCTAATAAAGAAATGACCAAAATAAAAAAGAACTTCCCTTAGATAATTATGATTATTTTATGACTTCATGTAATCTTAAAATGCAGCTAACTTTATAAAATGGGGTATCACTTTTATACGACATGCATCTTCGTCAATGTTCACTTTAAAATATTGCATTGATAAATGTACAGTTTACAGTTTTAATGATAAAAACATTAGTTAAAAAACACATAAATTTAGTGGCGTACATATATATGTAAAGCATACATCAACCCCAGAGAAAATTTATATAGCACAGGTATGAATTGGTAAGATTAAAGTTAAGATGTAAAGTTCAGATTTATGCTTCAAATGGATCATTCTACCAATCAATATCTTGTCTAAATATACAGGAATATGTATGATATTTTACAAAATCTATCAGTCACATTGATCATAAATTACCGACAAAATTTCAAAAACCTTCTGTACAATATCGAACAATATAAACCTCTAGATAATCTCTAGCGTGGCAGATTTATGGGTCTTATCTGTTATTGATATTTACAGTACGGTATGTAATCAATTATATTTCAAATATTTGATATATAAATGACTATACTCTAAAACATTTTTTTGTGTTTGTTTCCGAACAAATATATATATACAAATTAACTTTTCAACAATTCAGTAGTAGATATTATAGTTCTGGTGTAAATTGCTTTTAAATGTACAATGAAAGGGACAAAGACGTCAGGAGATTGTATATATAATATTGCAATTTGCTTGCCTAAATAAAGAGATTTTTTTTTGTACTTGTAAACCATACCAAAAACAATACTTTGTTTAAAAGTATATTATTCAGTCATATGATCTCCTATTTCAACTCTAATTTTGAACCTTTTACAGCATAGTTGACATTTTATTACGTTAAGTCACGCACATGGCTCCACTTAATGGGCATTTAGCATAAATATATGTCATAGTAATTTGAGCATGACGAAATTTTTTTAAACAGCAGCTATTTTTCTTACATGAAATATTTAATACGATAGCGGATTTCTAAATACACAATGTATACATATGTTTGTGAAGTCGACCGTAATATACTAAATTACATCAAAGTAAATTTGTAACCTACACGCCTTACATATTTATAACCCTGTGATAAATTACATATAAACAAAGAAGTCATTTTGTAGCTTAGCAAAACGAAAGATGTTATTCATTACTGTTGTTCTTATGTATCTTTTATATATGTGTTTTGCTAGATTGTTTAACTCTATAAAATTAACTGTGTAATAACTTCCACATGAGTCGGTACCTCTAAGTGGATTATTTATACAAATTCTTCCTTACTTAAACTTATTCAATACATAATCTTGTTTCAATCACTTTAGCTAGTTTCGACGGTATAATCAAATGATTTAAATTTCCGCAAGGAAATACATTTGAGACATTTACTAAATTAATTGTATCACGATAACTGACAGCTAAATGAATTCGTAAATACAATTAATGTAGATTACGAGAAGGAAATGCATCTTAAATATTCGTCTGAAGATCATTTTGTGAGATATATGTTACGAAAAACATTTGTATATAAAACTATCGATATTATCTGGTCATATCTTATTACATTGTATTCAATAACAATACAACAATTCAATAACAATACAACAATAGGTCTGTCTATGTTAAGCAAATACATCCGTGTGTATTATGTATAGAAACTATTGCCGTTTCTATGCGAATAAAACATGTATACCTTGCCTTAAGGAAGATCTTGAATAAACGAATTACACACGTCTTCACAAATTGCCCAAGGCGTGTTTGTCGCCGTATTTTGATAAGTAGGAGCGTTTAAACATTGAATGTTTGTTTAACGATGTATATAATTAACATATGTGTAGTCAGATACAAAAAAGAACTTAATTTTGTCATCAGATCAATAGTAAGTAGCTGAATGTATGTTGATGTTAATACATGAAATAAACTTCAGAATGAATATATATCAATACATGTAATAATGTTAGCATATTCTTTACATATGAATTCAATAGTATAGAATATTTCAATCTGATATACCAGAAAAACAACTTAAGCGGGTATGTATCTATCGTCTATGTATAACAAAATAAATAAGAATTTAACAAATTACACACGTTTTATTTAAATAAGACTTTACCATACCATATTAATAATATAGTTGAATACATTAATGTGCATGCTTAACAAGTTAATCAGCATTATTGGAAATATTCATTATGGGGAAAATTATGTGATATCTTGTTCGGGAAAAGCTTTCTGAAACTTATTATACATGTACATTTTTCGCACTTACAAACATAAAACATGTTCCTATTAATTTCCTTGAAATCAAAACAAAAAGAATTAAACTGTTTGTGTTATAAATAGTGGTTCTGACAATCAAACACAATACTAAGTAGTAATAAAACGCAACATATAGATTTAGCCTATATCATTGCCCCAATTCAAACAACACTACACAAGCTTAATTTCCTGACATCAATATAAGATTTCATGGATCATTTGCTTTTTGGATAGATAGGGTTTTTTTTCTTTTACGGGTGGGGTAGGGGTGGGTGGAGAATCCTGGCTATTATTATCTTTAGAGACCAAAACCTAACGAGAGGTTGGTAAAATGGTTCTGCATGGGCTACTCTAAACAAATGTTCGAAAATTAATGTTGATTAAAGGTTCTTAGGTGATACAGAATAAATGTTATCATCAGTTCAACAGTTTAATTGTAAAAAAGGTGTATCTCTCAAAATACGCTAATGTGCACAATGTCTTCATGACCATCAGTTTTTATGGTACTCGCTTTTATCATTATTATTTGACTGTTTAATTTAAAGCTGAAAGACATGAATAATTCATTTATGTATGGAAGCTCCTTTTGTATGATACAGTGTATATCCTGTTTCAATATCATCATTTTAAGTTGTGAGCTTAGATGTTACGATATCTAATCAGAATTATAAGATAAATAAGTTCAGAGGTCAACAGCACCTAACCTTTGATAGTACAATTATGACTTTGATAAGATGTTTCTAAGTATAACTAAAATGTACACATTTGTCACTTCCGTTTTTACACTCAATAATAACGCGTGTTTTCCTTACTAACTTAGGCAATATTCAATGATTTTAATCACTGGCATTTATTTTCCTCTTGCCCAAACATATACCACTTATACATAAACAAGTTATGCCTTTGATTCATTCATTCTTTATTTTGCAAGACACGCCATTCTTTCCGCAATCTTATTTTTGTTTATAGATAATCATTACTCCGTAGTTAGGAAAACTAAAGTCATAAACATAGAAATAAACAAAATTACTTCCCATTGGATATTCTAAACATTCAAGAAGTCTCGACAAACAGCCTATGAATTATAGTGGTATGTTTATAAACGAGTATCATCAACATTAGTGCTATGCATGGCACAGGGCAACAAACAATTGATTGATTGTGACCTCCTGATGGCAGGCGATAAGTAATGGTTCATTAAGACGTTATTGAAACCAAGATATAACTATATTACGAGATAATATTCTGAGAGCGCTCATAGTCTGTGGGAATCAATCAGGCAGTCATGATTCATTGCCATTAGTAATACATCCATACATCCATGTATCGTTAATGTAATTCTTCCCAACTGTGTGTTTCATTGATTGTCTTGCATTTGTCTGTAAATATTTAAGAAGACTACTAGCATTGTTTTGTGAACACAACTAATCTTCAATAGAAAAGTCATTTTTTATTTGCCCCCTTTATAATATATTTCTAAACTGGAGTGATCTGAATATACAGAAAGCTGCATAAATCATTCGTGTAAAGCAGTCTCACACAATCTCGTGAATGAATTCTCAAGTGCTTTAATTTGTAATAAAGAAAGGTGGTTTATCATCATACTTTATCAACAAAATAAATGTGTGTGCAATCATGCTATTTGAATAGGGCGCAGTAGTATACATTAACAAAGTGCAAGAATAAACCACACATTTTAACTCGTGATCTATTAATAAACGTGTAATGACAAGCTTTTTTCCTTTTTTGTGTAGGGCGGCTTAGTGTAATAAATGGGAACATCGTAATTTTGCAAGTCATTAGCATAATGATAAGCAGTTGCCTAATTAACTTTATAATGAATAAAACTTTAATCCTAAAAGTTCTGTATAATGACCTATTATTCACTTACACAAAAATAAGAGGTCAGGTGAAATTATTTCAGATTGTTGTGCAATATATTCGGAACGTTCTTACATGTCATCAGACTATGACTGATAAATAAATATCGTATGACATGTTGATAACACAATGTGGGATTAACAGCACTTTGAGACACAAAATGATGGTACATGCCAAGCCAAAATGAATTATATTTTATGTTATTAGAATGTCTTTGTCATGCCAGTTATATGAAATCCATGCAAAAATATTTAAAACTGCTTTCATATATCTTTTATTTACAAAACCAAAGACAATAATTTCAACACGATGTTAACAATAACATATCTATCATTTATTTAACCAAAGACATTACTATCAACTTTGAAAATTAAACCATAAATAAACAGTCAAAAATAAACGATTTTGATGAAACTTGAGACCTTAATTTTGATAGCGTCAATATCAAGTTTCAGATTATTTAGAGGTCATTTTAAAGTCGAGCTGTTTTTTATCAGAGTGCTATCAGAACATCCTATGAAAAACCAAGCGTTATCAAACAATGGTTCTATTTATAGCCAGTATCAACAGTATATTAAATTTCGCATATTAAATTTCGCATAGTTTTTGTGTGTGATTAAAATGATATTTTTGAAACCATCCCGATTTTTAACTGTAGCTAAATTTGATGTATTTATATTGTCTTCATTTTTTTTTATACATAATCATATAAAATAGTAATATAAACATATTCATATACAAGAGTAATAAACAAAACTATCATAATTATTATGTAAATCTGATACAGTCATATTAGTCATATGTTCCATTTTATGCATATTAGAACGTCAACACATTTGGTTTATCTACACACTGACTACATTTATGTCACATGCAGCGAGACACAACTGTCCGATTGACGTCAAACATGTGAGTCACATGAGAAACAACATGTCCATTTTGGCATATCACAAAATAATTTCAAAATGAGTCATTAGATATGTAATTTATATCACAGTGCAAAAATAACATATTCCTGACAAAAAGACAATTATTTTTATATACAAACTATTCATTTCAATATCAAGTTATATATTTGTATAATATCTTAACTAAAGAAAAGGACAGATATGTTTTTAACCATTACTAAACGTTTATATAATTTAGCATGCTTTGAAACAATTTGAAAATGCTCATAATCAGTTCATATTAATCAGCATGATAATGAAAAATGATCTGTCTTAAATGACTTTGCTCTTAAAATAGAGAGAAATAAGAATCCCTAAAGAAAGCCCAACACGGCACAATTGAAAATGTTGCAGGCTCGGTTTGATTGAGCCTGTTCATGGACGGTACTGTCAAGTGCAAACTACCGTCCACGCCCCCTAGCACCGGCTTAAGCAGAATTCAACATTTAACATGAACTGGTAAAATTTAGAATTTTGAAACATCCGCAGATGGGTTCATATGAAGGTTATCATGGAACCTTCAATGTGACACTTTATCATAGGGATAATTATAGGTTATGTATATCAAGTATTTAATTAAAGATCCTGTAACACATTTTTTTCATGGTTTTAATTAATAAATATGATGTTCAAATTAAGATTTGTCAATATTGTAAGTTCCAATAAACATTATTTATAAAGATATTACCCAATTTGACATTTCATGTAAATAAAGGGAGGTAATTAGAAATTTATTTTCTATAAATTCTAAGTCAGGTTTTCCAATAAGAAATGAATGCATGTAATTTATTGAATAAATATAATGTGCACAAATATTTGCAGTTCACATTTTACATATTCTTCAATGTTTGAAAATTGTTTTATTTGCATAATTATATACATATATAATTTTTTGCAAGTGTGGTATTCACACAGTAACAATATCAATCACAAAACATACAGGATCTTTAAGATAATAAATGGGAAATAAAAAGAAGGAATTGTATACTTATTATAAATATTGCTTACTATAAGAACCAGAACAATATAAACCTATCTTAAACCTATCTATCATATTTTTAAAAGATTGGATGATTAGTCTTTAATGAAATAATTATTAAAATGGATTGCCTTCTTTTATATCTATGGCCATTCATGACATTTTCGTTGGCTCCAAATATAACACGGAATCGTGTATTGGCACGTGTGTATGTCCGGGTCATATTGGATTACACGACTATGTCATATTGAAGATAAATACTCGTAAATGTCTCCAAACAAGAAACACCTCTTGCTGGAGGTGTGCACGATTTTCTTTGCATGATAATCAAATATTCAGATTAAGTGTTGGTATTTTGGACATGAATCATGGAAAAAAGGTAAAGAGAAACACCAACGGAATACCAAATATTTCTTAACTGACGCAACAAATGAAATCCCAGTTCCATGTAATTACTATTTATAGCTGCTAACTTTCCAAATGAAAAATATATAAAAAAAACAGCATTGTAACCATATTGAAAGTGGAAGTGTTGAATACGTAGAAAAAATGGTAAAGCCTTTTATATGTTGTGATGCTTGTATTTTAATGTTATGTTAAGGATAATTATCTATTCTCAAAGTGAAAACAAAAATCGTTTTAAGAAAAATTTCAATGTAAGAAAGTATTACAATGTAATTCGCAAAAAGCATTTCCCATATAATAAACCAATAATATTACAAGCTTATATTATATATATTCAGTTCAATAAAAACAAACGTTTTTCATTAGTTTTCGATGTTGTGTCTTCTTCAGAAAAAAAAATGAAATGTATTAGTATATATTATTATTATTATATATATTGTTAAATGACCACTTATAAGAATCATCCTGTGATAACTTCTGCGCTTACAATATGAGTTGTGTATTTTGACAAAAACCAATGCTTTCTGATAAATATCAAACCTGTTGATATTTGACGTAAATAAATAATACTGTATTAGATTAAATCAAACAACACTACCAGCAACAGCAGATGCAAATTGCAGTTCGATTAACTCTATGTATCAATCGTATTGACACGCAATAATGTTTATGACACGCAATTAATGTTAAAGAAAATGAATATTTCGATTTTGCTAATAATATTCAAATAATGTAATCATGCCAACTGTCATGGCACATCGGTTCATCGTGAATGTGTAAGTATATGAATATGTCTATTTTAAACTGTCCAGTCAAACTAATGAAATTAAAAGAATATCACATACTCATAGTGAAAATTTGACATATTAATGATCGGCAAAATAAGGCAAAGTTGAAAATATTTTCAGGTTTGGTTTGATTAGACTTGCAAGTGAACAGCAGTGGTAAATGCAAAATATATTAAACGCCCCCTAGCACCGTTTTTACATTCTTGAAAAGCATCACGTTGTAAATAGGTCATTATCATGACCATTATTATAAAACTAATGTACTAAGTGTTTCATCACTTTAACAAAGAAAGAGTTTGATAAATATGGGGATAAATATAGTATATGTATATTAAGCATTTAATTAAGATTATAAATGGGATATAAAAAGAAGGGGTTGTAAAATTATTGGAATATTGCTATACGTATGAACGAGACAAAACATGTAATGGCATATTTGGTTTCAAAAATAATAACAATATTTCATCTGAAGAAAAGGCAAACATATTTAATGTTTCAATAAGATTTAGAACAAGTTAGATAATTATCACACTAATACACAGTTGAATGTGAACTGATTTATCATAAAAGCAGCAAAATGTAAACAATATGGCATTTTGTCTTCCATATAAAATAATAAACCATTGTCAATTTGCTAAACATATGGTTAAACTTTATGGAGCATGTCGGAAACCGTATCAAAACACCAAACATGAAAAGGTTTTGAGAAATATAAAAAGTATACCCTTTGTTGGGGCTTAATAGGCCTTTAAGCGATTTATTTCTCTCATTTTGAATAATATTACAGAATAAACTTTATCATAACAACTCGTTTTAAAGAATCGATATTACCTACATGTTCATTATAAAATAATATTTGACATGGTATATTTGTTTGATACTGGTTAAGATATATTGATTCGAGAATTTAATCACAAGTTAGAAGATAAAATCTATATAGAGAATATTAAACAAACATATGTTACTGAATATCATGAATTATAAATAACATCTACATGATCTGAAATATGTGTAACGAAATAAAGTTTTGATGTATAGTTTAACATAATATTTTATAGTATGATTATGATGTTATAGCCAGGTAATTTTGTAGGGTTGAAAAGACAAATGCATTATTTTCTGATTAATTTCTAATCATAAATTAGAATTGTTGTCTGATAATGTCTCCTGAGACTGATATAAATTGTAAAATTGTAAATAAAAATGAAACGATATACACAATAGCATACCGAAGGACTTGTTAATCGGCATATATGTATGACCTAGTTTGAATATAATCGACTTCAACAGAAACACCTGTTTATAAAGTAAGACGAATCGTGTAATCCTGTGTAATGGGGACAATTATTAACATAATGTCGAATGTTCATGCTTTATTACACATTGTTGACTTGGTTTTTAGCTATTGAAATATATACTGTATAACTAACGTCTATGCTTTGTAATGAGAGGTTTGCACTATTCATGATCGTTCATAAATAGACTTAATTGTAATAGAGATAGAACAAAACAGGAATTGTATGAAACACTTTAACATGCACTTATATAACCATTACTTATCAATGTATGTATGTATGTAACAAGCAATGCTAAACGACAACAAGGGCAATACAGGCGATAAAAGGGTCACAAAAACAAATTGCCAGGTTCATTTGTTTACTTGTTTTCGGTCTTGTTATATTATCTTCCTGTCTTAGAAACTTTATCATTCACTTCGATTAAAACATATCCTTAATAGCCATATGTACATGTATACATGTATGACAAATACGATAAGAAAACGATGCACTTTCATTACATCTTAATAATTAATTAGTTGCATTTTATAAATCAACTCAAAAGAGATACTTCACAATCAATTTCCATTTTTATATTAAAACGGAAATAAGACCATTGTGTGATACACGAAATCGTGCTTATTCAAAGAAAGGAGATATGATATATTACGCATGGGTTGTTTTCTTGAATGGATAAGTTAATAGTTTATTTCTATGAATACATAGAACTATGTTACAGTTTCGTATGATTCATTTGGCATTATTTGCAAGTTTCATATAAATTTTATTTCAAATACTTTGTATGAAAAAGCAGCTTGAATGAAATTTTAAGATTTTTTTTACGCCGTCCATTATAAGATTTTACTATTTATTATTAATAAAAAGTACCTACAAAATAACAATATCAATCAAGTAGATATTTAAAAGTAGCTAATATTGTTAATTAACGCATATGACTGTCGTAGATACATGCTACCTGAAGAAAGAAGCAGTAACTGTGAAACTGTTTTAGCTTTTATGATGGTACCTTCATTGGTTATGAACCGGAGTATTTCAACAAGGAAGCTCTCCCTTAAAGTTGTTACTAAATATAGAAAAAAAAACTTAACAAATCAGATTGCTGTCATTTCCAAAACATCACAGATGAAAACTATCCTCCTAAACTACGTTATAAGAATAATATTAAAATGACATGAAGACTAGATTATCAAGAATATCTCCAGACAAACGCCATTTGCAATCTAGCACAGATATGGGGTGATTTGACATCAGTATGGTGTCACAATCAGTTTCGAAATTTTAACATGAAATAAACATAATTAAATAAATCTTTCTTTGCTTATCATAGGCCAATTTCAAAATTTTCAATGTTTCAGATTCGAACAAGTTAACAAAAATCATTTCATTCTAAGAAATGATAAAATTAATTTGTTTCAAAACATAGGACTTTACTAAATGACTCATTAAGCTGTCGTTTTGTTTCTCATTTACAGTATTGGAAATCTTGCATAAATTAAAAAGAAAACACTAAAATATGACAATATCTGTTGTGAAAAGAAACAAGTTTCTATATATCTACACAGCTGTGATGAATTTCATTTAAAATACAACAAGATATGATCGGCAGTGACAGGATGTGTTGGTGAGTGTTTTCTATTTTCAAAGGATTGTTAAACAAGGATATCCTGTTCGTATTTTGAAATGGTTTCGTTGAAAAGATTGTATAGATTTTAATATTCATAAAATCACGTGTTATCAAAGTTCATAATTTCGCTATAAATACAAAATTTCCAACTTTTTTTAAACGAGTACCATTCATCATCACCACCGTGCAATTATGTATTTACAAGTATAATAATGTCTGAAAAGATAACAGAATAAGGATTATTAAAGCTCAAGCAAAAATATATACATGAATAAGATACTTTTGTAATATTACCAACATTCTATAATTATATTTCCCATGTTCGTTTTCAGTTGTTTAACCGTTTGATTTTGGTTTGCTTTGCTTTGCGATTGCTATATGGTTTGTGCTAAAGTGTTCAGTTTTGTCCGGGTGTTGGATTGTATGTCTAAAATGTTTAAAAATGAAACCATCCAATGTCGCTCAACACCGAAAAAAAATGTTGCAGGCTTTAACGTCTACTACCACCGGATTAAGCAAGGTCCAACAAAAATGGTGCTTTATATAGAAATAGGAAAGATCGTACATTGTTTTTGATGGGCTTATGACATGCTATTTACACAAAAAATGATCGGGCACGTTTTGTATAAAGCAATTTTGCTTTGAAAATGTTTAAATCTTAAAAATAATTTTTAAATAACTATCATTATGTTGATAACCAATAAATGACAACATAAAGATTTAAATGTATGAATACTTCAATATGTATACTTAATGCAATGTATTTTAAGTAAAATACGATATGGTAACATATGTTTTGTAAATGTTTTACACGTAAATACTTAAAGGCCCATTATGCCCAATTAATGCTTTTATATTTATTTCTAAAAAGCCTTTTTCATTTCTAAAAAGCTTTTTATAGTGTCCAAAAAGCTACTCATTGGCCAGTTTCCTGAACCATCTTTTTCTTCTGTTACTTTTTGGCAATTAGTATAGTTATAGTGATTTAGTATTTTGTATGGAAGTCAAAATACTACTTTGTTTACATTTTGTTACTTTTATAACAAATCATTCCACAGTTACTGCTTCTTTCTTCAGGTAGCATGCATCTAACATGCTCTAAAGCAATCATTTAAATGTTGTAAAACTCATGTTTGCATTTCTAATGAATTAAAAACTTGCTCGTTTTTTGGCAAACTGATTCTTGAAATGTCATTTGTATACATAATTATGTACATTCTATCTGTAGAAATATAATTCAATGTATTGTTTCATTGTATTGATAACGATATATTCTTAAAATTAAAAAGTTGTAAATGAAATATATATTCAACATAATTATGCAATTTGCAATTCCAAGTACCATGTATAAGATGGAAAGTTTTAAACCAAATTTTTAATCAAAATCACAATGAACATTGCATTGTTCACTGTATGTTGGTTGCTTTATCCTCTTTATATTTTGTAGACATGTTAAAAGACAATAATACCAAAGCAACCGTCAGACATGGTGATTACAAACTATGTTTTCGTATTTTTTATTATTTGAATTTAGGGGATATCATGCTCAACCCTATATCTTAAACCAAAGCAGTGTCTTATGTTTAAAAATGTTTACTGTAAAATATATTTTATTCTATCCAATGTCCTGCTTTTAATTACAATGCATTTTTGACATACGTTACAAGGGAAAGATTGAGTGGTGGATATTAAAAAGACTGGGTGGGTTACTGAAACCGGAGAAGAGCAATATTGTCAGCTCATGAAGATCCTTGAAATATTATATTTCTTCATATACAATGGAAAGAACAAACATTATGTAAGAAAATTGTTGCAAATTATATTGTTATTGAACGGTCGTGCAACGCCTAAGATCAAGCTATATGTTATGTACTGCTATTATTTCAATTTAAATTATGACCTTCTAGCATATATTACACTTATCTACAATTTGTTAAGACAAGGAATTGTTTGTTGGCTTACCTGAAATGACGCAAACACATCACATAAGAAAAGACTATTCTTATGTTTGGTTACGTTTGAATAATTGAGATAGAAAAACACTTATCTGGTGTGTATCTTAAGTGGCTTGTGAAAAAAATGTACTTCAAAAGATTGTTTTCCTTTTGTTCTTTTTTTCTAAAACAAAAGTTAGTCATTATGATTTCATAATAAAGAAATAAATAGCTTTAAGTTGTTCGTAACTTAAATGTTTTGGTTGCCCATAACTTGAATGCTTTATAGACATTTTAGTGTCGTGTACTTTTGAAATATTTTCTGTGGGCGTTTGTTTTACTCGTACTTAAAAAGACAAGAGAATGCAATGTACGTCATTATAAGATCATGTAACTTTGTTGATTAAAGGCGTGAATAATCCTAGTCTATTTACATTCATAAGCGATTCTATAGGTGGACCTTTGCTCACCTTTTAGCATGTATTAGTAACTTAGAATCAATAGAATATACTTTTAAAGTTCGTTTCATCAAAATAATTATAATGGATAATATAATAAAGTGATGTTGGCTTTCTTTCATTTCAATAGTTGTAATTAGGTTACATTTTTTCGAATTCCCTATATTGTGCAATTTCAGTTTCATGTCTATTCAGGATAAATTGTACATTTCATTTAAAAGGATTACAGGGAAACAAACTTAAGATGTAATTTTTATAAAAGCTGATAAGTTTAATAAATTGAGTTTATGTAAACTAAAAGAATATGCACATGTAATTGAATTGGTACAGTAGGTACTTCTGGGGTTTCCTAGTTAGAGTTATGTAATTATATATAAAAACGCACTGTTGGAAATAATTATAAATATATTTACAACGTAATCTTAATACGTGATGTATAATATTAAGAGATATTTTCTGAGATATCGTTAACTATCGCAAAAAAGCATAGTGATGTTAGGGCTCCTTGGCATCCATGCATCTCACATGAACAAAATATTGTCATTGACAGAGATTTTTTAAAGGTAAATGGCATGTTCTTAGTCAAAAAACTCCGACAAAGATACACGAATGGATGTTTGTTTTTGTATTATTTCAAACAAATTCATGTCAATAAAAGGTCAGGGATAAAGGCTAACAGATCTCATTTTAGGCTCCTCATCTTGAGAAAACCAATGAGACCGGCTGTTTTCAATGAAAAGTAAAGGAATTTGTTTGATTATTAAAAAAGTCATATTGCGAATGCATGTTAATTCCTCTTTAATGAAACCACTACTAATAAAAAGAGAACTGTTGTTGAAAATGTGTTGCTAGGGAACGACCTACTTAAATATCCCCACGAAATGACTGAGAATAGATATTTTATCAATGTTATAGCAAACGTGTGTTGATAAAAATGCCAATCATTTCTTGGCACCAATGGTGTTTTTTGTATGGCATATCTACTTGGCAATATTACCTACTTTCGTTTTCGATGTGTAACAGGTGACGAAAAACAAAAAAAACTCTAAAATAATGACCCTTACTAATTTAATTGTACTTTTTCTTGGAAACTCATCGTAATAATACACATTAAATGATTATTGACGCTTAGAACTGTGTCTTCAAAAACTGCTTATCTTATGGAAATAAAATGAATGTTCAAACTATATCTTATTTATGTTTCGTTTATACCTGTGTACACGTATTAACAGCATTTTCAATAGATTTAAGACATGCAATTACAAATACACATATTTCCAGTTAAACATTTTAAATGCTTCATAAGATAAAAAAAAAGGTCACCGTTTTAATTTCTTAGAACAGGATAGAAATATGTAGGTCTATTATTATAATCAACGCCACTGCAATACATTGCAACTGGCAAGACCAGCGATATTTATAAAGTTCATCTGCTCATCCGATATTTTACAATATTTGGATACGACTTTATTTTCAACATGCACTAAACGTCGCTAGAACCCCGCTTTGACATTTACATGCACATGCAAACTTTGTCTCTTTAGTCAAATACTACCATTATTTATCAGTACATAATTGGCTGACAAAGACAAAAGTTAAACCTGCTTTGGGTTTACATTGCACAGCTATTATATATTGATACTATACAGTTATTTGCCGTCCAGGAGGTTTATAACACACAGACAATGTTTATACAGGTGCTTATAAACGGGTAAGTACATTTTCTAAGACATTTTTCCTAAAATAGCCTTAAGAAATTGCCCATTTTGTGGTGTTCTAGCGCATTAAGAAGATTGCTTTGATGACGTCACACCTCGCGAAAACCTTGTCAATGTGACCGCCATTATTTTGAGGCACTCCAAACAACGCGGAGATGTGTGCCAATTAATTTACAAATATCTGCATAGTTAACGCTTAGTTTCATAATATTGGACAATGGATCGACAGGTAAACTATTTCTTTGTTGATTTAAATTCATATATTGAATAATTATCAATTTGAATGATTTAAACTTTGTTCAACTTTATCAAAAATATAGGCTGTATATCGAAGGAGTGTAGTCAAGCATGCAGCGGGGTGAAACATAGGCAAATAAATTTATATCTTCCTTCGTTTTGATTGATAAATTTATGTCTGCATATGGTCTGCATATTTAGACAATAAATAACATATTTGAACTGCATGTAGGGTTTGTGCGTGTATATTTATGCATATTTTCTATTGTGTATTGATTTATTTTGCTATGGGTGTCTTCGGTGTTTTACATATGCGTTTCCAGGGCCCGATAAACATGTACTCGCTCAGCAGTTAAAGGTACATGTACAAACATCGCACAGCGTTGTACGAAACAGTATATCAATTTACGACTGGGCCATTTGTGTAGATTTGGCAGATAAGAAACTCAGGTTTGATAAAAAGCTGTTGTATTTATTTTTTGTATAATTTTTAAATGAACAGTTTTGTTGATATTTTTTTTTGCCAAGAACATCTACAGTAGGCAGTAATCTAGATCTATTTGAATAATTATATTTTATATATATCTATTATCTGGCATGTGTTAATAGTACATTTGTACAGTCGGTTAATTACTTATTTAATACTGAATATTATTTTTCTGAAAAATATCCTTTTTATGGTTTATTAAAGATGATTCTTTATTTAGGTATGGTGTGAATTCAACCAGAATATATTGCATGTTTTCTGCTGATTTGGCACTGTGTCTGTAGATAATTTGATTTGTTGAATTATTATGCTGTTGTTAATTTATGTATGAAATGTTCTTTTCAGATTTATATTTTGTGTATCATGATTGTTTATAATTTAACTTTGTATGACAGGTCCAGCATTAAATTTACACAAATGTTTGATATTGTATTAGTAAGTGCTCAAGTTGAATAAATAAATTGTAGCACATTCTTATATTTGTTGTTGTGTTGTTTTTTTTAAGTCTTTTTAAATAAAGACATTTTTTCATGTTAAAAAAAATTGTTTATAGAATTGAACATAGTCAATTTTGCCGATATATACTTATCTTGTATTACAAAATATAGTGCTAGTTAATTATTAGCATAAATTTTTCTGCCCTGACATTCAGTCGAGATGATGTCATGAAAATTATCATGAAAATTTACAAATAATCATGCTCCTGACATAACATCAAGTCATTGAATTTAAGATTTTGAATTTACTGGCTCGAGTTCACGTTTTGAATTTATTCTACTATATATTTAACTAAATTTTCTTAAAATTTACACTGGCCCGAACTAATTTTCACTGGCCATGGGCCACCGGGCCAGTGCTAAATTCAATGACTGCAACATACAAATTTTAATTTACTATTTATTATAGTAAAATTGCTTTTTATATTCAATGATCAGCCATGTTTCTGAAATAAAAGTCCATTGCATACTAGAATGAAATTATCAGAATTTAAAAAAAGAAGAAAAAGTTTTGGTTAAATGTTTATAATAAAACATCGAAACTGCCACTTCAATAGGTTTATACATGTATTAAGTTAAACTAAATATTTCTTGCCGACTTTTGAGGATGATAAAATGTGATAAGGAAGTAGAAGTTGAACACATGTTATGAATTCCCTGTAATACGACACATGTTTTTCGAATTCATTCCAGGTTGTTCATATTTGACTCCACTACTTAAATGGTTTCCTGGTTTCTGACTGGTGTGAAATTAATGTACTTGATAATTGAGAAGGGGATTTTGTTATATTGAGTGGAATTTGAATTAATTGAATGAAAAACAAAATGCATATAGATGGAAGTGTGAAATTGTTCCATTTGAATAATATCAAATATATGTCTGCAACAAAGGATTTCGTTTTTTTTAAGTTATTTATTTTTAGATTTTTTTTTTTAATCAATTTTGGCATCCTTTCATTTGTTTCATTTTCACTCTGGAAAGTCCATAAAAGTTTCACTTGTTACTAAAAATAGAATATAGCTAAGCTTCACATTGTATTGTCTGGATAATAGATAAATATATTTATTGTATAAATTATAAAATGAGCTGTTTATAGATAATATATGCAGTGGGTATAATATTAGGAAACAATGCACATACTGTTTCATAATAATAATAGTGCTGTGTTCATTTGTTGTTTTTTGGGGGGGGGGGGATTTGACAAGAAATCATTTTTATGTAGTTAACTGAAATTTTTGTTTGTCAAAATGAATAATTTTTGTTGTACTGTTTTCATACTGAGATTGGATTAAAGCAATTTACTTATAAGCGAAGAGTAATTGTCATGTTCTGATCTATTTTAGATTAACAGGATTTAATAAATCTTAAGGGTAGATAACAGAATGAATTTAATTATGTATTTAGGTGCTTTTAGGTAGTTGAACCATTCAAGTGTACTTAATGGTTGTTGAACACAATGTGTAAAAATGTCTTCTTTATTATGTAATCACATGAAATTTGTAGGGTTTGAACCAAACAATGGTACATTTATATCCTAAATGGATATTTTAATATTTCTAACTGACTTTTCTGTATTCTTAGTTAAATTAAATTGATAATTTAAAAGTCTTTAAAATCAAATTTTGTCTGATATTTGTATTACAAAATTTATTATAATTATATAAGATGTAGCAACCATTTATTTTCTACCAGAGCTTTAATAATGTAACATTACTACAATGTATTTAACTTGGGGAAATGTTCAAGAATTATAGAAATTTATTGAAAGAAAAATAATATAATAGATGCTTATTTTGTTAATATATGTATACAAAACTTACACCTTTCAAGGAATATATTGTCATCCTTGTAAAGGGCTAACGTCCTCCTATGTTTATAATTGGTATGAAATGATATTTTGTTTTAATGCGATATAATATTTATTTCTTACGTTTTAAGAGCAAAGAAGTTGGCAAGGTGGCTGGCATACTGACAGATCTAAGTAAGTGAATGGGTTACTTCGACTTTAATTTCGTTTCCGTAAAATATTTCTTTTTGTGTCATTGTAGAAATCAATCCCGCCTTTGTCGACAAAGATAACTCGGAAATTGGCACAAGAATCGGCTGATCACAACACTTTGATGAACTTTTATTCACAGATAAGCCGGGATGAAACAGGTACGGATAGTAACAAAAATACAATACTGATGTGACACAAAAGTAATTATCATGATTTTACTGTTCTTATGAGTATTTTTGGTCTTGTTTAATGCGTGCACAGTCATATTTCACGAGCCCAAAAGGTCGGTGAAAAATATCACTTATACACAGTAAACAAGATAAAGAAAAAATAAAGAACAGTATAATTTAATGATAAATATACTGTTAGCAATAAAGAAATTAGTAATGTAGCTAATTAGTAGTGAAGCTAACAGTAATAGATGTTTGTAATTTAAAAAAAAAAATGTTTGAAATATATATTTAAGAATGAGAAAGTTATATAATAGGGTTTAGAAAACATCTTAAGTTCTTTGAGTGGTGAATGTTGTTGACTTCATATCGCTTGACCCTCACTGCTGTGGGTTATGAATCCAGTCAGTGGCTTGGATTCTTTCATGTGAGTAAGGTATCCAGCTAGCTTACCAAAGGTTAGTGGTTCTACTTGGGCACCAGCTTGTACCCGAAATAATATACAAAGGGGCACCTGAGGTCTTCCTCCAGTAAGGCTGGAAAGTCACCATATGATCATAACAGTGCTGATGTGTTTTAAATTAAATTCAGCAAATAAAGAAACTTCTAACGCATAACTCTTGGTTTGAATAAAGCAGATTATTGGAGTTTACCTGTAAGCTATTTTCTATTTTGCTTGTTATGTCATATCACATGTTGTTGAAAACTTTTTCATGTTTTTCCTTAATTTCTAGAAGGAAAAAATTAAAGTCAGTTGTTGTTTTCCTTTTAGTAATGTTAAACAATATTTTGATAAGATTTCATGGATATTACTGAGAAGGTCTTTTGCTAATGCATTAGTCATTTGTAACCTCGGCTCCCTGGAATTGGGAGTCGGGATGGTGTGGGTATGATTGACTAGTGCCTTAGTAAAATTAAATCAATAATGCATAATTGAGCATGTTTGATACCACAATATATTATAGTGACAGTCGTGTAACTTAAATTCTATTTACCACTTACCCAACATAGACTTTGGTTTCTGTCATGTGAGGAAGCTATCCAGCTAGCGGAATGTCTGTGGTTCTACTTAAGTGCCTGAAATAATGCACGGAAGGGCACCTGTAAAGCTAGAAAGTCGCCATATGACCTAAACTGTGTTGGTGCAAAGTTAAATCCAGTCAAACAAAGAAACTTAATATTATTGTTTTTGCATAGCTGATTTTATAAAATGAGGATGGACTATAATAATTCAAATTACATACAAATTGTCAATTATTTTCAAGATATTTTAAATGTTGTACATTCTCCATGCACAAGTGCATTATTTCCTTCTATTTAACTCATAAAAAACTAAACGTCGGAATAATTCTTAAGAAATTCTTCTCATGTTTAAAATATTTCTCTTTTCAAAGTGATAAATTTTGAGTGTATATAATTATGCAGTACACACTTAGTGTTTGAAATTATTTTTTGTCCAAAAGTATTGCAGTATTTCAAATATACCATAACACATTTACTTTGGTAAATCAGCAACTATGAATCAGTCTAGTAAATAGACTGTTTATGAAAATAATTTAAAACACTAAGTTGGTTAAAATTTATTATCTACGTATTTAAAAAATTAAATTGGCCGCGTGGCCATGCCGCCCCCGACCAATTTAATTTTGTAAATAGGTCCTATTAAACTGTAACCTATACTTAAAGAAGCGTTGTTTTGATTTTGACATAATCATGTAATTATATAGGGTCTTATTCGAATGGCATTTATGATGAAACAAAAGCAGGAAAATACATATTAAGTAAAGTTAACTGTTCTGTAAATGTTTATGTTATACAATTATAGAACTATGTTAAGGTTGACATATAGTTTTTCGGACTTGAAATAGGTTATAAATATTTACAGAGGATCATGGTTTAAGGTTAATATAACTTTAACCAGGTCACTTTCCAAAATGTAGGTCCAAAATATTTTTATTTTAAACTAAACATTAGCCTACAATTCTAGGTACTTAGTAATATTTTCTGTTTTTGATCTGCAGTCGGACACGATCAGACGTCCAGGATAACATAAAGGAGATTGTATAAAAGCCAGGAAAATGTTAATAAATTCATCCAAAAATATTCATCGTTTCCTTTACCTAATTTATTAATGCATTTTGTAAATATTGCTATGATTAGAAATTGAACTGCAGTAATTAACTTTAGAAAAGAAAAAAAAAAGTCTTTAATTGTTATATATCATATATCACTAGCTTTAACAGAATAGGTGTTTTACATTTTGAAATATCTAATTTTACTGTGACACTATAATTTAAAGAATATTTTAATCATGTCTAATAAAATATGATAGAAAAAATAAAAAAAAATTTATATACTGTTAGAATTTTTACTAAATAGCTTTTTTCTGATATCATCTTTTAATTTTCAATAATATCTGCTGTCAGTGAAATTAATTTTCTTTGGAAAGACATTTTACTCTTGTCTGTAAGAATAGCACTCTGTGTAAACATGTCTTTTGGCTGTCAACACATGTTTCTTGCGAACTTATGACATAAACGCAAATCAGCCAATAAGAGACAGTACACAAAATAATGACAAATTGTTATAATTGAATTAATAATAATTTGTATAATATATGTTAATAAATCTCTGATTCTTTTTTGATTTCTTAATTATTGAAAAACAGTTGTTTTTGCAGTTAAAATAAATGGCTTCAGGATACAATTTAACTAAACTTATGCAGGAAAAACATTCAAACTCAAACATTTTCTTCTCTTGTTTTACGTATTTTAAATTCTCGTAATTTAAATTTTCTCTTTGCCATTCATGATATAGTCATGATTATTTAGGTAGCTTTTTGTAGCGATGTTATTGGAAAGTAAAACTGCCACTGGTATTACTTTTGTAAGTAGTCTTTGAGTTGCTTGTGTGTAATATATGAGCCGCGTCGTGACAAAACCAACATAGTGCGTTTACGACCAGCATGGATCCAGACCAGCCTGCGCATCCGCCAGTCTGATCAGGATCCATGCTGTTCTCTATCAGTTTCTCTACTTGCTATAGGGTTTGTAAGCGAACAACATGGATCCTGATCAGACTGCGCAGATGCGCAGGCTGGTCTGGATCCATGCTGGTCGCAAACCCATTATGTTGGTTTTTGTTGTGACGCGGCTCATATTATAAATTACATACAGCTGTCTTCATGATAGTGGATTTTGTCAACCCATGAACTGTCAAACAGAACTCTGGGGCATAGCTGAGAGGTGATATACTGGTGGTGGTGTTGGTAGTTTTCACTCAGGATCATGACAGTAAGCCACATAGAATTTACCAGAGCACAGTTCAGCCACCGCATCATTCCTGGGCAGGCTGTCAAGCAATTTACCAGTACTAGTTGCTTAAACTTATTATTTCTGTACATGCCAGAGCAGACATACAGTGCGAATGACCATAGAAAAGATTTCATGATCAATCACAAAGAATCTGACCTGCACCTTCTGGGAATCGAACATGGGTCACAGTCCAATGCTCTTCCTATTGAGCTAAGTGGACGACTTAAGGTGATATATTAGTTTAAGGGTTGGCAATGTCCTCTATCACACCTATAGGCATTTGATCAGTCTTCGACTTAACCCACTCGACCGACGACCGAGTCTAGTAAATTTGCGGGTGGTCGAGTGAAAATTCCAAGCTGGTAGCCCGTCTGGTCGAGGGCTTTTTTCATATCCAAATTAAGAAAATGTTGGAAATATGCAGAGCTCCAGATAGCAATGTTTTGGCCTTATGAAAATACAATATATTTCTGCTGAATTGGATGGAAAACTAAAAGTACTATTGTCAACACTGCTGTAAGTTGAAAACGAAAGTAGCAGGAAGTGACATCGAGTAAAAAGGGAAGGTAACTCTTGGGAGTTTCTGAAATGAAATTATTGATAAAGTTAAATTTGGTGTAGTCATCGTAGGACTTAACCTAATATTCAATTTGTTTAGACATATATTATAATGTTTTTGCTACAAAATAAAGAAAAATGTTGTACTTGCCACTTTAGTTATTGGAAAACATATTTCTCCCTTGCCATCTGCATTTTTGTACTCAATATTTTCGTACCAAGTTTACAGTTACGGACAATTTCCTCAAAGACTAATTCTTTGTGTATAAAAGTTTTAATTCTATTATATTTATTTTTACATTAATTCTAATTTTTAATATACATAATCAAAACCAAAGAACGGCACTAAAATGTAGTCTGTAGAAATAGAGTATGAATAAAGCCTCATGCTGACCATGTAGCTGATTGTAAAAGAATGTGACACATTCAAACAACAACATGTCAGCAACAAAAAAATGGGTCTTGTCATTAATTTGCTGTGTAACCTAAACAAACCCTAGTCTAGGGAAGCCTGCCTTAACAGAGCAAGCTTTGTATTATTTAACAATTTAAATCAATATTTTATTATATAAGTCAGTCTGATTTATGTAAAGAAAGGGACTTTTTAGAAGGCAATGGCATTTGATAACAAAACAATGCAAATTCTTTTTATAAATTTTATCCCAGAATTTTCATTTTACTCTAGATTTTGATTGGTAAACCACCTTGGCCCTAAAAATTAGTTGCAGCTTTATTGAACTTAAAACGCTTATGAAAAATTATTGATTGTTAGACATTTATTAGGCGTCATCTCATGCTTCACAATATGTCTTTTCTCTTGTATTTTGAAGGCACTAAGCCAAAAAGGAATACACGAGAAAAAAAAAGTAATACGAAAAGGAATATAAATATGTTGTCAATGCATGTATCAGCCGACATGGTTACATTAAACGAGGAGAAGAGTATTTTCAGTTTTTAAACAATTTTTTTCAGTGTCTGTGGACAATGCCACAGAAATATCAAAATATCTTCTTTTCATATGTAGTTTAAACTCTTCTTATTTAAATAATGAAAGGAAGAAAAGTTGATTAGATGATATTTTAATAATGTTAAATGGTATATAAAACATAGAAAGTGTTATTTTTGTACAAAATGTATGCAAAAAATACCATTTTGGTTCGGGCTAGTTAAAATGTGTTTGGGCTAGTGAAATTTGTAAGCTGCTAGCCCGCCTGGGCTAGTGCTGATAAAAAATTAAGGCGAAGACTGTTTGATATTTATTAATTATACAGAAAAATAATATGAAAATGATGATACAAAAAATATCTCATAGTGGATATTTCCTATGATGGTATTATTTGATCACATCATAGGTTTATGTTTTTTTTACATTGAATGCTTTATTGAGGTATATAAATTTATAAATAAAGAAAATTACATGTTGACACTTTAATTGTGAAAAAAAGATGCATGACATAAGAAGGCAAAAAATCAATAAAAATATATTAAAAAAAAAAAAAATTGTTTTTTTTTACTTGTAGGATTAAATTCATTAATGTCAAACTCATATTTATAAACATAAACTGCAGGTCAGGTTTAGTAAGGCTTTTTAATAATATTTGTTTAATTAGTGTAATAACATTTTGACATGACATCTTTGGGGTTTATATACAAACAATGTAAAAGTTTTTCTAAAATTTTTAAGGAGGGTTTATTAAAAATGGGCTTTTTTAAAACAGTTACGTTTTATTTAGATATTGATAAACAAAAAAAACCCTATACTCATCCAATAAAAGGGGAATAGGTCAAAACAATTAAATCTTTCACAAAAACTAAAATAATTATTGATTTTAACCCAGAAAGGGGGTTTTTATAAAAATTTTTTTGTTAAGCCAATTATATTAGTTTTTTGAAAGTGATTTTGGTAGTACTTGACAAAAATTTTTTTTTAATATTTCACCTTGTGAAAAATATTACTTTTATAGAGATTTTCTCAGGTTGTAAAAATTTTCCCAAGTTATATGGCCCAGGCAGTATGATTGACATATGTGTAACATATATATGTGTTACATATAACCAGAGTCGTTCAGTTTTATGTAGCGTATACAATTGTTTATACACGACAATGTCACCAGTCAAATTTAGAACAAATTCTTAATACTATATAAAATTTAATGCTTTCTTTGATTAAAAAAGAAAATAATTCTTAAATTTGCAGTATCTTAAATAAATAAATAATTGATGTGCCTCTATGGGTTCGAAACCTAACAGGGACTTTGGATTCTTACATGTGAGGAAGCTATCCAGCTAGCTTTCAGAATGTCTTTTTTCTACCATCCCCCTTGTCCTGAAATAAGCACATAAGGGGGATCTAGGATTTTCCCCACTTTTAGAGCTGGAAATGCCCCCATATATAAACCCTGTTTTGTGATTTGAAAACCCAAAAAACAAAAACATGTAATAAAAAACCCACACACAATATCAATTACAAACGTGCATAATTTTTAAAAAATTATGAAAAGTTGTAATGATGAATTTTGAAAAAAAAGGGGCCCGTTCTGTCATTTTAAGAAAAAAAATTTTTGGGGAAATATTATTTAAGAAAAAAAACAAAAATATAAGGCAATAAATTAAAAAAAAAAATGTTTTAAATATTTATGGAATTTTAACGAGGAATTCATTTTGTTTTGAATGCATTGTAAGTGTAATAATTATAGTATTAAAATTATTGAAGTATTTGATTTATGATATTGATTGAGCTAGCTACTTCAATCACTTTTTTTGGTGCTTTTCTTCAATCTTCAATGTATAATAAAAATGCACCATTAACATGGATTATTTCAGTTTAAGCTACGCTACAAAAAATAAACATGTAAATAAATTACAAGTAATTGCTTGAAATTATAGGGTAATGTTACTTTATTATATCTTGTTAAGTGAAGTTGACTTAAAACGGTCTTAAGCTTTTACTTTTTGTTGGAAAAACACTGCTTTAAGTTATGCACTTCAAAGATGTAAAAGTGAAACAGGGACTGTGTGGCTATATTAAAGTGGTAAATGTTGATAATTTTGTTTACCTGGGCTATCAATGCTATGGGTGGGACTTTGATTTCTTTCAGGCGAGGAAGTAAACTAATACAAATGTATGATTGTGAAAGGTAGGTGGTGGGATAATGCACAGAGGGGCATCTAATGTCTTCCGCCACCAAGAAAGCTGGAAAGTCACTACGTTTTGAGTGACTTTAAACCGAATGAAAAAAATAAATAGAAAATAAGAAATAAAATGAAACATTGCGTTTTTGTTGATTATTACATTTTCACAAACCGAGAGTTGCTTGGTTCAATAGGGAGAGCATCAGTTTTGTAATCCTGGGAATGCTAGTTCGATCCTCGGGCGAGGGATAATTCATCAGTAACAATTGATCTCAGACAGCGTGTCTAATGGTCATTTATCTCTCACCACTGACTTGAAAATTATGTGAGATAAGTTGTCAGACACTTGTGGAGAAAAATTCATAATTACCAGGGATCGGCCCTGAATTTTAGGAAAAGGTAACTTCTTCATCTAGAGAAAATAGAGAGAAGTTTTGGGGAACAAGGAGTCAGTACAAGTTACATTAATGGGAGTGTTGATGTTTCATTTGAAAATAGTTATTTCAAGTAATTAGATTGACCAAACATTAAATGGAAATAAAAGAATGCATGTATGTTACAGTTTATCCAAATAAGCAAAATTACTTAGTTGTGAAATGAACTGAATGCTTGCTTATAGTCTTAAATAGCCTGTATTATCTCTCTCATCTTGATCATATGTTTTTATGTAGCTAGTTTTGATTAAGTCACTGCAGCCAGGTGACATTGTGCTGGGGAAAAAAAAAACAAAAAAATAAAACATTTAAATTAGTAAATCACAAATACAATTATTATTAAATAATTATTATTAATTATTTTCAAATACACCTTCTCAAAAAGGTTTTTCGAGACGGTGTTTTCACTGCAGAGTCCTATTTAATTAGGTTGATGCTTTTTTTTTCCACTGAATAGTTAACATGTGTAGAGTAAAGAAAATATTGTTTGTTTATAAAATATCAAACTGAAACGACTGCAAGTTCAAAATCAAAATACTTTGCTTTATGTATATAGTCAAGCTCTCGCCCCCTCATGTCAGGATCTGACATGTGAACCAGAAAAACAAACAAACAAACCAAAAATATAAATGTCATAGCTGTTGGCAGTATTGATTCAAGTCAAGACTCGTCATCAATTCTTAAATTTCTATTCTGAACTTTCTTAAAAAAATAAACTCGGAACCTGTGAGGGCCGGCAAATTCTGAATTTTACTTACTTGTCCGTCTTTATCTTAAGAAGCATTTCTGAACTTGTCCGTATAATATTTATTAGCTCACCTGTCACAAAGTGACAGGGTGAGCTTTTGTGATCGCTTTTCGTCCGGCGTCCGTCCGTCCGTCCGTCGTCCGTCCGTCGTCCGTCCGTAAACTTTTGCTTTAAATGACATCTCCTCATAAACCACTGAGCCAATTTCATCCAAACTTCACAGGAATGTTCCTTTGGTGGTCACCTTTAAAAATTGTTCAAAGAATTTAATTCCATGCAGAACTCTGGTTGCCATGGCAACCGAAAGAAAAATCTTTAAATATCTTCTTTTAAACAACCCTAAGAGCTAGAGCTTAGATATTTGGCATGAAACATCTTCTAGTGAGTGTCTACCAAGTTTGTTCAAATAAAAGCCCTGGGGTCAAAATTGGCCCCGCCCCAGGGGGTCATTGATTTTCCCTATATGCATAAAGTAAAAACTTAAAAAATCTTCTTTTAAAGAACCCAAAGAGCTAGAGCTTAGATATTTGGCATGAAACATCTTCTAGTGAATGTCTACCAAGTTTGTTCAAATAAAAGCCCTGGGGTCAAAATTGGCCCCGCCCTGGGGGTAATTGATTTTCCCTATATATGCATATAGTTTAAACTTAAAAATCTTCTTTTAAAGAACCGTAAGAGCTAGAGCTCAGATATTTGGCATAAAACATCTTCTAGTAAATGTCTACCAAGTTTGTTCAAATAAAAGCCCTGGGGTCAAAATTGGCCCCGCCCCAGGGGTCATTGATTTTCCCTATATGCATATAGTAAAAACTTAAAAAAATCTTCTTTTAAAGAACTGTAAGAGCTAAAAGCTTATATATTTGGCATGAAACATCTTCTAGTGAATGTCTACCAAGTTTGTTCAAATAAAACCCCTGGGGTCCAAATTGGGCCCCTCCCCAGGGGTCATTGATTTTCCTTATATGCATATAGTAAAACTTATAAAAATCTTCTTTTAAAGAACCCAAAGAGCTAGAAACTAAGATATTTTAGCATGAGACATGTTCTAATGGGTGTCTACCAAGTATGTTCAAATAAAAGCCTGGGGTCAAAACTGGCCCCGCCCCGGGTCATTGATTTTCCTTATAGTACATAGCAAAAACTTAAAAATCTTCTTTGAAAAAAACCCAAATAACTAGAGTTTAGATATTAAGCATGCAACATCTTTAAGTAAATATCTACAAAGTTTGTTCAAATAAAAGCCCAGGGGTCAAAACTGGCCCTGCCCGAGGGGTGTCATTGTTTTTTACTCTATGTGTATAGTAAAAACTTAAAAAATCTTCTTTTAAAAAACCCAATGAGCTAGAACTTAGATGTTTTGCATGAAACATCTTCTTATTGGTGTCTACCAAGTCTGTTCAAATAAACAAATAAAAGCCCTTGGGTAAAAATTGGGCCGGGGGGGGGGGGGGGGCTATATACAGGTGAGCGACCTCAGGGCCATCATGGCCCTCTTGTTTAGTACAGTTCTCAAAATTTCCACTTGTACGGCTGTGGGACAACCTGGGAAATGCCGACAATTGATTTTGCTGCCCCTGTATCATGATTACTTTATGCAGACATAATAACAAAGATTTCTTAATAAATCTTTTAAAAGGTGGTAATTAAGTTCAGTCAAAGTAAGATTTTTAGCACAATATGAGTAGAAATGTAATTTTGATAAATTATTACAACCTACTTTTAAAAGAAATCCACCACTTGACCCTCACTGCTGTGGGTTCGAATCCAACAGGGACTTGGAATTCCTTCTTGTGAGGAAGCTAAAATAGATCTAGCTAGCTTATGGAACGTCGATGGTTTTACTCAGGTTCCCGTTTGTGCCTGAAATAATGCACAGCAGGGCACTCGAGGTCTTCAGCCACCAGTAACTGGAACATCGCCATATGACCTATAATGTGTCGGTGTGACGTATTAAACCCAATTAAACAAACAAAAAAAAGAAGTCCACCAGATTTTTGTATAGTTGAGTAGAGATTGCAGAAACAAACATACATTAATCATAGAGTAGTCAATCATGTACTATATAGGCTATACTGTATACACATATATACTTTCCAAAATATGTGACTGAAGTTATGTTTTATATAAAGTAATGGGGACTATTGGCAAAATTTATGCACATGCACATTAAAAATTGAAAAATGCTAATAACTGCCATCTAAGCTCGATAGGGAGATTGTAAGCCAGGGGCAGGTCACTGGTTTGATCCTCAATCTCGGACATCATTACCGTCTCTGCTGATTAGTAAATCATGTGGGATTAAGTTATCCAGGAATACCACTTTGGCGTTAAAACTTAAACAAACAAAAAATCTAAAAAATAAAATCAATATTTACAAAAATTAAGTGCAAATGGGTCTGGCTAAACATGAACAACAGTCGTCCCTACAAAGTTTTATTTCCTATCCATTTGTACTTCTTCTCGTGCAATAATGTTTCTTTGAAAATTGTAAGACAGTTACATGCAGTTGGTTGGAAGTACAAGTTGAATAGGATTTGTAAACATTAGAATGGTTTTATTGAGGGTTATTTGATATGATGATTGTGCTGTTAAATATGCCTGTTAGATTGTATTTACCTAACCACCATGTTTTAAACCAACCATCACATATCAACCCAACCACCAACTCTTTTGAAATGCCTTGCTTTGAAATTGAATCCTTCCTTGCCTTATTCCTATATTTGAGTTTCAATAATAACATGGATGTCCCTGTATTTCACTGTTTTGTCATTCTTCGAACAGACATAACAAAAATACAGACAAAGCTAGGAGTGATGTATATGCAACCACAACAAGTTTGGGCGGGACATAAACAAATCTGCAATTGTGTACCTAGCAGAATACAGTATGAAAATTTAAATGTAAATTTTTAAGTAATAAGAGGTTTTTAAGGAAGATAATTTTGGGGGAAAAATCTAATTCATTAAACTAAATCATTGAATATTTACTAGGGTTGGGAAGGAATTATAAAAATAATTGATAACTCGCCAATTATTTTGATATGAAATTCTGATTCTTTTTCATCAAATTTCTTTTCATTAAATTGAACAATCTGTGCAATATCAAATGGTTAATGCAGGCATGATTGTTTATAACATTTCATAAATTGTCCAAAAAATAGAAAAATGTTCACAGTTTTGAATTGATAATTATTGATGAATATAATGTAAAATAAGGGGTGTCCTTGACTTCAGACCTATTACCTCTTACTGCTGTAGATTCAAACTCCACGTAGGACATTGGATTCTTTCATATGAAGAAACTGTCCGCTTACTTAACGAAAAATCAACCTCCTTCTTTCTTACCATTCAATTTGTTTAGAGAAACAAATTAACATTCGATTTGTAAAGAGTTCTAAACAAATTAGCATTCAATCTGTTAAGAAAAAAGAAGGTTGATATTTGATTTATAAAATAAACAGCTGACTCTTTGATAAAAAGGGGTTTAACCCCTGGAAACGTCAGAGATTGATAACTGTGTGAATGAGGTAGAGATGGTGACCTCTTTCAAAGTCTGGACAGATTTGATTAAATTCAAGAGGAATCATCCTTTAATTGCTCTCTGAATGATAATTGAAATATTTATTTAACAAATTAAAGCTCCCATCATGTGTTTTATAGCTTTCCCTAAAAATCGGCATGGTTTCTGGTCCCCTCCCCCAAAAAAAAAAAACAACAAAAAAACAACTAGCATATAAAATAGGTTAATTACACACATGTAATCAATTAATGAGTACATTCATTATACATTTGATAAGTAATAGCCTTTACAAGTATAGTTGAGCAGCACAGTTTCTTGAAAAACACATATGGTATACAGAACAAGTAGTGTAACATGCCGGCCAAGTAGAATTTAGTTGTCACTTGTCCTGCCTCTGATATTTTTGTTCAATCCCTGTTTGCTTGGTTTCTGTGGTATTAACTGATGACCATGGCTTAACTGAGCCTGCAACATTTTCAATTTTGCTGTGTTGGACTTTCTTTAGGGATTCTTATTTTCTCTATTTTATTGTCATGTGCTTTTGTTCATAAAGTCATAGAATCGCAATGTTAATTTCTGATAAAAAAAATTATTTACATGTACATTCATGTTACAATTTAAAATGAAAAATGTAACTGTTTATATGCTCGTAGTCACCTTATACATTTTAAGCGAAACTTTTAGAAGAATTAGGAGAGCTATTGTACACACCCCAGGCTGTCACACTTGTGTCTACAAAACAACAGAAGGGATTGAATTTTAGCTTTACACACTTATATGAAAACATAATAGGTGGTAACTGTCCAAGGCCCATAACTCTAACATAGATTTTATCAGATTAATGGTCTTTTTCTTAATTAACTTAAATTATTCTATGTTATCACTATCAAGCTCTGAGAATAGATAAGCACGCTGTCCTACTGATAGCTCTTGTTACTTGAAAAAGTAACTTTATTAGCTAATATTTCCTTTGATTTTCAAAATATACTACTCTTCTGCTTTCAGATACTATAAATTCAAGTTATTCAATTTATTCAAAGGCATTAATATGTTATAAAATGCCTATAGATACAATGTATCAGCTTTCTAACACTTTACTGATAAGAAGAGATCAGATAATTAGGAATTATTGATATTTTATACAAAAAAACAAAAGAGAAACCTGTTTTCCATATTGCCATTGAGACACATGCATAATTAGAAAGATTCATTACCATTGATTTCTTGTCGAGCTACTTTGGCTAAAGTTTTACATTCACACATGCAATATATAGATAGCATTCCAGGTTTTAGTTTTACATTGACTTTTTGACATCACACAATAATGCAATATATCAATAGCTTCCCAGAGTTTTCAATTTACTTCACACATGCAATATATAGATAGCATTCCATATTTTAGATTTAAATTGGCTTTTTGACATCACACATGCAATACATCAAACGCTTTCAGGTTTTAGTTTTACATTAGCTTTTTGACATCACACATGCAATACATCAAAAGCTTTTGGGTTTTAATTTTACATTAGCTTTTTGACATCACACATTCAATACATCAAAAGCTTTTGAGTTTTAGTTTTAAATTAGCTTTTTGACATCACACATGCAATACATCAAAAGCTTTCAGGTTTTAGTTTTACATTAGCTTTTTGACATCACACATGCAATACATCAAAAGCTTTCAGGTTTTAGTTTTACATTGACTTTTTGACATCACACATGCCATTCATCAAAAGCTTTTGGGTTTTAGTTTTACATTAGCTTTTTGACATCACACATGCAATACATCAAAAGCTTTTGGGTTTTTGTTTTACGTTGGCTTTCTTCACATCTTTCTTGCAGTTTATAAATAACTTCCCAGACTTTCGTTCTATATTGACCTCAAATATCAATTTCTTGATACACGTACATTTTCAAACAGAATTTAAATCACATGCCATTATAGTGGCAAGTTGGTTTCTTGACATATACATAAAGAATATATAAAGTTGGGCCTTGGTAATTCACTGGCTCCTTAGCAGTTTTCATAGAAATAAAAAAAAGTTGTTTTTAATAGGATTATTAAAGAATATTTATATGTTGAAGTGTCATTTACTTTTAAAATATATATGTACAAAAGTGTGGACTTTCAAATATTTAACACCTTTTGATTGTCAATGACATTTGTGTTCTCATGAAAAAACCAATAACAAAGTTTTATTTTCAAATGTATTTCCTCGAAGTGAGATGGTTCTGTATTGCCATTTAATTATGTGCCCAGATGTTTCAAATCATTCATTTTACTTTGAGATAAACTATTATGATATTTATATATGCAATAAAAGATGTGACACATAGCTGGCGAAATATAGTTTAGGACCAAGGCACTGAAACACATTTTAATCATCTGAGATATGAAAGCATGTATTATAACCATAACAATTTTGCAAAATTTGGATTAATCGTGTGAAATTAGCTTTAAACTTAAAAATCTTTTGTGAGAATAATGTTTTCACAAGGATGTTAATACATGGATATTGCAAAAACTTAGCAGGATAGAAAAAATTGATTTATTTCTAAAGGACTCCACAGAAGCCGCTGCTCCAGACCCCCAAAATGAATCTGCATTTTGTGTTGAAGGTATATAGCGGATAGTTTGTTTGTTTCAAGGATTTAAATTAACATCAGCTTGCAACAGACTTGTCTATAGTTCTGTTATCTGTAAAATTGTAGTTACAATTAATGTTGACATTGTTCTTGAAGTATTTACCATTGCTTTAAAGTCTTTTTCTGCAAGTCTTTTGCAGGAATTAAAACGCTGAATAAATATTTGTTGAGGGAAACTAATTTTGTTCAATTGTTGCTTCTAAAGAATCTTGAGACTCTGTTAAGATTACTTTATAAAGGTATATGTGACTGAAATGTTTGTAAAACCAGACTGAGCCCAATCTTACAATGAAACATTTATTTCACATGAGGTTAACCTGAGTATGCAGCGCAAGACCTTTTTGGTAATGCTGCCATATGACATAGTATAAGCAGGCATTGAAAAACATTTTCAGAGTCACTCGTCCTGCAGGATGAGTACCTTGTAAATCTGATATGCAAGCAACATTTTTCTACTTGTCCTACATTGAGTTCTCTTAAATTCTACTTGTAATTACGAGCGGACGAGTGGAATTTTTGATCTCTTTAAAATAACATATAGGTTTGTAGGTAACAGCAAAATTATCATCTTGTTGAAAAAACTGTAAACCAAGGTGTTAGCTGAGCATTATAATAGTAAGAATAGCTCCCATTGGCTCATGAGAAATTAACATTGCAAAAAAGTGAGGTATCAATAATAATATTAGCAAGTTTATATTTGCCTCATTAGGTGTGTCTTTATTAGGCTCAAAAGGTCTGTCTTTATTGGCTCAAAAGGTCTGTCCTTATTTGGCTCTTAAGGTCTGTTCTTATTTGGCTCTAAAGGTCTGTCATGTGACTCATAAACCTGTCTTTTTTTTGGCTCATAAGACCTGTCCTTATTTGGCTTATAAGACCTGTCCGCCTGTTCTATTCATATTGCAAACTGCATTTGTAACAGCCAAACCTTATTACTTACTTATATATCTTAAATAAATTTATTATTACAGAGTATGAAAAAAGAAACATTAGCATTTTATGAAAATTGATTGAACAGTTATCTGCTAGACATATTTGCTATGTTGAAGGCTTAATTGTATAATTGCAACATACAGTTGTGAGGATAATATGAGAAAATGATAGTAATTGTCATGTTTGAGATATATTTATGTGATTTAAAGTAGTATCACCATGGTGACAAATTGAATAAATCATTGAATATAATTATATATATATTCATGTCTCATAACGTTTTATTGAAATATAGCTTGAAGGGAAAATTAATGAATAGCTGATTGCTTAATGAATTGAAACTGACTGAAATTTGCTTCATCATGAAGAAAATGAGATAAGCCCCTGCTGACCTTTGCCATATAGAGCCAGGCCAGCCTGCACATCCCTGCAGTCTTTTTTACCAGGCTATATACAGGGATTTTTTCCAGGATTTTGGGAACATGAACCATACCCATGGAATTGGGTATTTCAGCAGTGTTTTGTTAAAAATTGGGGAAAAATACATGACTGAAATTTTGCAATGTTTAAATGAATGCAAACAATCACTGTGTAGGATGGCATCTTCAAACATTTAAGCACTATTACAGTGAAGAAGCCCTTATTTTCAAAGATTTTAAAATTTTTATTCAATATTTTTATTTTGTAATTTTCAATTTTCAATTGGGATTTTTTTTTTGTGGATTGGGAAAATAATATACTATTTTCAATTGGGAATATGACCCAATAACGGCTATAAAATAAGCCAAAAACAATCCCTGGGCTATAATAATATTTGTTTAAACTCAAATTTTGTATTTTGATATTAAAATCCATTAAATTTAAAATGGACTGTTCTCTGTTCAACACAAGGCATACCCAAGTTAAAAGCAAGGCATACCGCCTCCGTGGTCGAGTGGTTAGAGTCGATGACTTCTAATCCAGTTACCTCTCTGGCGTGGGTTCGATCCCCGGGAGATGCTTTGGTAGTTTAGCGCGGAGGAAGGTAGTCAAGTACTGGTGTAACTCTCCAGGAACGATGGTTAGGAAACTACCCGCCTATATGACTGAAATACTGTTGGAAAAAGGCGTAAAATGACACAAACAAACAAACAAACAAAAGCAAGGCATACCCATGACAAATATTCAGCATGTTAATTAAAGTGTCAACTGCAAATTTGCTGAAATGACTAAAACAGTATATATTTATTTAATAAGAGGAACTAAAACAGTAGATATTTATTTTATAAGAGGAACTCAAAACAGTAGATGTTTATTTAATAAGAGGAACTAAAACAGTAGATATTTATTTAATAAGAGGAACTTAAACAGTAGATATTTATTTAATAAGAGGAACTTAAACAGTAGATATTTATTTAATAAGAGGAACTAAAATAGTAGATATTTATTTAATAAGAGGAACTAAAACAGTAGATATTTATTTAATAAGAGGAACTAAAACAGAAGATATTTATTTAATAAGAGGCATCTGTGGTTAAATGTAGCTGAATTCAGATTACAATAATTGCATTGGTTAATGTTTTTAAAGGGTTGGTAAAAATAAAGGAGCAATATAAAATAAAAAAAAATTGAGATAAATCTGACCGAGGCATGCATGAACCGCTGTTTGCTCATATTTATAATCTCTTTTTGAATCAAGAGAAAAATGTTGCGTAAATGCGTAAAACATGATTTTTATCAAAGCTCAATGACTTTTAAACAAAAAAATGGAGTTTGTACAGTGTACTATTTGAGTTAAAAAGATAACCCTTTGAGTCATGATTGACTCGGCTTGTATGGAATAAAGATCTGAGGAAATACTGCACATAAATAATTGTTTTATAAACATTTGAATGATTGAATATCTTTGAGAACATCTTGTGTCTTATAATGGATGATTGTGAAACAATTTTGTACTGGAATAAATTTGTTAAGGTAACTGAGGTTTTTGTTAAAATTTAGTGTAAATTTCACAATACATTTAGATTAAGAAAGGGATATGTAAGAATCAAGAGTGCAGGAGGGTCTTTGGTCATTTATTAGCTGAAAAATACTTAATATACATAGTTCAAACATTTTTCTAACATAACAAAAGGCATCAACATGAAACTTGGAATACTTGCTTATCATGATATGGTGCAGTTGTTAGACAAGGGGCATAATTCTGAAAGTAACCTTTTTGGAGTTATGCTCCTTTTAACAGACTTTTGACATGACATGTGGTGCTCATGTTTATGTATAGACTGACTTTGTCTTTTGCTGAATATTAATTCTTAGGATACAGTTTTATAGAATGAAAACCTTTTAAAGTGGTCAAACTTAATGCAAAAATAGTGCCTCTTTGAAATAATAGAACATTTCCATTAAAAATTATAGGGATTTCAATGGCAAATTTTAAAAATGTGGGTACCAACAGCTTTATACCTGGAAAGCCTGTGTGACATCACAGTCCCTCGATAATTAATCTAATGCATTTTTATGATTGAGATATACACAACAAACTACTTTTTTATTTTAGATATTTTTAAGAAATTATATGATAAAGTTTTTTTTTCACTGATGGTTATATTGAAATAAAATACAAAACTGATAGATGAAAGGCCTTATAAAAGTTATAAAAGAAGAATGTTACTTATAGTGCTGATAATTTGTAACGTCCCTTCCATTGAACAATTCTGACATTTAAGAAATAGTTTTACATGTACACAGCTCCTGTGTTATTAATTATGAATTAATTTCCTTTTTTGTCAAAGAAAGCTGCTGTGCATTATCATGAATTTGTTTTAAAGATTTGTGCCAGGTTATATGGCTGATGTGCATAAACTGTTGTTTGCTGTATAACTTTAGTTTGGTTAATGAAAGTTGGCAATCTAACCAATGACCAATGATTAACATGTATCGTACGGGATTACATTTATGAAATTAAACATTGATTTAATAGCAGAATAGTAACTGTTTTTTTTAAAAGAGAAAAACTCCATAACATTATACTATGATACACATAGTATTTAGAATACACTATGTATGTATATAAATAATATAAAGCAATTTATAAATACCAATTTGTTACACTATTTGAGGATATACTTATGTTTATATTACGATAAAGCAACTTATAAATACTTGTTTTGTGTAAAGCTATAATATTATTGTTAACAGTTTCAGTGATACATTAAGTTAAAATGTCATTAAATTTTATAATTGAATAAGTAAAAATGAGATTCAATTAAAGTGTGTAAGTAATCATGAGCTTCACAGAATAACAATCAATTTGCTGGCATTTATGTTTGAAGACATATTATTTAAATTTGAAACCAAAATGACATAGACTAAGCAATTTCATGTTTTAAAAGCATTTATGTTTAAAGATAAATAATATAAAATTGAAACCAAAATGACATTAAATTATCAATTACATGTTTAAAAACATATTTAGAATTGAAACAAGAATGACATAAAATTTCCTGTCACATACTTTTGAGCGTTTCTATACATCCGGTCGCATAGAGTAAAAGTCGCTTAATATATAAAGATATAAACTGAAAATGATCGGGGGGAATTTAACATGGCTGCATAAGACAAAAGTCACTTAATACACATGGTCGCATGGGCAAGTTAGACTGTATATGCTTAACGATAAATTGTATTAAGATTGAAGCCAAAATGGCAAATTAATTTGCAGTCACATTCTGCAAGGATTTGTAAACAGTAAAAGACAATATCAATATTGGAGTGACAGATATATTGAGACCATATGAATGATTAAATAGATGTTATTCATTTAAAGGACACATATTTTGTGTGCTTCAAGAAATTATAAACCAATGTTTTTGTACATTACAGGGGCACCTAAAAAATGGAAAATGTCATCGACCCTCCCTATTGATGAAGATTCAATAAAGAGTAAGAAAGGGGGAACTTCAAAAAGTTCTTTGGCAGGCTCCAATAAAGGGACACCATCAAGCTCAAGAGAAAATTCAAATGAAAGAAAAAGTAGAATAAATCTATCTCTGCAAAAGGCTGGAAGGAAAAACAGTCTAACTAGGGATGGTAGTTCTTCTGAGCAGAGCAGCTCACGGGAATCTTCCTTAGAAAACAAAGTGAAAGGTGATGAAAAGAAACTCAAGAAAACTGACTTAGACAAGAAAAACAGGAGTTTTTCAAGTGATTCTAGTAAAGTGAGGAAAAGTTTAGGAAGTGACAGTACTTTAAACAGTGATAAGATTAAAAAGAAGAGAGGTCGACCAAAGTCTTTAGATTTATCATCAAAAGAAATGGCAAATGGTGATGATGATCATTTTAAAAGTCCAGATCCACTTACACCATGTAATATTGGTTTTAAAAGGAAAAAAGGAAGACCAAAGGAAACGCCGCCTGTTCTTTATGCTGAACCACCTGTAGAAACATCACCCTTGGAGAACATGACTGATTATGAAACAGAAGATAGCAGTCCTCCAATTAAGCGAAAACCGGGTCGTCCGAAAAAAGTAAAAATGTTCAATAGGGATCAGTTAAAATCAATAGGTAAATCAGATAATTTGAAAGCATTTAATATAAAAAGACAGTATGGCTCAAAAATTGGAAAAAGCAGCTTGCAGCAAGGTTTCAGAAGGGCTAAAAAACTTCCTAAACTAAAACCAGTTATGACTCCCATTCAGATTAATAAGACTGATGGAAGTAGTATGTCTGCAGTTGAAACTGAAGGTTCTGAATTTGAAACTAATGACAAAAGTAAAGTTAATGAAAATGGAATATCTCCCAATGAAAAGAGAAAGCCTGGTAGACCCCTTGGTGCTAAAAATAAACAAATCTATGGCGCTTTAACAGCTCTAAAAAATAAAAGAAAAGCTGCTAAGGCTATTGTTTCAAGAAAAATAACTCAGTTTGGATCTCAAAGTTTGAAAAAAGCAATAAGTAGAGGTCCTGGGCGACCTCCTGGTACTAAAAATAAAAGTACTCCTGGTAAATTGTCAGGAAAAGTGAATACAGATAAGGTTGAAACAATTTCAAATAGTTCAAAAGAAAACAGTGTTGTCACAGAAAAAGATGAAGTACCTGATTCTTTCTTCGAAAATGAAACAGAGGGAGATATGGATGTCAGTACAGTTGATGAAGCAATTGAAACAGTTCTCTTTAAAGCTAGACATGATATATCTATTGAATTAAAGAATAGGCCAAAATTATCATTTAGACCACAAGGGTTTTTTAAGAAACTTACTTCTGTGAAATCAGTTGCCAAATTTAAAAAAGAAAAAGACATTATTCGTAAGATAAGAAAAAAGAGAATTTTAGAGACGCATGCCACTGGTGAAGATTTTGATCAAAATGTAAAACCTCTAGCTTCAAATGATCTCAGGAGGAAGTTGCAGAGTAGGCTTATAGAGAAAATGAAATTTGAACACAACATAAAACCTACAGAAGGAAAAGGTGCCATGCAAGCAGAGGATAATGTGCAGAAGTCTGAAAATTCTTTGAATGAAACTAATCTAAAACCATCAGAGGATTCAAAGACAGATCTCCTTTCTGAAGATTCCGCTAAAAGTGTTGAAGTGAATGGAGCCTTGCAAACAGCTACTCTTGAAGAAAGGACAATTATAAAGCCTGATTCTGAAAATATTGCTGACACTAAAAATGTGCGGAAACAAAACTTTGATTTTTCCAAATTTAGTGACACAGAATCTGTGTGCTCTGAATTAAGTACAAACTCAATTGGGTCTTTGAAACGTAATATTGAGAAGCAGGTATTAATTTTAGGTGAGGAGAACACTGAAAGTGATGATCAGACTGTAAGAACCAGGCAAAGGTTTGAAATCATTCCAGGAAAGAAAAGAAAACGTACTCTTAGTGGTGAATTTGATTTGCTGGATGAAAAACAGTTAAGAAAAGAAAGGAAAAAAGCAGAAAGGATACAAACTGATGATGAATGTGACCTTAATCAGTTGCAGAGAGAAACCATTATTCCTAAAAAGAAACCTTTATTTAAGAGAAAGAAAAGTCCAATCAAGAAATCACCGACACTTAAAGTTAAGGATGGAAAGATTGTTAAAAAGTATGTGTCACAACTCACAGCTTATCGCAATAGAATGCTTAAGCAGTCCCCATTTTTAAGTCGTGTAAGGAAGAAACGTAGGAAACCTTACATTAAGAGAAACCAAGAAAACTCTGAAAAGACTTTAGCAGCACAGGCCAGTGTTGATAGCACAAATCAAAGTGGCAAATTCAATTCTGAGTCTATGGAAAATGCTTCTTTTGTGGCAGATTCCCCCACAGTAAAATCAGATTATTATCGTCAAGGGTTGTTTGAAAAATTTACTGATGTTACATTAGAAAATAAGGGTGAATCTGTTGAAGATATTCAAGTTAAAGATAGTAAAAATAGTAATAATGTAAACAATGGTGAAGATGGAGATAGTGATGATACAGAATGTACAATTGAGCTCAAAGATGATATTCTCCCTGAAGAACCACCAGTAGAGGAGAGTGTGGATGATTCAGATGTGATAGACTTTCATGCAGAGATGAAACTAGAGTCAACTGGAAGAGAACTTTATACGGAATCAGAAATTGAAATCAGAGAAATGCTTTTTGAGTTAATTGATGACATTGTAGAAGATCTTGAAAAGAAAAGAGGTTCTTTTAATCCAAGTGCAGATGAAAAGTGTATAAATGAAAAAGTTGAAACAAGTAAGATTAAGGAAAATGTAGGAGAACATGTAGGTAGTGAAATAAATGAGAAAAATTGTGTTAAAGAAGACATAAAGGACTGTCAGAATGAAGGGGGAGATATGAAAGAAAAATCTCAAATTGTGAATTTAAGTAATTGTGAAGAGCCAAATAAAATGATTGTTTCAGAAAGAATTCTTGGCACAAAGGATGAAAAAGAAAGTTCAGAAGTAAAACAAACTATAACTCTAAAAAATGAAGACAATCTGAAATTAGTTTCAGAAGAAAACAATGTAGTTGATAAAGAAATAAATGAAGATATCAATTCAAGCAATGTTGACACAGCTATAGAAGGAGAGGCCAAGCAAATTAAGAAAGTCAGAATTAAGCATAAAATGAAAAGAAAACGGTATATACCTCTGTCAAAAAGAAAGCAAGTTGATAATGTTACAGATAATAAGATAAGAAAGAAACCCGGAAGGAAACCAAAACCAAAGCCAGATAGTAACATAACTAGTAATAATGAAACTATTTCAGAAACTGTCATTGAGAAAAAATCAAATCCTGTTGAAAGTAAATCTCCTGAAACAAGTGTAATTAGAAAGTTTGAATTAAGGCAAAAAATTTCTAGGTCACCACTAGATAATATTGCGCTTAAGCAAAGTTTGGAAGAAAATGAATATTTGAGAAATGAGGCACAGAAATTGTCACGTAAAGAAGCGAAGTTTAAGTTGAAAGCAAAGATTCCAGGACAAGACTCCTTAGAATCATCACCTGTTCAAAACAAGGACCAAGAATCGACTGAAAATACTGTTCCTGAAATACCAGAATTAACAGAGGAAAGTGATACAGAAATAGAAGAAAGAGCTGAAAGTGTTGAGGACTTGTTGAAGCGTTGCAGACCTTGTAAGATAGTTCTTAAGGATTTTATTAAAGAACTTGAACGTGCACAAGTTCAAGCAGAAAGCTCATGTGAATCAGAGACTGAATTGCAAGATATTCCAAATATCTCAGATGAGGAAAAGAGTAATTCTTCTATAATGCAAAATGACACTGAAAATAAAATTGAAGATGCTTCACAAGGTGAAACTCAGTTAACTAATGCGATAGAAAGTGGTTTGGAAGACACAGATAAAATTGACAAGATTGGTACCGAAGCTGGACATACTGAAAATGTTAATTTGTCAATAAGTACTAGTAATGAAAATGTTAACGAAGCTTGTGCATCGCAAGAAAGTGCTGTAAATGATGATACAAACAATGTTAAATTAGATACCCCTTGTGAGCAAGAGAAAATTGAAAATCAGAGTAATATGCATGATGTGAAGAAAAACGAAATTGAAAATTCAAGCCCAAACACAAAACAAAGAGCATTAAGACCAAAACGTAGTACCCCTGTCAAAAACCAAGAACTTTCTAGTATACAAGTGGCTATAACACCACCTAAAAAGGTTAGAAAAATTAAAAGTATTAATGAGCAGCAAACAGCTAGGAAAACCGTTCCTCCACTTAAGATTAAAGTTAAAGGTGGATTTTCATCAAGACGTAAAACATATATTGTTGAACCCTCTCCAGATTCTCCTGTTGAATTGTCAAGCAAAGAGGAACAAAAGGCCGAGAAAAAGAAAGAGAAGAGCAAAACAAAATCTGGAAATAAATCAGAATCTTCTGACTCGGAAAAACACAACAAAAACCACCATCATCATCATAGGAAGAAAACTAAAACCCCCACTGATGATATCAATATTGAACAAAGTAAATCAATGACATCTCAAAACAAAGACATTCCTGTTGGCCAAAGTGCTGTTTATATTGAAAAACCACCTTTAAAAGCAACTGATGCATATGAAGCAAATTTTCTACAGTTTATTCAAGACAAAGACAAAGTTGAACAAAATATGGCTGCATTCAGTAACTCACTTGGATCTAAAAGTAAACCAAGTAATCAGAGTCTTCTAAAAACACTCCAAAAAGACAATACATATCTTAACTTAGCAATGGCAAAAACTTCTCCTACTTCATCAAAAATTGAGCCAAGCAATGCTCAAATTCAAAGTGACACTCAAAACAATATTGAAAATACCGAAGTTCAGTATGTCTGTTCCCAGTGTGAAAATGTTGTTTATAAAACCAAAGAGCAGATTGCTCAGCACTACAGAGAGGTTCATCCAGGGTCCCAGTTCATCTATAAACCATTGCCAGAAGCCACAGAAAACATGGCAACGATTGAAAATCCAGGAAACATGGAAAATAACTCTTTACACAGCAGGTTTGTTATGTCATTTTTTTTTTCAGAATTATATCTTAGTCATTAGTTTATGCTCACTTATTTTACATGATGATATACCATGTAAGCATATGTATAACAAGCCGCCTCCGTGGTCGAGGGGTTAGAGTCGATGACTTCTAATCCAGTTACCTCTCTGGCGTGGGTTCGATCCCCGGGAGATGCTTTGGTAGTTTAGCGCGGAGGAAGGTAGTCTAGTACTGGTGTAACTCTCCAGGAACGATGGTTAGGAAATTACCCGCCTATATGACTGAAATACTGTTGGAAAAGGCGTAAAATGAAACAAACAAACAAACAAACAAAATATGTATAACAATGAATTGAGAGTTCATTAAGAGTTCATAATATTATGTACATGTACCATGATTAATTGGTTGCATGCATGTTTCACAGACATTTTGTACTATAAATTGCTTTTTGACTTTTTCAATTATTCAACTTGATAGTAATGTTGGGAATTAATATGCCCTAAAAGGGTCAAATAATTGGACCTTAACATAATTTTTCAATATCAATTTCAGTGCTGGTGATAATGAGCAGCCAAATGACGATGATGACAGTGGAAGCCTCAACCTAAAAATTGTTGATGTTGTTAGTTTGAAGGACCAAGAAAATCTAATAGACCATAATACAGTTATATCAAAGGAAGAACAAGTAGCACCTGTTCATTCGGTTCCAACCAGCCAGATACAAACCCAACTGAGAATACCAAGTTATCCTCTCATAGTGAGTGCTCCACCACCATATCCCGTACATTCTAACGTTCTTCCACCGCCATATTCAGTAGCAACTGCAGGAAGTGCCGCTCAAGGGCATGTTATATCTGCACTCCAAGAACAGTTGCAATTAAAATCGAAATTAGCTGCTCCGAAGCAGAAAAGTCAGGTGGCGGGAAAAATAGGTAACTCTTTTAAATGTGAAAAGTGCAATGTACATGCTCCAATGCTAGCGGCCATGGTTGCACATTTAAGAAATTCTCATAAAGAAATACCAAGACTCTTTCAGTGCCCATATTGCAAGGATATGGAAGCTGAAACAGAAGCTTTGATTCATCAGCATATTAAAAAACTCCACCCTACAAACAATCCAAATCCTCCAGTTGCTTTATCAGAGCCAGCCAAGCGTAATTTAAAAACATTATCAGTTCGGTTGCCTGAAGGAATTAAACTTGGGGAAGGGAATAGCATTGAAAAGGACATTTACATGTGCCTAAAGTGTAAGGAACATATGCCATCTTTAGAAACAATATATGAACATCTTGAACATGAACATTCTGAAATCTTTGCTTATGTTTGTCCTGTTTGTAAAGTGTTTAAGTCCAAGACAGAGCACTTGGTAAACAATCATATCAAGGTGGTGCATAATAGAAAATCATCGGAGGTTAATGTTTCATTGGCGATTGATGGTAATCATTTTGTAAGAATTCAATGTCTCGTAAAAGATAAAACCAAATCTGGCCAAAGGTCGTCACATTCAGCACAACAGAAACAGCAGCCAAGTCCAGTCCCAACGACAGTACAGCAAAGTAAACCAACATTACATGTACCAGGACTGACTACAGCACATCTTCAGTTACAACCTATACCACAAGTATCTATTCCTCAAGAAAATTCAACCCATGTCAGTAGTATGCCATTAAACCCATTGCAACAGCCGAATTTAAATTTCTCAGCACCACCAGCTGGGACTAAACCTGTTCAAGCACCATTAGTTCCGAAGAAAAAGAAAAGTTTACTTGAATCGATTCAGAAAATTAAAGTTCAGAAAATGGAACAACAGGGACTGCTATCACAAAAAGGTCAATCCACATCAATATCTTCAACGATTCCTTCTCATCCATCACAGTTGATTACTAGTAAGCCTAATGTGTCTTCTGCAGCGGTCCCGCCCCCATTAATGAGAGCACCACCGCCATTGATAAGATATGACCAACTGAACAAAGTATCATCGCCACAGTCTATAATGTTCGGGTCAGCGCTACAGAATCAAGCCACTCTGACAAATTTACAACGGTTGCAGAATATTACCAGTAGTCAGACTGTTCTGTCTTCTTCGGGGACTCCAAGATCAATACAGTCGTCCTTATTTGATACTTCTGACCTTGATACATTGAAAACACCACAAAGTCAAAGGCCTGTGCTAAATGTACCTGTTGTTTCAAGACCTTCCAGCAAAGGTCCATTTCAGAAGGTACCATCAGCAAGTTCTACCCCTGATAACACAGAAACAACCGTGACAGGGTCTCCTCTTGATTTGTCGAAAACCACTCCATCTGCATCACCAGTACCGCAAGGTTTGCAGATTCCTAATATGGGACCAGTGCAAGTTTCTGGAGCAAGTGTTAACCCAGACTTATTTCAGGTATTTAACTTGAGACCAAGCACTCAGATGCAACTTCCACGACCACAGATTCCTGTGCCACAAATGCTTACTCAACCAATTATGATACCGCAGCAAGTTCGGCAAAATACCCCTAGCACTTTAGCATATAGACCAGCAGGTTCACAAATGATTGCTACGTCACAAGTACAGCAACTTATTGGAATGCCTATCGGGACAGCAGCTGTCATCGGAAATATGGTGGTTAGTTTAGGGAACATGACTCAAGGCATACCTGCAATGCCAGTAGGTAATCAAGCCCTTCAGAATGCTCAGTTTGTCCGAATGTCGGCTCCTCCGATTCAAATTCCTCAAGTGAGTGTGCTTAATTCAACAGGAAATGCACCTATGGCAATTCCAGCGCAATCTAAAAATTCTGCAGCCACACCGCCCATGTTAAACAAAGCTACTTTATTTAGATGCCCATATTGTCCGAGTATTACTCCACTTCGGTTTGATCAGGTACAGAGCCATATTGAAAACAAGCATCCAGGATCCTCGATTCTTTTTAAACCATATGAATCCTCAAGATGAAGTAACTTGTGTCCTTGGAACTGTTTCTAAATTAAAATATAGATTTCAGTTGATCTAATCATGTTTATATATAGCATTCCTACTTAGAATACTTAAAGAACATCACAGATTTCATCATGTACAAATACCATTGAATTTCATTTTGTAACATTGTCATGTGGGATATAATCTTCAGATAATCCCCATCAAACATTCTGAATCTATTGTTTGTATGTGCATAAGCCATAAACCTGTGTTATTTAAACAAACCCAATCATTTTGTATATAATTAATGTATTATCTTGATTAACTCATTCACATGTGCCTGTCATTTTGTAATTAGCATCATGTATACATACACAATTGGTTGTATTGTACATTATATAATATATTTTTGAACATTTAATTGTGACCTTTATAATTATGTATTAACAGAATCAATGTTCCTAATTTTTATTATGAAGATTTTGTATTTCTAACATAAGTTTTATTACTTTTTTTCTCTGCTTTTTATAACAATATTTCATTGATTGAAATTTTTATTGCTAGACATTATTATTTTTGTAAGTTGAATTCATGAAAGCACAAGTTGAACTGTTCATATTTTTGCTTAATAGTGACTATGAAAAGATCATGATTCATATTTTGGTTGAAAATTAAACATAAATTGTTCATGTTTTGGCTTAACTGTGAACATGAAATATTCCTTTTTTGGCTTAACTTTCAATATAAGATGCTCATATTTTGATTAAAGTGAGAACATGAAAATGTTTGTTTGTTTTAACTATATACTTTTTTGATTATTTAAGTTGAATTTATGAAAGGATAAGATGATATTTTGGCTAAAACATGGCTGAGAAGTTCTCTTTTTTTGGCTGAACTGTGAACATTAGATTTTCATATTTTGACTGAACTGGGAACATAAAATGTTCATATTTTGACTGAATATGTGATCATAAAATGTTCATGTTATTGCTGAATTGTGAACATAACTTTGGCTTAAGTGGGAGTATAAAGTGTTAATATTTTGGATGAAATTAGAACATTGAATGTTTTAATCTTTGCTAACTATAATATGTTTGTTATGGCTGAACCGTGAATTTGAAATGCTCATATTCTGGCTTAACTGTTAATATACTAGGTAGAACCACCTGCCTATTTCAAATGTTAGAAATGTGTCTTTATGCACAAATTGTGCTAAATATGTGTATGTTTTCTTTTTTGTGTAAATTTATTGTTTAATTTCGGTTAATTTTAGATGTTTTATGTAAAGGAAATGTATATACATTTTTTGTGTAAATACTATTACACCATTCATTCTAACAGGGAACTTGGTGAAGTTTCTCTACACACTCTTTGTGCTAAAAAACATGAATGTTTTCCTGCCATTTTGCATTGTTCTAGTTGTAGGCATGGAGCAAAGGTAAAAACAACAACCTAGTCTTAATCATTATTACGCAATAGACCTTAACACTTCAGAAATTTCACCATTTGCTTGTTAAATGGTATGGCATCACCAGCTTGCTATAAGTAAATACATTATCACAGTATTCTAATGACAATTGGAAAGGTTAGTTTTTGGTACATTTATACTGTTATAATAGTTACGTATTGTTATGTAAGTGCCATATTGGCAGATGAGTGATATATGATATATGACTTGAAAATATGAATGATGTACAGTTCATCCTCTTCAAAGCAATTCTCTTTTAAAGATAAAAAAGTTTGTTGGTCTTTGTGTAGAGGTATTGTTTTGTAGAGGTTAAATTTTAAAGTGAAGTCTTAGTTTTTGGAAAAAAATTGAAACTTGTTGTGAAGAGGTGATTGCTTAACAGAGGGTCATTCTACAGAGGTTGCATTGTAATGTACTGACAATAGAGTGAAGACATTGTATTGCTTGTCATTTGAAATTCCTTATCTTGAATAATTATATTATTGGTAAAATATTTTTATTCATTGCATATTAGTCTTTTGTGATCATCTTTTACCATTAACGAATTAATTCACTTATTTATTGCATAGCATTGAACATTAGGTACTAGTGAATAGTCTTTTTGTTGCTTATCATTATAAATCAATTGAACTATTTATGTACCATTTGCATTAATCATGTATTTATTACACAGGATTGAATTGTTTTGCTTATCATTATCATTCCATTAGGATTCCATTATCGAATAGGAAATATTTCTTTCCCTATATATATAAACACTGATATAATTATCTTTGTTCAGCAACAGTAGCCTTGGGTTATGTTGCATCATTTTTTTACATGTAGACAGCCATTTTTTTTGAAAGAATATAGAATGTATATGTAGAAATGATGTAAACGTTTGTTCAATGAGGGCATTATTCATATAACCTTTTTATTGATTGTATTATTATTATTTAGTTACTTATTTCTTTGAAATTCTGTTAGTTGAACAAATACTTTAATGCTTCTAAGACTGTTTTGTAAATAGTTTAAACCGTTCGTGTGAAGTTTGGATTATTTTCTGTTCATTTTGTTTAGAAATTAAAAGATTTTTTTATTAAGGATTTTTTTTTATTTCTAAAGAACTTCGTTGAATTTCTTCTTGTGTGTAATTAAGAAGTATATCTATTTTAACCCAGAACTTGCTGGATTTGTGTCTGCCTTGGATTTGGTACAGTCCATTTGAACTTTATGGGATTTCAGTGACAAGAGGGTAAGAAAATGTACAACCGACAGTATAAAGCCAGGTCAGATGCAGCTAGGCCTGGATGTATTTTACTTACGGCAAAGGTTAATCACAACCGGTTCCAGCCAGTTTTAATGATGGCAAAGGTTAATCACAACCGGTTCCAGCCGGTTTTACTGCTGTAAAAGGTTAATCACAACCGGTTCCAACCAGTTTTACTGATGGCAAAGGTTAATCACAACTGGTTCTAGCTGGATTTACTGACGGCAAAGGCTAATAACTGCTTCCAGCCGGTTTTACTAACGGCATAGGCTAATAACAACCGGTTCCAGCCGGTTTGACTGATGGCACCAGTTCCAGCAGGTTAAGGGTTAAGGTAATTGAAGTAGAAAACAAAAGAATAATGATCATTTCAATAGGTGAGAGCATTTTGATTATAGTCTCTTTTCTGTCTTGTTTTATGAAAGCTTTTGTTAAAGTATAGCAATTAAGAATTGAAAGATTAAGTTTAGATATGGCATGTGCGTTTTGTGTGTTTTAGAAGCAACTTTTGAATTAATTGATTATTCTGAAAAAGAGAAGTTGTGTTCTGGTTTAAATATTTTTTCTGTAAAGATATACGGAACAGATGGGACCATTGTAGCTGTAGCTAAAATGTCAGTTGAATTTATTCAGAAAAGAAATCGTAGACAAAAAATTTGTTCTCTTTTAAATGGGACCATCATTTATGTAATGTCAAGTTATGTATTTTCTTTATATCATTATATGGAATCGTCGAAACAAAGTGAGATATATTATATATTTTTAACAGTTTAGTAATGACTTAGATATCTGCACGCAGAAATGGACGTATTGCAGAAAGAACATCGGAAACTAATATAGCTTTCTATTAATTATTAGAGGTAGCAATAACGAACCATTAAGTCAATAGTTTTATGACGGTTTCAATTGGACAAAATAGTGTTTGTTTTGTGTGTTCATGTGCATGATTATAAGAATATTTCAAAGTCGCTACTGTCAATTTTGTATCAAATTGATGATTTGTTTTTGTATACATGTATATATATATATATAAAATAGATGATTTGATGATCTTTTTTGTTCACCTTTTGAAAATTAATTAGTATTGATACAGTCCTACTAATGGCACTTACAGTTGAAATAACGAGCGTCATATTTCTTATATTTCTTTGGCTTCTATGCTTTGAGGGCGTGTTCCATTACTTCTATTTTTATACTACAGCAAATTGGAAAAGGTAGTTTTTTGTTAATTTATGCAAAATGCTTGTCAAAATATTTCGTCAACCACTTTATGGTGAACATATGTTATTTGTTGATGTATAAAATTTATGCAACCAAAGTTTTTATGAGTTTCATAAAATTTTGTCTCAAAAAGTAATTGACTTGTAAATAATAAATGTAAAAATGATTATGCATCTGTTGTTTTTTCTCTATTATCTATACACATATATTTACTAATGGATTATCATCACCTATAATTGTCTACGGCCATATTACCTTACACAGTAGCGAATTATGTCTGCAATTTAAGGATTTTGCGACTCATAAGTCTTAAACGCTGCATGCCTTTTACTGTGATGAACGGTAATGGACAAAGTCCATTTGCTGTTCGCCCGTAAAAAGGTTGGCTTTTAACTTTGGTTTACAATCCAAAGTAAATGTAATTCGCATATTCATATAAAGATATTCACATGAAAGATTAAATTGATAAGAAAGCTGGAACGTCTTCACCACAGAGAAAATGCATGCATATAAATTATAAATAATAGGGAACAATGGAAGGATGTACACCAGGAGACTAGCGCTGCGTAGTAATTTGGGAAAGTTGTTATGTACTCTAGGACTGCGTTTCATAAAAAGTCCTAAATGTATCGTAAGTCTTAGAACATAAAAACAACTTTAGGACTAACTTCAATAAAGTTTTTATCTTCAATATAAATACTGTTGACTATAGATAACTATTCTCCTGAAGTACTATGACCGGCCCTTTTATTCGCAATATGTAAATGCTCATCAGCATTGCTTTTCAGAAAGTAAGAGTCGTAAGTTAGGACATTTTCTTTAAAACGCAAATTTGTCTCAGTTTTGGACTCGAAACTGATTTCAGACTGAGTACTTGTTATGAAACAGCCCAGAACGTAAGGAAATACGTTATCTAAATATTTAAAATCGATTTATTGTCCTGTTATAAAATGACTGTACAATGTCCAGTTTTTACCCTCGCCCCGCTCAATATCTTAAATGTTATTGTCCATTCCAAACAAAACCATTCATCAACTTTAGAATTGTGTCGGTTTATCTTTGACTACCCTTGTTGGATGGATAGATTCAGTCAGCAGACTGAGTTAAGTAGTTATATAACCGGTGAAAAATACAAATTATTTATACAAAACCTGTAAAATCGTGATGTTTTAAATTCTATCATGTCTTGAGAGAGTTTTAGCAAAACGTGATTCTGCTATAAACATTAGCTTGCTGCCCCCTAGCTACCAGTGCAGACTATGATAAGCCGCCGTGTGCCGTCCAGCCCCCCCCCCCTTGACCATGGTCTGCAACATTCGGTATTAGGAAAGTACTTACTTTGAATTTTTTCCTTGACTCCATATGACGGAACTGGAACTATTTTTTTCGAGATTAATGTAGTAATGTTCCATTTAATGTAGGTCTAAACCAATAACTTTGGTGCAAAATTTCGGATCATTTGCTCACTCCGTTTTCCCAGAGTTCTTCTAATTGTGAAATATCCCCAAAGTGGTCTAAAAGCGCACAAAAACTCATTTCTTTTCGCTATTAAGTTTAGTGAATTATTAATTGACTATTATGGTGGTAATTGACCAATAATTGGTAATGTAAAACGCTTATGATAAATATTAAAAAGATTTAATTTATAAAATGATTGCCCACTCTTTTTTTTTTAAGAATTGAACGTTTCCGATACATTGGTCACGTGGATTATTGTTTCACAGTAAAATTTTTATAAATTGCACACAATTTTGGCAAAATGTCGATTTTTTTTTATTTTTACCAGTTCGCTGACCCTTTGGATGGGCATTTTTATTTATTTCTGAAAATATTTCTTCATTACCTGTTCCATATGTGTCTGTTTTAAGTGCCCGAGCTAATATAATTATGTAAGAAATTCAAATTTCATGCTTTTAGGCTTCTGGGCTTCAGTGGAGTTCCTTTAAAGAGATAAAAAGTTTTGTCCAAGTTGAAAGATGGATATCTAGCGTGGTAATGATAAAGAACATACAATGTTATAGGAAGTTTAAAAAAAATCGCAAGCTTCTATTTTAATATTGTCATGATAATTCCGAGCATGTGTCAACCATTTTTTTAATGAATTTTTACAAACATTTTAATTAAATTTAAATACTTTGGCATGATTGTTTAAATGAAGATATTAAACATAACCCCCTCCCCCCCTTGTTGCAAAACAGCCTCATATAGCTTTATACTTACATTGTCTCCATGTGTAAAAATACCTTAATAATAAGGTTAAGAAAATAGACAAATGATTCAACAAAGATCGAATTGTCTAGTCAATCGTTGAGTATATTAAAATTTCCCACAAGTATTGTCCAGCTGTGTGCTAAGCAGCTTTCCTAATAGAATCAACAGTCTTCTAGAATATTACACGAACATATTATTGTTCATCATAAGAAATGCATACAAGTTCAGGCATCGACACTAACTTTTTTAGCAGGTGGTAAGCCGGACCACTAGATTTGAAATTTAGGTGGTCCTTCCAGAAGTCAGGTGGTCAATTTTTATCATTATATAATTTACTGCAAATTTAGAAAATATATGCTTAAATTGATGACAAAGATTTATTAACCTTCAATAAAACAGATATTTAAGATGTTTATTTTTATCTAATCGGAAATTAAGGAGAGCAAGTTAGTAGGTATTCTATCGTGAAGTTATTTGTTTGTTTCTTTATCTCATTAAAAATAAACAACAGGACGCTTATTTATGTTAACTTTAATATTGAAATGACTTCTCCCTCAACTCAAGGGAATAGTAAAACCATTTGTGTCTGTTATTTTCTGACTGTTATTCAAATATACATTGCTGATACGTGGTACGTCTTATAATCATGATAATTGCATGCATCTTTTATAGATTAACATTTTTAATAAAATTAATAAATTATCTTATTCTTGTCTTTGAAAACAAGGAAATATCTAAAGGATAAAAAATAATAACAATGTTATATATATATATCTAGTTAATCTTATTTTTCTCACTAATTCATTATGAATACAGAATATTACCTCCCTGTTGCTCGTTGGTTGATATTTATTTTTGACATTGATTATTTTTAACCTTTTAAAGTAATTTTAACTCTGGAAGATAATGGATCGTTAAACAGTTAAAATAAAGAAAAGTAGCAAAGAATTACAAGATGTATTTTTACAGTTCCTTTCGTTGCTGCCATTATTCAAGTGAAGTATTTCAAGTATGAAATTTTTAAGTTTATCGGATACACCATACAAAATCATAATTACCATCGCCAGATACCCACGGTTGATTCAAATGTAACATAACATAAATGTAAATGGTTCCGCCGTGGGTATCCGATGATGCATAATTACTAGCATCATTTGAATAACTTTTGTGCCAAAATTAATATCACAAATTCTTAACTTGTTTAACTTGAGTAAACAAAATATTGGCGACTGAAAATGAAAGTTATTAATGACTTAAGAACTTCTTTAACTAATCAGAGATTAATGTAGTTTGTATATTTTATGAACCATATACATGTACATCGGACAAATGATTTTAAACAAAATGTATATAACATGTTTTTGACCAAATCGCCATTTTCCCAAATGAGCCTTGCACCAACCAGAAAATTCAAGTGGTCCGACGGACCAGTGGCTTTTTAAATTAGGTGGTCCTTGACAAAATCAGGTGGTCTCGGACCAACGGACCACCGCTAATGTCGAGGCCTGCTTCAAGTTTTTTATTAATATTATGGAACGTAGAAGCATAGTGTTTTTCTATAATATATAATATAACGGGTGGAAGTGTCGCTGGTTTAAACTACATTCGTAAGATAAAATGTCATCGTTTGAAAACAATTAATAATTTATGAATGCAATCTAGTAAAGATAATTTTCTTAATTAAAACTCTTTTTGTAAAGACCGCACATATGTTATGGGATGACCTAGTGATGGTTGCAATAAATGCAAATGGTTAAACTCAGTGAAAGAAATACAACCAATTTTAATAATTATCTGTCGCATTTATTTACAAAATTCATTTCGAATTACACAGTGCAAATTTTGCTAATATGAGAGATAGTTAGTGGTCAATACAGAGGCAGGTTTATACATTTTTGAGCGGATTCAGACACGCAACATCGCGTGCTTATGCGTATCATTTTTAAAAATAGTTGTCTTAAGTTGCCAGTCATACATTCTGACACATACTTGTATCATAGTAAAGACACTTAACATGCGCGTAATACACCATAAATTGACAGATCTACAAAAAAAGAAATATTTAAAGAAAATATATCATTAATAGATGTAGCAATTTCTATTATAAATAAAATAAGTTGACTAGTCTAATTCATTTAATTAACATTACGACATTATTATTGTTTTGCGTGTATGTCTTAATTTCAAATTTTATTATTTTCTTAACGCATATGTTAACCGTTTGTTTATTTCATTAAACCTTTTGGGTTGGGGAGAAGAAATTTAAAAGCTATGCACGATATACTCAAAATTCAATAAAAAAATTTGTATCACTTAAATATTTTCATTTTTCTATTCCTTTCAGAACAATAGGTTATAATACAATGATGGTATATTTGTTAAGCTGCGCCACTGAAGAAATAACTTCCAAGTGTTAAAATTAGCTTCCGCGAAGGCTTTGGTTGAAAAGGCTAAGAAAAGTTCCAAAATGTGATGTAAATAATTTTATCTACGGTTTTATAATTACTTCTTTAATTTACAGCATTATTATTTCTTTCTACCTCATGGTTAGGAGTCACTGATATCCAACATAGAAAAGATTTATTCCTTTAATTCAACTTTCCTACATCAAACGAGCAGTTAGCTGTGAAATCTGCACCAGTATACATTTGTATATATGACATACCTTATCTTTCTGTATTCCGGGGTTCCCTAGTAATAATTGACAACGATATTCCTCTTACATATTACCTCATAAATTTACAATGACAACTGTTGAAAGAGTTACCATACCAAAATCATATGGAATGATTCCTCTTATTTTTACCTTACGTAACTGATTACTGAGTTACCCTAATAAAACAATTTGCACAACCTCTTTTTCAGAATTTATGAAAATAACTGTTGACAGAGTTACCATACTAAGATTCTACAATGACAGCTTATGAAGTATGACTGACTTCTCATACAAAAGCAGTTATAAAATCAGAGCTTAACTAGTAATAGGTTCATTTGTAAAGCTACAACAAAACTGTATTTTTGTAAAAAAAAATTCTATAAGGTTTTGTAATAAAACTCCAGAAAATAGTATATTCTGAGTGATAGATCTATACGGAATAAAATGTCTACTTCATTAAATGATATAGCTTACAGACATGTATATATGGGAAGTTTTACACAGATGCATTTATTTGTATACCTAAAATGTGTTTATGGGACAAGCGATTAAAATGTATGTTTTTGTTGTTGTTTTCTTAATTTACGACAATAATTGTCCCTTAACATAAATGCCATCGGACAAATGTTGGAATGAACTTTGGAAGTTTGCTCTAAAATGAACATTTAAGATACTAGTACTAATATAAATCCTTAAGTCTTTCATATGCTACATAATTATAGTTGTAGTACAAATTTTAAATAACTTAAATTTTAAGTTTTTAATACAGATATTCTTTCATCTGTTTTCCGTATTGTATTGTATTTCAACAAAGATATATCTACGCATATTAAATATCATTTAGGATTTTATATATTCATTAAGTGATATATTATCATAATATTCCGGATCGATTTTGATAGCTATAACTTCGTACATGCCGTGCAGGAATTAATTGTATAAACATCTGTTTCAACATCATGAAAATAGGTCTTTGTTTTAACATAATACATGTTCGCTATATGATTTTTTATACATCATTTTATAGGTTGCACAGGAAAACTTTATCGAAATATCTTTAGATGAACAAAGAAATGATTATACATTCAAATGATTGAAAAGGCTAACTTGGATATATTGTAAAAGGAATCCTTTCACGTTTTAAAATGCATTTTCTACACAATGGACATGTATATCACAATGGGCATGTAGAACAATCTTTTATAGAAACATAATCAATATTTGCTTTCAACCGTACTTAAATATTCGTGTATCTTTGTCATGATTACTGATGTCATCACACAGATTATATGTTGAAACAGGTAGATGGCACTATCCAAGGGCTATTCCACATGATGGTCCCAAATGTTCTGAATGTAATGTTTTGGAGGACGAATCACTTTGGTTTACAATGTAAAAGATATATTAACCTAAGAAAGCAGTTTATATCGCCATATTATTGGAGACATCCAAGCAAATGAGAAATGAGCTTTACCATATGTCAATCTTGTCGCATTTGGTTTTTCGGACAAGGCTGACAAATATGGTCTTCTCTGGTATATTATCTTACACTCATACCAGTAATTCTAAATCGTATCTAGCCTCAAAACATATTTCGGTTAACTGTTTCAATTACTTAGTTATCTCTGTATGTTGGACAGTTTATATTAATATCTGTCACCAGTTTCGTTTCTATATGTAAATGCAAGACTCAAATGAAATTAATCTACTTGTTTGTTAAATAAGTTATGTTTATTGTTAAGTAAACTAGAACGGAAGATATATGTGTGTTAATATTATTTATATAGATCTTATATGCTAGTATGTATACTGCCATATTTGCATTTGTATTATACATTTTGCCACATGGGTCCTTGACCTTCTGGTTTGATATGAATAAAACATGTTAAACTTGTTGTTATATAATTCCCTCTTTCTCTGACTTTATGGCTGTTGTTGAATTAATAAAGTTAAGCTGTGAAACAATGTACATTGGTATACAGTCAAATCAAAGAGGCTATTAAATGTCGTCAATTTAGTGTGGGTAGCTTGAGAAACGAACGCGTGACCCCAGATATATAGTTGGTGTCATCATGGTTATTAAGGGACCTTGAGCTTGCAATAAATGCCATTCTGGAGCTGATAATGTTATACACATTTGTCCATTCACCAATGGGGAAATTTTAGTCTTGCTTATGTTTATTTTTGTTGTTGTTGTTTTTAACAAAATTACATTGTTTTCAGATTTTCTAATACAAAAAAAACTTTTTCTGATGTACAAGATGTCGTCACCGAGCTTCAAGGGATTAAATCAAAATTTAACTTAAGTGATAGTGCATTTTTTTGAATATCATATTCTTTTTATTTTTATCTTTTTTTAATCACCTAATAAATAACGTGTCAATGAGCCAGTCTATATTCTAATGACGGGAACCAAAATTGGACAGGGAACCAGGGGTATGAGTAGAATACGCAACGAAGATTTTTTGGCATAGCAGGCGCAACGGACATTTTTTATCACAGGCACAAAGTATGCTTATTCATGAAAATTATTAACATTTAAGAAAAAAACAGATTAACTTAGTGAAAAAGTAAGATTGTTTTAAAATATATCCCAAATATTTGCAATAGGTTGTTTTGAAGGATTCTATGCTGGAAAAGTGACCGCAGAATGGACATATTCTTGAAGCAAAGGGAACAATGTATGGTTATGAATAACAATTATCAAACTAAAATAACATATATGTATATTAAATGTAGTATGTTTAAGAAGGTTACACATGGGCTTATTCGGTATCTAAGCGCAATGGAGATAATTTTGTATAAAGAGCACAATGAATGTTTATAAATTACAATTATAAAACTAAAATTTATTCTATATATGTATATTGAATATAATATCATGATGGAAGTTTGTATTGAAATTCAATAGGAATATTTTTTCATTTTTTAATGCTTTGAAAGATAATATATGCCGGCAAAATGGACATTTTCACGGCTCAACAGAGATATTTCTCTTTACCTCTGTCTTTTTCTTGAATTTATTTTAAGTATACCAATCATTTCATTTCTACTTATTATCCAATTTACAGACAAATGATTCAGATTTCAGACATGGCATTACTTAGTGAATTTATGCATTAGATTCTATCTTTTCACAAAAATATGCAACTTACAAAACAACAAGCACATACCAAGAAAAATTGACTAGTGCTTCGGGTATTCAACTGTCATAGAGAACAATTGTCAATGCTGATTTTGTACATAACCTATGACTATTCGCATCATTTAAATTTGGCGGCGTCTTTGATGTGCAACATTAACATTTAACTCGTAGATAACTGATATGATGTGCTTTGTATTTTCTTAATCGTAGCAGTAGCACAAATTTACATCAACTTTAAAATGAAAGTGCAAATAGCTTTGTTCAGACAATTACTGTGCAATCAAAAAAAGAATATTTTACTAATAATAATAAATAAACAAAATAACAAACGTTACTGGCATGGACTTTAAATGCAATGTATTTTACAACATCATTTTTTTTGTAGTTTTTTAATGGTTTTTTTTTGTCATCTGTCGGCAAAAGCATGCCGATTTATCGTCCTAGCTCCAATTAATATTTAAACAGTCCCGTTTTTAGTCGTTCCGGAAAAATATTAACATAGTACAACAAGTGTATAATAATTAATTTAATAATGTAACTACTGGTTCATGTCTTGTCCACCTAACGGATTACTAGTATATTAAAAACAATAACATAGAGGGCCTTTACACAGGCATTTTATTGGATTACAAATAACATATGCTACTGTACGTCATAACATTCTATATGGAAAATAATAAATGTTATAGAATACAAATATAGTAATATTCATGTCCTAAAATCATTTGATTTACATTTTCCTAATCTAGGATCTGGGTCTTTATTTATGGTATATCGACATATATTAAGATAGGTAGAATCAATGAACTCCTTGGAAATAAGTCTTTGGTTTATGGGTAGTCCCAGTTTTTACACACTATACAATACATTAGGTGTCTTTTCCCCATTTTACCTAGTGTCTGTAAACTTGACAAGTATTTACAATGTACTCTTAGTCCTGAAAATATGTATGTTTTAAATTTTTCTTGTTTATGCAAATGTTTCTGATCGATCTGCTCCTTTCGAATCAAAATCAGACTGGTAGTTTACTTTTAACCTGTTACGTTTTGTGTTAATTTCTAATTCTGCTTTAGAAATGATTGACAGATGTACACATTAATTGTCTAAAATGTTGCTAATTATAACCTGCTTTTTATAATCAAACAATCGTGTATCCTTCGTTATCATAGATAATATTGAATAGAAATATTGAGATACAATTATTTTGTAAAGTGACGTGCTTCTGTATGCAGGAACCCTTTTCTCCTTTTCACATGTGTTAAACGCAAGTTTTTGTTTTGTTTTTTGTATGAAGATAATCTCGATTGTACATAATTTGTATAGAAGAAAATAATTTCTCCTTCCGTATATTGAGAATAGGATTCGTATGCACAATGACGTTCAATTTATAGTGTTACCATACTTACCGTCATTTCCTTTGTTATTTATCAACAGATGAAGCTTGCTAAAGCGAATCATGTTTTGATAAATTGTGTTGGTTTTGATCTATTTATCCTACATACTTTCTCTATGAATTATAAAGAAGATACAGTCATTCCTTAACTTTAATACGTATACTATAGCTAGCTATATTTTACATGACAACATGCCAATATTCCTGCAATTATATATAATTTGTGTGAACAAGAAAACCATTTATTTGTCAATGTAATGGATTGGACCTTTATTTGCGCAATGATGTAAAAAAGCAAGTACAATGCCGTTTATTGAATCACCATATTTTGTCTATGAATTATAAAGAAGACGTGGTTATTAGCCCGATACTTCAGTAGAGAATAATTCAATTATTAATCAGTCTACAGGATGTTCTGTCTGGCAAGGGAAGATGATAAGCTGGTAGCATAATCTGTTTACAGTAAGTCAGAGGAATATGTTTGTTTTTACTTTGTTTTTTACGCCGACTTTCAGGCATTCTTTTCCAATCCCGGCCAGTCCCAGTTATAATATATTTCTTAGAAAGTCCCTGGTAGTTCCGCATAATTGGTAGGATATACAATATCATTATGACATCCATTAATACCTTTACACTTCTATCTTAACATTTTATCACATGGGTTGGAATGTTTTCTTTGTTCTTTCTAACCCATTATGTTCAGTACACTTTCAATGAGGATTTGAAACTGTATTGATATATAACAGAGCAGGTTTGCCATTGAATCATATAGAGAAAAAACTTAACTGTAAATAACAGTTGAGGTGTTTTTGCAACCTTGTATATACAGTGTAGTTTTTTCACAGAGGCTCCAATGGGGAAGGGGTAACGAACATTCCCAGCGGAAAAAAAGATATGTAAATAATGATATAAACAAGGAATGAAATGAAATTCGTTCTCAAATATACTACTGCTTAAATTGAAAAGTACATCCGCTGAATGAATTAATTCCACTAAAAGCCCTTAAATCTTGATTCAACATTATTTTCTCAAAACGTCTCTAACATGAGATGTCTTTAAGTTTTCAAGGGTCGTAAATGTTGCTTTATTCTTTATTTATGACAGCGAAAACAAATAAAACAAATTCAAACAAATGCATTATCATTTTTAGCTGTAAGGTTGCTTACGACAGTATTAGCTGGTATTTCTTCATTTCATTTCATTTAAAACTACAGTGTTTTGTTTATTTTTTTCTGACGTCTGTTTCGAATAAAAATGAAATTGCGATACAACAGTTATGATATATTAAACTCGTTAGTTACGGGGGTATAACACAGGCTGGGGCGACATCTCGGGATGTTTCTGCAAAAGATTGTCTCGGCCTTACGGCCTCGCCATTTTTTTGCCAGTGTTATATCCTTGTAACTAACTCGTTTCATATACTATTATAACTATTATTTATCATTTAACTTTGTTGTCAAAATACAAACTATTATCCATTTCTAGAATTATTACATCTTATTGTACCAGTTACGTATAAATGACAAAAACCTTAATAAATATGGTGAAAATGAAAGAAAGTCGAGCAATTAACATTAGATTTAAGTTACTCATATTCACAATGATCAAAAGAAATTAAAAAAGTTGTAATAAATAATGAGTTACAGTCAATTATACGTTTTTCTGAAATGGATATATATTTCTCATATTATTAATTGACAAAATGTATATTTCCCAAGAGTGTAACGGTATTTATAAAAGCAAAAAAGGCAATTTATATTGAACTTCTTGAACAAATTTGCCAGGGCTGCAATTATATTGCCAAATGTATAGTTTTTACCAAATTATATACTTTCATATCAACTGTTTTAAATGAAAGCAGACGACACCGTGTAATTTAATGTGAGCGTTACCCTTCAGATAATCATACACGCCATTTCGAAGAATGTTTTTAAGATATTTTTATTGGTGATTGTTCGATTCTGCAGAATTTATTTATTCAACAAATAAAAAGTAATATTTAAAAAGTAGAGACACAAGGAGGAAAATGCACAATGAGTGCAATCATAGAGGAAATTTATAGAGCTCATAAAAGCACAAAAAGAAAACTCATAATGGCTAAGAAACGAAATCATTAAGGTACCAGGAAACAAGACGATCTTTAAAAAAAGATACTCGGCCGAAGTAAAACTGGCGAACATGCAAAATTATGTTTTTCTAAGTTTTCAAAACAAAAAGAAATGTTAGCATGCCTTGCATAACAATGATATAATAATCTTTCTTTTAGCTAAGAAATTACATATCGATATTGATGATTTTTCAAAGTAGGACAACTTCTATTTTTAGGTGTCCCTTTTTTCTTTTACGTTTGAATTTATAAATTTTGTAATCATTTACAATTTACCTAAAAGTAAAAGAACTATTCTCATTCCATAACATTTCATTTAAGAACTATCCTTTACATATTATTTTATACTGGCAAAAAGTATCACTTACATTTTTAGAGCTATCCCTAAAATTTTATTTTAGATGGTAAGAACTATCCTTTACATTTTATTTTAGAATGACCAATGAGATTTCACCAATTAGTTTGTAATTTTAAAATGACAATTGAAAATTCTTCGTATATTCAGTCCTTCCCTGTTAATTTTACAGGACGTCAAACTGATAAGAAACCGACTTCGTCCGAAAATCATAGCGGCACATTAGGGAAAACCATAGAAACACAAGGAGAAAAATCAGTGAACCACATGGCAGAAAATCATGGAGGCACACCAAGGGAAATCATAAAGACAAATGTGTAAAAACGGATACGAATAGAAATAATACGCTTCTAGCTTATTCTCATTTGAAATAGAGTGAAATAGAATCCTTCAAGAAAGCCCAATAACGACAAAATTGAAATTGCTGCAGCCTCGTTTGATTGAACCTGTTCATGTACGATACTGGAAAGTGCAAGTTACCGCCCTTGTCCCTGGCACCGGTTTAAGCAGAATTCAACATTTAAACTTGGTGATGGTGGAATTTAGAAGTTTGAAACATCCGCATCTGTGTTTATACGGCTGTTATCATGGAACCGTCAAGGAGACACGTGAGTGCCATTCCATGCAAAGAGGTGATGGTCCCCAATTGAAAGAACATGTACATTGCATATGTACAGAATCCATTACAAATATGTACACAATATATTATTTGGTACTATATAATAAAGCAGGACAAGTAAAAGTGATTTAATTGCGATAAATAGCTTTTTATTGAAAGAACACAATTTATTATCTCATTTTAAAAGCAGTAAATAGCATTCGATTATGTCATGCTCTACAACTTAGACGATTTTAATTGATTATAAATTGTTTGCATCGGTGAAATCCCTTCCTCTTGGCAAGGCTCGAAATATGGCTCAATTTGCGCTTTAACTCTGTCTGCCCATGCGCGGACTTTTGGATTAAACCTATATTCATTCTCATCACCAATGATATCAAGCTGCATAAGTTCACAAAACGCTTGCAAGTCCGCGACAGAAATTTCTTTTCCACCAATATATGGTTCGTCTTTCAGAAAGTATTTGTCTATATGGTTGATCGATTTCTTTAGTTCCGTCTTGAAACGTTTAACCTCGTCTTCTTTTATAGGTTTTCCTCTCAGCGTATTGATGAACTAAAATATAAATAAAGAATAATTTCAGTACTCATATATCTAAAATTGTATTTTATGATGCAAGTTAGCAATTTCTTTTATATAATGATGATAATAATAAAATAAAAGTAACATTAATACTAATTTCAATAAAAATGATAAAAAAGTAATAACCATAATGGTAATTATAGTAAATGTAATAATACTGATAAAGAAAATAATAACAATTATTTCATCATCATCATAATAATAATAATAATAATAATAATAATGATAATAATAGTAATAATAATAATAATAATTATTATTATTATTATTATTATTATTATTATGATGATGATGATGATGATGATGGGTTAATGGTGATAATGATGGTAAATAACAAAAGCAACAAATATGAAATACCAACTCAAAAGTGATTCAGTTATACGAACTTAAACAATTTCTTATCTGAGATAATTAAAAACTCGTAGGTTAGCTGGGTTGGTTTATTAAACAAATTAAACAAATTGTCTGTCTAGACAAATGCAATTGTGAGGCTTACTTGAAAAAGGTGTTTCATCAGGCACTATAACTACTGTGTCGCAGACTATAAAATTCTAATTATCTCACAAATAAGATAAATTAAAAGACCGATACTAAGATAAATGTCGTTTGGACGCAAATTCTGACGAACACATTTAACGGTTTGGTTAGAAGGCAATTTGCAAAATGTAATTTACAATAGGTAAGAAAACCTCATTTTCTGAGATACCTAGACATATCTCATTTGAGATATTATAAGAAGGAAACAACATTTCACCGTCAATAACTGACACTCTGATGTCTGCTTTTCACAAATATTTTTTGTACAGAAAAGTTATGTTGTGGGTCAAAATACATTTTTTATGTTAGATTCAGTAAAAATGTCCACATCAGTTGGATCATACAAGACTTGATGTATTGAAAGCTGTATTATAAAATACCTTCTGTCGTTGTTCTTTCTAACATAGCAAGAGAAAAAGCTCGCCTTTCAACTTAAACTAGGTCATGGAAAACTTTGACAACAATCTAAATTATACATATAATGGTTATGGGATTTAAAAGAAAAAAAGATGAAAACAGGCGCTTTAACTGCTGAACCATTATTTTATTAACAAAGCAAACAACTTCTAAACGCCATCATTCATGTGGAAACCCCCTCAGCTTTCTTTAATTTATTTATGCGAGAAAGGAAACAAAACAGTCGAAGTCGTGTATCATTACAAAGCAAGTATGTAGGAGTTTCTTTGATTATAAATGCTTATGTATAATTCGTCACTTTAGTGAAGTAATAGGTTATAACTCTTTTTAAATTATATAAGGAGTTAACCCGTTACTGCACTAAGTTGATGATATAAGTAAACCATTAAATGCCTCCAGATGAGTAAAAATAATTGAAACAAATAAGCTAAGATATATTTATAGTTTTAAAGTTAAAGAAATGTATGTATTCACTAGTTAGGGGAAACTGGAAGTATTAAACAGGATTTACTACTTTCATCACCGAAATTCTACCCCTTTACAAGCCGTTACTGTTATATGTAATTTATGTGATAAATGGATCTCTAATGCTAGGCTAAATTACAATTTTTGTACAACTAACAACACTTTTACGTAATGCAAATTTTAAAATTTACATAAAAATATCACAAATCTGGAGGTATGTCGTTTTGAAGTGTAAATGTACTTCACCTGATGTCTAAATGACATCATCGCAGTTGTTCGAATGTTAGTGTGATGCCAGTTAAGATATTCATCTATCCGCCCTTGTCGTTCCAGGTCCTTTGACGGATACCAGTGTTCGGCTACATTGAATTTACGGGCAAGATAGCGAAAGATTGCACCACTGAAATAACCAAATATGAAACTATCTTTAAAAAAGTGAAGGAAGGAGAAAATGTACATCATGTACATGGAAATAATTTGTTTTGAATCAAATTAAGACAAGAGCGTTTATAAGCAATTATCTTTTAGAATTAAGTAACATTTTTGTAGTAACATGTTGAGGTTGTTTTCTGTTGTTGTTTTTTAATATATAGGCATGATATCTAATTTCTATGAATGAATACGGAATAAATGTCAAAGAGAATTGAAAAATAGAAAATATACTGTTTTAATTTGCATATACAAGTATCCCAGACCATTTTAAATAAATCAAATTTCAAGTTTGATCTAAATGCTTCTGCAAAAGGAACAAATACATAGATTTTCCTAATTTTGTAAGAAATAATTCAAGTTCACCACATTTTATAAAAACACGTACTCCTGTAAATGTAGAGCATTATACAAGATGACTGTTAAAAAGTCACTGTTTATACTTGTATTTGTTGTTGTTATTGTTGAAGCAGCAGCATTTATTTACTCATATAAATATAATTTAATAAAAACAATACTGTATATTTGTTTGTACATTCTTGTATCCAAGAAGGTTTAGAAGAATATACGTAAAATTGTTTGTGAATATCTTAAAAAGACAATTAGTCGAAACGTTGAAATACAATATTAACATTTTTAAAAATACATTTAAAACGAATTGACATATACTAAAATTTTGACGGAGATTTCTTTCACTTAGACTCTGTATATGTTTATACTTTTGGGGAAAATTATTCATTTTCTAAATGAAATTAAAAATTGAATGGTTAGATTTTTCATTACTTCTAGACCCAACTAAAGAAATGAAATATTTTCATGAGTCATTGTTTCCCCATTCGTAAAAAAGACGAATAAAATCACATGCCGAGATTATTATCACTATCATCATTATGTTGATGGAGATCATCATATATATTTTAAGTTATCTACTTATGATGGGCATAACAAAATGTTTTGTTTTTTTGTTGGTTTTTGTTGTTGTTGTTGTTGTTGTTTTTATAATATAAACATTTGCCTATGAAATTACGCGATGCATACGTTTGGAAGACCGTTCAAATTAACCAATAGACTCAAAATATTTAGTTGAATCGATAAGAATGGAAAATAATGACCATTAAACCTGCACAAAATAATTAAACCATTATACGTAGGCCATCTAAATCATTGCTAATCTTAGATGATTATGAAAAAGTTAAACCAATAAATATTATCCTGTTTGTTTAATAAAATAATGTGCTAAAATATGCTCAGTTTGTCATTTACTTGCTTATATATTAAATTTGTCAGTCTCGGGTCCATCGTTTCTACCAGAGGAGATTGCAAACTTTCGACCTGGGGTAATGCATATTTCGAGAAAAGTTATCCCAACATATAAAAAGTTATCGCGATATATAAAGAGGTTATCGGAATATTTAAAGAAGTTATCGCGAAATTAAGAAGTTATCGCAATTTATGAGGAATTTATCGCAATTTATAAAGAAGATAACATTAATAATTCTCACAGATATACTCATGATGCAACTTTAGACATAGAAACATAAAGAGATATTATTGCAGAACAGAGCTGAACATAATTTTATTTTTAAATATGTACAGAGTACATAATCATGCAAGGTGATTCAAAATATTAATCAATATATAATATATTTACATTAAAAACTTGTGATATATTAGTAATTTATTTTTAATACAATGTCACGTTAATGTCTATATGCCATTATTTCAAATGTGATTTGAAATTAATATAAAAAAGCATGTTGTATTTGTTTGTCTTTAAATTGTTGATTTACAATAAAGGCCATAAAATAAAAATGTCATTATGATGATCTATTTTAATTGTTTTTAGAATATATTTACAATTGTGAAACTTTTTAAATCTTAATGTGCTATAAAACATTTTACTTTTTTTCAGAATGGTTTCATTCTGACTTCATAATAAAAGGTTTCATTCTGACTTCATAATAAACAGAAATCGTTGGGCAATGGGAAAACAGTGTAAATTGTAAACATTTTCGGATCTATGAAAAATGTTCACAAGTAGAACTGATTTCTTTGAAATGATTCGACTTCTTCAAAAAATAAAAGATGTTGTTTTAACATTTTTCATTTATTTAACCTTTTAGTTAAGAATAAAAATATATAGCCAATAAATGAAAAGAGTAATGATCAATATGAATTAAATGCAGCTTATGCCCTAAGTAAAGTTATACGACTGCGGGTCATCCTGGTATGAACCAGAACCATACAAAGTTTCACTGTGGCATTATCTAATGTAAATAATAAACCATGTAGCATAATGCTCCTAAATTGTTACCTTTCTCCGAGAACAAATCCATTATCTTCGATAACAGGTACTCGCTGAATTGGGCTAATTTTTGTGAATTCTTCCTGCAAGTGTTCACCTTAAATATAAGATAATGTAAAGATTATGAAGTTCAAATAATACAAATATAAGCTCTAGCGAAAAAAAAAACACTGTATTGACGATAAAAAATATTTTTATGATAAACGCATCTGCTGAATATTTTCAAAAGGATTCGTTTTTCGTGTAAGTTAACTTAAAGGTTAAAATCTAGATCGGGCCTCTTTGTCACAAATTTAACTAATACATTTTAACTGGTTAATCTTAAAAAGAAACACTCTATGTAATCATTAATAAAATGTATTTAACTGATATCTCAAGAAGAACAAATTTTCTTTTCTTTTTAAATCTAAACAGATTTAGATAAAAACAAATATAATTGGGTTTACCTGATCCAAGGTCTATTCTCACCATTTGGAATGGAATATTGTTCATTTTCATAAACAAGTACACCGCCCTGCATGGCTGTGATTTTAGATCCGCAAATAATTTTATAGGTGCCATTTCACTTTGGTTAAAACAATAACAATAGTCGTACAATTACATATACATTTAACATAAATCACGGTATAGATTATGACCCGTCCTAATATTTAAACCTTGTGTATATAACTTAAGTTAAACACGGCATATTTTGTTCATATAACCCCGATTATCTTCCGTTTATCATCCATATAGTTTTATTTGTTTACACGAGTAGTCTTTCTAAATGTACAAATATAATGGTTCTGATACAAAGACAAATAAATATCTTCTTTTTTCATTATGTTTTCAATTTATGAGGATATGCACTTTAGGTCGCCTCATTTGATTTCTTCCAGAACAAGTTATCGTAACTGTGGAAACGACAATCTTACCACTGGTGATATTACAAACCCACGACCTCTGGATAAATGGCCAGACGCTCAACCCATACACTTACAGTCGTCCACGACGTACATTATGTACATAAAAATTCAAAAGATGCAGGCTTCTAAAATATACGATTAAGAATTACACTATATATTAAACATGCTTATAATTACTGCTATCTGTATTATTTAATTTCTTAATGCCATCTGAATTAAATATGAGGAATTTGTCAATTATGATTAATGAAATGAAATTTATTCTCAAATATACAACAGCTTAAATTGAAAAATGAATTATTTCAACTAAAAAGCCCTTAAATCTTGATTCAACATTACTTTCTCAATACGTCTTTAACATTAGATGTCTTTAAGGTTTTCAAGGGTCGTAAATGTTGCTTTATTCTTTATTTCTGACAGCGAAAATAACTTCAAACAAATGCATTATTATTTTTAGCTGTAAGGATGCTAACGACAACATTAGCTGGTATTTGTTCATTTCATTTCTTTTAGAACTACAGTTTTTTGCTGATTTTTGTTTCGCAAAAAAAATTGAAAATGCGATACAACAGTAATGATTAATGAAACTCGTTAGTAACGGGGGTATAACACAGGCTGGGCGATATCTCGTCGTGATGTTTCTACAAAAAAATCATCTCGGCCTCACGGTTTCGTCTTTTTTTTGCCAGTGTTATATCCTCGTAACTAACTCGTTTCATATACCACTGTAACTATTACTTAGTTACTATTACTGTTGTCAAAATGCAAACTATCATCCATGTCTAAGATTATTACATCTGATTGCACCAATTAAGTATAAATGGCAAAAACCTTAATACATAATTATAGTGAAAATTAAAGAAAGTCGAACAATTAACATTAAACTTAAATTACTCATATTCACATTGATCAAATGAAATTAAAAAGGTTCTATTAAAATAATGATCATGAATAACAGTCAATTATACGTTTTCCTGAAATGGATAGCTACTTTTCATATTAATTGATTAAAATGTATATTTCCTAGAAGTGTAACGGTATTTATGAAAGGCAATTTATATTGAACTACTAGAACAGACTGCAATTATATTGCCAATGTATGGTTTAAACCAAATTATATCTATCATATCATATATTTAATATGAAAGCAGACGACACCGTGTAAATTAATGTGAACATTATCCTTCAGATAATCATACACCTCATTTTGAAGAATGTTTTAATATTTAACATATTTTTATTAATGACTGTTCGTTGTTGCAGAATTTATTTACTTTAAGATAATCAACAAATAGAAAAAAAATATTTTAGAAAGTAGAGAAAAAAGGAAGAAAATAATAGAGGCATAAGGATCGCAATCATAGAGGAACATTATAGAGGCATAAAGAGAAAACTCATAAAAGCACAAAGAGCAACTCATAAACGGCACAAGAACGAAAGTCATTAAGATACAAGGAAAAAATTATTAGGGAAAACTGTATAAACAATAAAAGGAGAAAATACATAGAAGCACATGGCAGAAAATCAAAGGGCAGAAAATCATAGAGGCACATGAAGGGAAATCATAAAGACACATGTGTAAAAAAATCGGATACGAATAGAAATAATACACTATAGCTTATTCTCATTTAAAATAGAGTGAAATAGAATCCCCCAAGAAAGCTCAATAACAATAGATTAAATATGTTGCAGCCTCGGTTTGATTGAGCCTGTTCATTGACGATACTGGAAAGTGCAAGTTACCACCCATGCCCCCTGGCACCGGCTTAAGCAGAATTCACCTATTAAACTTGGTTATGGTAAAATTTAGATTTTGGAAACGTCCGCATCTGTGTCCATGCGGCGGTTATCATGAAACTGTCAATGAGACACGTGAGTGCCATTCCATGCAAAGAGGCATATGGTCCCCAATTGAAAGAACATGCACATTGCATATATACTTAATCCATTACAAATATGTACACATCATATTATTTTGATACAATATAATATTGAACAGGGCAAGTAAAAGTAATTTAATTGCGGATAAATTGCTTTTTTACACTCTTTATTAAGCAGTAAATAGCATTCGATCATGTAATCTTTACAACTTTGACGATTTTAATTGATTATAATATGTTTGCATCGGTGAAATCCCTTCCTCTTGGCAACGATCGAAATACGGCTCAATTTTGCCTTTAACTCTGTCTGCCCATGCGCGGACTTTTGGATTAAACCTATAGTCGTTCTCTTCACCAATGATATCAAGCTGCATAAGTTCACAAAACGCTTGCAAGTCCGCGACAGAAATTTCTTTTCCACCAATGTATGGTTCGTCTTTCAGAAAGTATTTGTCTATAATGTTGATCGATTTCTTAAGTTCCGTCTTGAAACGTTTAACCTCGTCTTCTTTGATAGGTTTTCCTTTTAGCGTATTGATGAACTAAAATATAAATAAAGAATAATTTCAGTACTCATATATCTAAAATTGTATTTTATGATGCAAGTTAGCAATTTCTTTTTATATCGATGATAATGATAAAATAAATGTAACATTAAAAATAATTTCAATAAAAAATGATAAAAAATAATAATCATAGAGGTATTTAGAGTAAATGTAATGCGTAAATGTAAAATTTTAAAAAAATGATAAGGAAATAAAAACGATAATTTCATCATCATCATCATCATCACCATCACCATCACCACCATCACCACCACCACCACAATTATCTTCATAATCATCATCATAATCATCATCATCATCATCATCATTATTATTATTATTATTATTGTTACTATTATTATTATTATTATTATTATTATTATTATTATTATTATTATTACAATGATGATGGGTTGATGGGGATAGTTGTAAATAACAAAAGCAACAACAACAAATTTACTTTATGTTCTAACCATATGAAATACCAACTGAAAAGCGATTCAGTTATACGAACTTAAACAATTTCTTATCTGAGATAATTAAAAACTTGTAGGTTAGCTGGGTTGCTTATATGATCAAACTTAAAGTGGTAAATTAAACAAATTGTCGGTCTAGACAAATGCAATTTTAAGGCTTACTTGAAAAAATGTGTATTATCAGGCACTATTACAACTGTGTCACAGACTATAAAATCCTAATTAGCTCTCATATAAGATAAACAAGATATGTTTGTAAAACATGTATGCCCCCTATCAGCAGCCAATTTGTCATGTGATCAGGTGATTATGCATGACTTATGACACAGTGAAAAAGCAATTAATAAGGGTTATCTAGTATCTACTGGTCATGACTAGTCACAAGGTAATAATTATTGTGACCCCATAGGTTGTGTGCAGCAATTAAAGTTATTAAAAATCTTACCAAATAATATATACATAAATTTTATGAATCACATAGGCCTCATTAATGACAGCCAAGTTGTTATATTACATAAGACCTTCAAATGTGTATACCAAAAGCACATAAAAATATCAACCAAGGCAACTTGAGTTGTTGAGTTATTGGTCAGAAACGGTCATTAAGTACAAGGTCACTATGACATGGACCTTTGACCCAAAAATAAATAGGGGTCATCTGCTGGTCATGACCAATCATCATACCAAGTTTGAAATTCCTAGGCCTAAGCGTTCTTTATTTATTGATCAGAAACCGTTTTTACATACAAGGTCAATGTGACCTTGACCTTCCCCCTAATATCAATAGGGGTCATCTGCTGGTCATGACCAATCATCATACCAAGTTTGAAGTACCTAGGCCTAAGCGTTCTTTAGTTATTTATCGGAAACGGTTTTTACCTAAAAGGTCAATGTGACCTTAACCTTTGACCCCAAAATCAATAAGGGTCATCTGCTGGTCATGACCAATCACCATAACAAGTTTGAAGTTCCTAGGCCTACGGACTCTTTAGTTATTGATCGGAAACCGTTTTTACTTACAAGGTCAATGTGACCTTGACCTTTGACCCCTTGACCCCAAAATCAATAGGGGTCATTTACTGGTCATGACCAATCACCATATCAAGTTTGAAGTTCCTAGGCCTAAGGGTTCTTTAGTTATTGATCGGAAACCGTTTTTACTTACAAGGTCAATGTGACCTTGACCTTTGACCCCTTGACCCCAAAATCAATAGGGATCATTTGCTGGTCATGACCAATCACCATATCAAGTTTAAAGTTCCTAGGCCTAAGAGTTCTTTAGTTATTGATCTGAAACCGTTTTTACTTACAAGGTCAATGTGACCTTGACCTTTGACCCCTTGACCCCAAAATCAATAGGGGTCATCTACTGGTCATGACCAATCACCATACCAAGGTTGAAGTTCCTAGGCCTAAGGGTTCTTTAGTTATCACTCGAAAACCATTTGGTCTACGGACCGACGGACCGACAAGTGCAAGCCAATATACCCCCTCTTCTTCGAAGTGGGGGCATAATTAAAAAACCGAAACTAGGATAAATCTCGTTTGGACGCAAATTCTGACGAACACATTTAACGGTTTGATTAGAATGCAATTTGCAAAATCTACATTATAATAGGTTAGAAAACATCATTTTCTGAGATACCTAGACATATCTCATTTGGGATAATATTAGAAAGAAATAACATATCTTTGACAATTATTGACACACTGGTGTCTACCTTTTACAAAATAATTCTACTTAGAAAAGTAAAGTTGTGCGTTTAAAAGATACAATTTTTTGTTAGGTTCAGTATAAAAGTCCACATCAGTTGGATTAAACACGCCTTGATATATATAAAGCTGTATTAAAAATATAACAACAGTTTCTGTCGCTGTTCTTTCTGTCATAGCTTTTCAACTGAAACTTGGGGACTGAAAACTTTGACAAAAATCTAAATTATACATATAATGGTTATGGGATTTAAGAAAAATGAGAGAAAAACAGGCGCTTTAACTACGGAACCATCATTTTATTAACAAAGCAAACAACTTCTTAACGCCATCATTTAAGTGGAAACCCCCTAGGCTTTCTTCAATTTATTTACGTATTTACACGAGAAAGGAAACAAAAAGGTCGTAGTCGTGTATCATCACAAAGCAAGTATGTAGAAGTTCCTTTGATTATAAATGCTTAATGTATAATTCGTCACTTTAGTGAAGTAATAGGTTATAACTCCTTTCAAATTATATAAAGAGTTAACCCGTTACTGCACTAAGTTGATGATAAAAGTAAACCATTTACGCGAAATGCATCTAGAATGAGTAAAATTAATTGTAACAAATAAGCTAAAATAATATGTTTATAGTTTCAAATTAATGAAATACATGTACATGTATATTTATGTGTTTAATTGGTCTCTAATGCTAAGCTAAATCACAATTTTTGTACAACAAACAACACTTTTACGCAATGATACATTTTTAAATTTACATAAAAATATCAGAACAGAACAGGACAGCTACTTTATTAAGATTCGTACATTAATTTGTACATCATCTATAATACAATATTTTTTACAAGCAGAACGTCAATATAATGATAATAGCAATCATGACATTTTTTTCAAAATTCTTAATCTTAATTTATCTAGTAACAAGAAAATAAAATGATAAATATGATTACATGTACTACGAACTAAAAAGTAAAGACATACGAAAAGGATAATGAGCTATTATGATGTTTAACGCTCAACATTTAACAGTGTGTTTCTCAAAGCAAGTGCTTCTTTAACAAATTTGGATAACTGAATTAATTCATATTTATTATTTGAGTTCAGTAATTGTAAAAAATTATAAACTGACGGGTTTCTGGTATATTTAATTTTTTATTTTTTTTTACTCTGAATAACAACGACATATACAAACAAAATGTAATTCAACTTCAATGTCTGAGGCATTACAGCATAAACAATACCTTCCTTCTCGAACAAGTCTATTTCTAGAATATCTGCCAGATTGTATTCTCAAAGACAAAGTACTCATTCTTAATCTATAGCAATAAAATCTAAAACATCTTAGCAAGATATCCAAATAAAGTTCATACTTAAAACTACATTTAACATTTTTGTACATATACAATACAGAACTATTATCTAAAGTAGCATACCACTCCTGTTTAAAAGAATCAAAAACACGACTTCTTAATTCAAATAAAAATATTTTTGTCAATAATATTAACATTATCAAATACAAATGAAAATCCATAATCATTTAAAAGCTTCTTTACATTTGAAACCCAATTTTTATGACCATTGTTGCTATCATCTAGAGCTTGATTATATACTGTCTTAAGGATTATGTTATCAGTTTCTACAATTTTTAACCAGTATTTTATTATCCTTACAAACCTATGAATATATGTATTTATTGCAGGTTAAGAGTTTTCATTGTCCGGTTAAGTGAGGTATAACATAGTTAGCACGAATATTTCGTGCTCGACGGTATTGATATGGAAAGGCGGGTAAATCGCCACTCGAGGACTTCGCATTGCATTGAACACATCGTATCCCACCCGCCACCCCAAAGTAATGTTTTTATTAAGTCATATTTTCGCATCCATTGATTGGTTGTTAGCGAAAAAGTGTTTGTTTGTTTGAATCAACTTGTAAATAATCGATATAATAGTTTATTCCGCAGGTTGTGAGCTTCCATGATTGCATGTCCAGAGATTATGATATATGGATCCATCTAACTAACAGAAATACCAGTTATTATTTGTATAGATTTGTATACAACGATATTGAAACAATGCGAAGGCCTTTATCCTACTTGAGTGTTGTTGTTTATTCTGCCTAAGACTGAAGGTTTCACAACTCTTATTAGGTGATCAATAATTTATTTTCGGTTAAGCAGAGCGAATTAGAAAATAAATAAGGGATATCTTCCCAGTTCGCCATATACACTAGCATAACAGGTGTTAGGTTGAACTCTTAATAACCTTTTACAAAATTGTCAATGTATTCTTTCTAGCTCTTTAGACTTAGTATATCCCCAGATTTCACATGAATAATTTAATATCGATGAAACAAATGAGTCAAATAACTGATATAATGTTCTAGGAGAAAGGTCAATTTCTTTCAATTTACAAAGAAGTAAATTCATTGCTTTTAAAGCTTTACCACTCAAATATTCCTGATTTAATGTAAAATTGCCCGTATAATTAAAAACTGTCGCAAGATAATTAAAATCATTAACTACTTCAATATTTTGGCCATTATAGTTCCATTGCTCATTTGGTAAAATACGACCTCTTTTTCCAAATACCATTATTTTAGTTTTTGTTGTATTTACTATAAGGTCACAGTTGTTAAAATATAAATACAGAAGATCTGAGTCGAGATTGTTTTGATTTTGTTTTTTGTTTTGGGTTTTTCGTCACATTGACACAGTATAGGTCATATCGCGACGTTCCAGCTTCACTGGTGGAGGACGACCTAAGGTGCCCTTCCGTGCATTATTTCAGGCACGAACGGGCACCTGAGTAGAACCACTGACGTTCCGTAAGCTACCCGGATAGCTTCCTCGCATGAAGGAATCCAAAGTCCCTGTCGGGATTCGAACCCACAGCGGTGAGGGGCAAGTGGTTTGAAGTCAACGACTTTAACCACTCGGCTACGGACGCCCCGGATTGTTTTGAAGATACAATTCAATGTCTTCTACAAAAATTGGAAATAGCAAAGGTGACATTACCCCCCCCCCCCCCTTGACGGAGACCAACAGCTTGTTGGAAATATTCAGAATAAGTTGAACAAAGTTTAACACAAGACTTAATTTTCTGGTACATATCACGAACAATTCTTAATAATTTACCCTGTATTCCAAGATTATACATTTTTAACCATAAACCATTTCTATCAATAGAATCAAAACACTGCATCATATCAACAAATATAACATATAATATTTTATTTTCATTCAAATATTTTTCAACTAATGCCATAAGTACAAATATAGCATTTATAGTAGACCTTTCTTTACGGAATCCGAATTGAGCATCCGAAATAGTGTTATGTTCGTTACAAAATTTCTCAATTCGATTATTAATAACAGTAGTAAACAATTTTGACATACAACTAACAAGAGTAATACCTCTGTAATTATTTACGTCATCGTGACAACCTTTCTTGTGTAAAGGGATTATAATACCCTCTGTCCATTCATCGGGGAAATAACCCTAATCTAAAATACCATTAAATAAATCACAGATATGAGCTGATAAAATATCTATACTTTCAATAAAGTACTCGTTTAATAAGCAGTCGCTACCATACGCTTTGTTACGCTTAAGTGATTCTACAGCAGTTAAAATTTCACAAACTGTAATTGGCTGGTCTAATTCTGGAAAAAATTCATTTGACTTCATAAAATCATTATTATGACAAAACTGATTAGCCTCCTCATTGCAACAAGCAAATAAATCGTTACTTATATTAGAAAAATATTCTTTAAATTGTTCTATCGTAATATTTTTTCCAAAATTGTTCGATTTCTGTTTAAACTATTTCCAAAAATCTCTAGGTATACCTTTCTTTAATTTTTCTATCTCAGACATTTCTTTCTGTAATGTAAGCTTTTCTTTTTTCTAACAATACTTTTATAAACTGACTTATTTTCACACAACCTTATTCTAAAATAATCTGTCTTTGAGATATTAAACATCCTGAAAGATTCTAAATACTTATAACGTGCATTCCTACATTCTATATCAAACCAATCAGAGTGTTAAATACAACTTTCTTCTTCAAAACAATGAACATTTTTAAACTGACATGTTTTTGGAAATAATGGGTTACTAATATTTCGTAATGCATCTGTAAAACTATTAAGGGCATTATTGACAGACTGTCGACTGTTAATGTCTATATCATTAACAATATTGTTAAATAAAGGTAAATTAGCAATGACTCCTGATCTAAACTGTTGTTTATATACATCATTCCATTTATATTTTATTTCTGTAAATATAATATCTTTAACATGTGTATTGTTGCACGATATTTTCAATTGTAAGGGGGCAAGATCGCTCCATTCATTAAATGACAATATACTAAAATTATTGGTCAGTGAAAAATTGCGTTCGTTAGATAATAAATAGTCTATAACAGATACCCTGTTATGTGAAATAAAAGTATGATGATTAGTGTCCCCGATACGACAGTTAACTATTTATGCACATGATGATTTACAAAGATCTAATAATCTTATACTATGGCTGTTACGTTTACAGTCTATTGAGGCCCTGCATGAACTATTATCGGGGTCATAATCTTTATCATCAGAAACATTATTCAAAGTATCATGTATAATAATATCACAAATGTGGAGGCATGCCGCTTAAAGTCTAAATGTCTTTTACCTGATGCCTAAATTTCATCGCCGCAGTTGTTCGAGTGTTAGTGTGATGCCAGTTTAGATATTCATCGATCCGCCCTTGTTGTTGCAGGTCCTTCGATGGATACCAGTGATCGGCTACTTTGAATTTACAGGCAAGATAGCGAAAGATTGCACCACTGAAATAAACCAGATATGAAACTATAGGAGTATATTAACATGAGAATAACTTTTTAAAAATTTGAATCAAAGTCAGACTAGAGAGTTTATAAAGCAATTATCTTTAAGAATAAAGTAACCTTTTTGTAGTAACATGTTGAATTATTTACAAAGGTGTTAAACAAAATAAAGTTTACACAAAGTTATTGATTTTGCGAACTTCTCAATCCGTTTTTTTTTTCAATACATAAGCGCGATGAATAAATAAGGAATAAATCAAAGAGAATTAAAACAAAACGATTGCTTTAATTTTCGCATGCGTACATACAAATATCCGTTCGCATAGAAGCAGGTGAATTCAAAATAAATCAATTTTCAAGTTTGGTCTTTATGCGTATGCTTAAAGCAACAAATAAATATGTTTTAAGAACATGTTCTCCTAGAAATGTAGAGTATTATATAAGCTGACTTTCAAAAAAGCAATGATTTATACTTGTATTTGTTGTTTTTGTTGTATTAGCATTTATTTATATGACTGTATGAAATCATGTTTATATAACTTAATTAAAACAATACTTTATGTGTTTGTGTATTCTTGCATCCAAAGAAAATAATAAATGAATACATGTACATGCATACTTGAACTTATTTGTGACCACTTTCTAAATCAACCAAAAAACCGAATGGTTTAGATTATTAATTACATCTTTTTCTAAATCTAAATAAAAAAATAATTTCATGAGTCACTGCTGTCCCCAAAAACAACCTCGTTTCGTAACGAAAGGTGTATGCGGTCATATGCCAATATCACTATCACTATTATCATCATATTGATGGATATATCATTATCATCGTCATCATCATCATCAACAACAAAAAACAACAACATCATCATCATCAACGTTATTTTCGTCAGTATATTCTAATAATAAAGTTCGAATATGATATTTGTTTAATCATTCAGAGTATTAATGTGTGCCTTTGAAATTAAGCAATGCATACAGTTGGGAGATCAAACTAATTGACACACTCAAACGCAAAGAATGAAAAATGACCTTAAAATCACTAATTTATTAAACTATATTAACGAAAAATGTTCAAAAAATATGTTTAGATGGCCATTTACTTATATATTTCAAACTAGTCAGACGCGGGGGCATCATTTCTACCAGAAGGGATCGCAAAATTTCGACATGTGGTAATACAAATTCAAAAGTAGGGTTTACATTTACAAGTTTTCCAGGGACGAGGATGGATCCTGAGTAAACAATTATTACATACTTTTAATACTTTTTTGTGTGATTTTTCGTTAAAATACGTAACTTGATACCCAATCTCAAAAGGGTTCCACATTCCAGGAATAGGTATCATGACCCCCAAAGCCCCCTCTTGATCCGCGCATACTGGCAATCATTTCTTTTGTTTACAAATATTGTCATTGGTGCTAGAAATAGTGATATTTTAACCTAGTCAGAACGTCAATCGAAACGACCGTAATACATTTTGGTATTAAAAATGTATGCGTTACAATCACAATGATTCTTAACTTTAAAGGTTGGATAGTGGTAAAAACATTCGTTAACATCATGGACCTTTCATGAAAAATACAAGAAAGATCTTTATGTCACACTCAAGAAAGTAAACCTAAAGAGTACAGAAAACTGTTGTCGAACGTTATAAAAAGCTTAGTAAAACAGATAAGTAAATACTATTCTCGGTTTTTAGTTAATTTTGTTGAACCAGAAACTAAAAAATAAAAATGTCAGACAGAAAATGTAAAAGAAAACTTGCTCTATCATTCTTGTTATACTTAATGCCGACTAGAAATCAAAATAAACATGAATATTTCCATCGGTCTTTATCAGTTTAATGAAACTTGTTTTGATTGAGCTAATTTCACTATATATAACAAGCGAATTTCCAAAACGATAAATGATTATTTGAGTTGTTGAGTATTTAGCTGAATCACACATGACAAGAAAGTAAAACAATATGTTCTAATAATGCGCTTCTGAGACTAGCAATAACCTTTTAGCAAACATAAATGATACATACATAAAATGAAAAACAAATTTGAAGACACCTCATTTGGAAATATCTTTTATTTGTTAAAGAAGTGTTATCAACCTAAAATTTACTTAACTTGAAATGACCAAGGCAATATTTCAAAAGTTATTGCAATATATAAAAAAGAACATAAGCATCAATAATTCTCACAGATATACCTCTGATACAATAGTAAACATATCAACAAAATGAGACATAATTGCAGAATAGAATATTTTATTTTTTACTAGTATATAGAGGATAATTATTCAAGTTACTTCTATAAATACAGGATTTATTTTCATTGAGTGGTATGAAAATAAATAGTTCACGAATGGCGTAGCCACGAGTGAAATATGATAATTTTCATACCACAAGATGAAAATGAATCCTATATTAAAATAAAAAAAAAAAATTTTCTGTTTATTTTATACATTTTCTCTTTTTTAACCTTATGAATAGAAAGTATTCCCTTTTAATTTTGTGTATTGGCTAAATTTAAAAGAAAGTAGTCCAATGCAAGACACCTGTGAAAATACGGAAAATATGTTTCACTTCAGTGAAAAATGATTTTTTACAGTGAATATACGGAAAATAAAAAAATACGCATTTTATTTCATCAATATTTCTCAATATTTCATATATAAATATAAAATAAATAATCATATAAAATGATACAACACCTCATGGAAGTTCAGGAAGCTGTTGTCACTAACATTGTGTTTATTAACAGTTATCTCAGCGCCGATCATAACCAATACGATGAGCTTCAAACTAAGGTATAATCAATGTCTAAGAGCAACATATGATTGCAGTTTCTACAGAATGTCTTACAAGCACACGTTCAGAGCACCAACAATCATTCTAAACAACAGCAACTTAATGGAATATCACTAAAATCTCTAGACTTAAATGTGATAGAAGCTAAACGGGGTGAAGTGAACCGCCTTATAAGAAGTTTTGGCGCAGTGCCACAAACCATCGCCTACGAATATCTGAAAATTGACCATTAGTGATATTGATCAATACAATATATTTACATTATAAACTTGTAGTATATAAGTAATAAACTATTGAATACAATGTCATGTAAACATTCATATCCCATTATTAAGAATGTGATTTAAAATTAATAAATATATTAACTATGTTGTTGTATTAATTTTGTTTATTGAAAATAAAGGTCATAAAATAATAATGTCATAATGTTGAACTAGTTTGATAGTTTATTTAATTTTTTACAATTGTAAAGCTTTTTTAAAACTTAATGTTTTGTAAAGCAATTTTTCTATGTTTGATTCTTCTTTTTTAGATTGTTTGATTCTTCTTTGTTAGATTGTTAGATTCTTCTTGTTTAAATTGTTTGAATCATTTTTTTGATTGTTTGATTCTTCATAGTAAAACAGAAACCGTAGAGCAATGGGAAAACAATGCAATTGTAGACATTTTCCGATCTGTGAAAAAATCTTCACCAACATTACTAATTTCTTTGAAATTAATTGACTTCTGCTAATTTTATCTATTTGAAAAACAAAAGATGATGTTTTTACATTTCGTCTTTTCATAAACGATTGACTGTCCATAATACAGGAGATTCGCTTTCGCATTATCTATAGTAAATAATAAACCATGTAGCATAATGTTCCTAAATTGTTACCTTTCTCCGAGAACAAATCCATTATCTTCGATAACAGGTACTCGCTGAATTGGGCTAATTTTTGTGAATTCTTCCTGCAAGTGCTCACCTTAATAATAAGATAATGTAATAATTATAAAGTTCAAATAATACAACATAACATAAGCTCTTGCGAAAAAGACACCGTATCGACGATAAAAATATAGATCGGGTCGCTTTTTTTCATAAATTTTATTAATAAATTTAAACTATTTAATCTTAAAAGAAGCACATGTAATCATCAATAAAATATACTAAACTGATATCTCAAGAAGAACAGATTTTCTTTTCTTTTTAAAACTTAACAGATTTAAATAAAAACAAATATAATTGGGTTTACCTGATCCAATGTCTATTCTCACCATTTGGGACGGAATATTGTTCATTTTCATAAACAAGTACACCGCCCTGCATGGCTGTGATTTTAGATCCGCAAACAATTTTATAGTTGCCATTTTACTTTGGTTAAACAATAACAAAAGTCGTACAATTTCAAATAAATTTCGTATAAATCACAGTATAGTTTATGACCCGTTCTACAATTTAAACCTTGTGTTTAGTTAAACACGGCATATTTTGTTCATATTTGTGCATGTTAACTCCCGATTATCATCCGTTTATCATACGTATAGAAGTATTTATTTGTTGACACGAGTAGTCTTTAGATTACAAACCTAGCTACGACCTCCGGATAAGTTGCCTGACGCTCAACCTATACAATCTTTACATCACCAGTCTTCCACGATTTACATCATGTACTCATTCAGCTGGGGATTTGCTGGCTACTAAAATATACGAGTCTGAGATTTCTTTTAAAATATAGCTTGCTCAAATTTCACTTTGGTTAAACAATAACAAAAGTCGTACAATTACACATAAATTAAACCTAGCTACGACCTCCGGATAAGTGGTCTGACGTCAACAGTCTTCCACGATGTACATTATGTACACATTCAGCTGGGGATATGCTGGCTACTAAAATATACGAGTCTGAGATTTGTTTTAAAATATAGCTTGCTCAAATTTCATATTGTTTCATGTTTTAACTTCAGACAAAGCAGATATGTTGTGTTTAAAATCTAACACACTTGTAGAGTAGTTTTAAGTTATTTGAAATTAGAAGGTATCAGAAATTTGTATAGCTTATATTTTTTTATTTATTTTTGGTACGATTGGCATATATGTTAAATTCAACATATTTGTGATATATACAAATGTAAATAAGCATGCGAGTGTACTCTAAGAATATCAGTTTCTGAGCTATACTAATTCAAAATATGGTGGGGTTCTTTTTCACATATAAATTGATTTATCACACAAATGATATGTTTTACATATGTCATGGCCATTTAGGTTATTTCATATCTGAATTAGAACTATTTTACTTTATTTATTAAATATATAAAATGCAAACTTTTGGTTTTAGTTTCAGGAATAACAGTTTCTATGGTGTTTTTTTTTTCATGTGCTATTGTTTTTTTATCAACTTTAAATCCTGAATATGAAGAGTGTCCACCTGCAGAATAAAAATACTTAATATCATGCTAAATGTCACATAAACCCTGAAACATATGAGACAAAAACCCTTAGAGCACAGAGACAGTTATGATGTTGAATTTCTTAAGATATTTTTGCACGGTCTTCAAGTCGTCATAATTATAATTATATATAGAAGAAGAACAATAAATCAACAAAATTTTATTTAATAGAACTTCATAGTTTCATGTCATATGCATATAAACAACCATATCACACATATAAACATGAAATGAATTATCAAGCGCATAACTGCTATATAATCAGCAAATCAAAGAAAAAACATTCGAGTGAGAGTAGCCTTTTAAACCCATTTACTTTATTTTGGATCCATTTGATTTATTTAACTCGTTTCAAACAAACAAGCATGAAAGATTATATATGCAAAAATATTATTAGGTTAATCAATACGTATACATTTTATTTACATCGGGGATAGTGTCATTTAGTAATATTTTCACCAGTGATGGTGTCAGTCATTGGTTTTAATTAAATACATGTTTCCAAGTAATCGATAGTATCAGTATTATGGTCAGTAAATATTCAGTTATTATAATAAGTACATTGATGAGGGGAGTGGGGGCTGATGCGAATATTTATACGAACTAACAATTTCTAAAGACATCTCCGCAATTTTAAAAGAGAAATTTCTATCAGACCTTGAGTCAAAGATTAATACTTTAGTTTTACTTGCATTAATATTAAGATTCTAAGTATAACAATACGTGACAAAATTATTCAGGCATTTTTGAAGTTTTTTTGGGTCTTCTGATATCAAAACCCAGTCATCCGCGTAAAGAAGAACTATAATTGTCAGGAAATTAATGAGTTAATCATTTTGACTTTAGGTAGAAAATATAATTCCAGTATTGTTTCTATCTTCAAGATATTTCTCTAACTCATTCAGAAAGAGTGAAAAAAAGTACAGGAAATAGATTTTCCCCTTGACGTACCCCGCAGTTACATTCGAAAAAGGCAGAATTTTCAATATTTTTAGAAACACAAGACTTAATGTTATTATAAATGTTCAACACTAGCCTCATAAATTTACCGTTGATATTAGTATTTAGTATTTTTTGCCATAACCCTGCTCTCCATATGGAGTCGAAGGCTTTAGAAAAATCGACAAAAATACAAAAAATTTCTTTCCCTTTTTTCTCAAAATTTCAATAATAGAACTTATAGTAAATATATGGTCTAAAGTTGAATAGTTCTTCCTAAAACCCGCCTGGTTTTCATTTAATGAATTGTTTGCCTCCAAAAACAAGTTTATTCTGTTATTTAGCACCGATGTAAAAAGTTTACTTATGCAGCTTAATAATGTAATAGGGCGATAATTTTCAGGGTTGTCTGTTTCACCCTTATTTTTATAGAAAGGTATAATTATTCCCTCAGACCATTGAGTAGGTATTTTGCCAGTATTTAAGATTAGGTTGAAAAAAGTGACATAATCAACTATATAATATGACACCTCAAGTTTTGTTTTAAACTTATTTTAATTTTTTGACACGCTTAAGAGAAGATTTTGGTAGAAAGTTTTGTTTTTGTTTCTAATCATTGTACAATATAAAGTTCACATGATTTCGATAATTTCACTAAACACATATAGCTTCTTGCAAAATAGCATAGGATAGATAAGAAAATTACATAAACATTTAAAGTCTTTAAGATTCTAGAGTATGAGTATTTTATAAGGTGCCTGTCTGCCTTAGAATTCAGTCATAAGAGGAAATGGGGTTAATTTTTATTAATCTAAATTAATCTAATTTTTCAATGAATTCTTATTATAATTTTAAACATACTTTCCTAATTAACTATGATTCCTTAAGTAGGTACTGATTTTCCAAAACTAGGAATGACTTTTCGAGTTTTTCCCAGCAAAACTGCGCGATGGATTTTCTACCATAATATAAAATAGCAGGTTTATTTTTAATGTTACCACAAACAGATCATTTCACAAATATGTATACGATTGAATGAATGATAGCTGATTTTAGATAAAATATAATAAAAAAATAAGAAAAGAAAAATAAAGAAAAAAGTACTGGTTGATTAAGGTTTATTTTGCTATGCGTGTGTCAGATATTCAATTTGAATGATATAAAGGATTTTTATTGGTTTTTTTGTGGAAGATGAAACAAAATAACATGTTACAAATAAAATAAACATACTATTTTTTTTTTATTTTATGCCTAAATACGAGAGTAATTTCCTTGATTTCCACTTGAATACCAGATCTGTTTTCCCCACTCGTAGCTCTCATTATCAGAGTATTTCTCATAAATGCAAGACATGAAGGAAATAATTTCAAAAAATCACCGTTAAATGGTGATGATATTGTCTATTTCATACAAAGAATGAACACTGCAAATGACTGCTAAGGACCGCTAAGGACAGCTAAGGAGCCACAAAAGACTACTAGGGAGGCACACAGGACCTTAAATACCTTCTTTGGCATTCTTATATTATATTTCAGTATGTTTTAGTGACAACAAATGTATAATTTTAATGGAAAATAAAATTAATTAATTTTGGTGATAGAATTTATGCACAAAGGTTCATAATGACCAGCTTCAATTTTTAGAAAAGCAACTCCACATCTAACTTTGGAAAAATGCGCCAATATAATTCCTTTTGATAACTTCTGACTGTGCATAATGGTCTGTTTAATATTCTGTCTTAAGTTCGTATTTTATATTGTCTTAGTTTATTGCCATTTCTTCGTCTGTTCAAACTAGTAGTTGAATTTATTCTCGTTAACCAATCATTTTTGTAATCAAGAAACATTTTTGAAATCAAGAAACAGTTTGTTTTGCAACGAGTTCATTAAATTTGATCTCTTAGGCTGATTATAGAATTGGTTTAATTACAAAGATTAATGGAGACACTTTTGTGTAATAGTATCTATTACTTTCGTTTTGTTTCGTAGACTTACAACCGAGTTCAAGAGATCGGAGAGGGAAGTCATTCCCATGTACGCATGTAACTGCGCCATTCAAAGTACATTTGCCTACAAGGAAGTATCTGCAGGCATGATGGTGGCTGAGTATTTTTGGGTTCCCCATATTGCTGTTCCGTTACATGTTTGTAAACACTTCAATGTAAAGTTTTAATTTATACACTATGATATTTATGAAACTTTTATATTGATTTTGGTTATCATTTTTCACACTATATACCGTTTTTTCTTGTGTTAAATCCACCACGGTAATTTGGTGATGGATATATGTTTATAAATGTCTATACCTATGAAATATTTGTCATATCTTAATCTTTGGTTTGTTTTTATTTTATTTGGTAATTCGGAATCATTGATTCCAATCCTTTATTATATTGATGGCTGAAAACCGCTTCAGTCGACGCTAAGGGGCAGTGGGGATGTTGCAATAACTATATCTGTTATAAACAACTGTTTCATCAACGCTGCAGTATTAACCTTTCCATTTTCCTTTAATTGCTCTAGAGGAAACTCCCTTATTTCAAGACTTTTATTCTGACAATCGCTTTGTGACAGTTGTATAAGGTTGCCCTGTACTTTATTACAGTGTTGCTATAGTTTTCCGATGTAGTTCTTTTGGATCATTGATCACAATACTATATTATATTAAGACTGAATACTGCTTAAGCTGTTGCTAGAGGACTAAATGTTGCACCTTACACCAGTCTCATTCAAAATCGAATCCTCAATTTCGCCTTTTGAATTTGTTTACATTGCATTCAATTTTCCTTTTTTTTTCTGACTGGACGAGATCGGTGGAAAACAACAGCATAGTATTCGTGAGGACATTAATAATTTGAAAGTGCAAAGATCATGAAATATTTCAAATGCCGCGTGGAACACAAACATTTCGCAGTTCTGTGCTTTCTTTGAAGTTATTTAATATTTATTTTGGATAATAATTTCCTAATGCGTTTCTTAAATTAAACATTACATAATTAGATAATTTGATCTGAAAAGAAAGCCGGCTTCTAATAATTCGTTTGAGTTGAGAGTTGATCTAACTACCACTTCGTAAATGATAAGGAAATAGCCCCCACAGTTTCAATAACCGACAGTTCGAGAAAAAGAAAAGAAATTTCTTGTGTTCGTTTGTTTCCATGGTCGATCGATCGATTTATTCAAGGAATATACATAAACACATACATCACATAGTATCGCATATATCTACTTACATATATATGAAAACACACAAAAAATGCAACAAAAATAATTATAAAAAAAAATAATTAATTAGAATGTTTAATGTTACACCAGGATTGCTCATTAAGCTAAAACTTTATTTTCAATGGGGTCCATTTACTGTAAAATTATCACACTAACTTATATAATAATAAATACGAAAGCCTAAAAGTGTCAAATAAAATTAAAAGATAAAAATGCAATGGCGTTATAACGCGAATAAAGGCGTTATAACGCCTTTTGATTAGCGTTATAACGCCTTTTGATTTGCGATCTAACGCCTCTATTCGCGTACAATTACGCCCTTTGATTCGCGTAATTATGCCTTTCAATTCGCGTCATATCGCATATATTCGCGATACTTCGCCTTAATTTGCGTTGCTACGCCTTTTTCGCGTTATTACGCCTTTTGATTCTCGTAATTACGCCTTTTGATTCGCGTAATAACGCCTTTATTCGCGTTATAACGCCTTTGCATTTTTATTAATTTCTTTGACACTATTAGGCTTTCGTAAATAAATGAATTATTAAGAAGTTGAAATAAATGACAATTTTTGCAAAATTGTTCAACAATCAAGACACATTTTCAATATAATAAGAAATGCATGGTTTGCATATTTTATTTATTTATAGATAAAACAAAGGTATCTGTTTTAAGGCCCATTGTGTGTCAAAAATAATTTTATTTTATTTTTCAAAAGTTTTTTTATTTTTGATGTCCGGTTATATTTTTCAAAAAGATAATCATTGGCCGATTAGCTTAGACGTATTCTGTTCTTCTGTTGGTTTTTTTGGCAATAAGTACAATATGGTGATATATAGTACATTATATGGAAGTCAATATGTTATTTTGGTAGTATATTGGCTGAAGACCTAACAGCGCATGCACAAAATAATTGCCAAACGATAAAAATCCTTCTGAAAAAAGCAGAATAATGTTATGGTCCGGAACGTTTTATTCTTTTTACGTACAATATTTATGAGTGTTAAATAACAAAGACATTCTTTGATACAATTTATTCGAGACTCGACCGTAAAGATTATGAAAACAAACAATATAATTTATTGATGATATATCTCATAAAAATATTTCCTTGTAAATAGCTTGATATCCTTTAGAAATTGTAAATTGTGAACAACAATATCTCCAAAACATTAGCTTTTTTTATAAAAATATTTTTAAAAAAGTGTTTAAAAGATAGTTTTAAAGAAGTTAAAAACCAATAAATAATTACGTGTGGTGACCAACCCACAACGATCATTCCGAAACCTTACGCATGTAAAAAAATCTATATAAATAAAAACTAAAGTCCGAAATATATATAGAACAAAAGGAGTACGCAATTTTAAAAAACTGCACACTCAAGATTAGAAATTTTATTTGGGTTTATGAGCGGAAGTTTACTCTTTAAGAAACAAAGAATGGGAGATGATTATATTTATTTAGCTCTCGATGATAAATAAATAAATTCAGCGGAAATTTTTACGTGTAGGGCTTTATTCAAATTGTGGTGAATTATATTATTTTTTTTTATTTTAATATTTAATCAAAGCATTTTTGTTAATATGTACTCTTATTACTGATTTGTTTTGAACTTTCTTTCGCATAATTTCTATAATCACCATGCGTTCGGTTGTGACTATTTTGTTTCTAAAAAAATGAATTCAGAGTATTCTTTATCTCTAGTTACGTACAAAGGGCTATCATATCTTTATTTTTTGTGTGAAAATGTTTCTTCAGTATCCAATTTCTTTTAGCATAATGTGAAATGACATCTTTTGAACAGTAGATACAAATATTATAATATTCTTAAATTCTTAATTACACGGCATAAATAAATTTTTAAGTGATACACGCAAGTTATTCATCTCCACGATTTAAACATACATCAACTTTTTCATTAAAGGGAGGAAAGCGAGATTTAGATAAATCTCAAAGTACGTATTGGTTATTTCCCTTGTACTAAAATAGTAACTATGTTTTTTCATTTATTCAAATCAAATAAAGTCAACTGCTGAGTATATAAGGTATAATCTAAATACCGACATATATGCATTGGTTCCAAAGTACATACATGCATACGTCAAAAGACACATTTTGGAAGATTCAGCTGCTTTAAAAATATAAAAAAGTTACTATTACTTTGTATCGAATAACCGTTGCGCTTGAATGTGAATCACATGTCCCGACACTGTGTGTTCGAATCCCGCCAGGGACTTTGGATTCATTCATGTGAGGACACTATCCAGACAGCTTACGAAAAGTCGCGAGTTCTACTGTCTACTGAAATCCCTCCCATTCACCCATGAATATAGTTTGGCCATTCTATTATTTAGTCGTGGTTATCAATTTTAATGAATTATTTGTTTGAAATATTCACAATATTGATAAAATCCTATTGCGAGACGTAAAACCTTATTGAAACATTTATACCGAACCTTCATTTGAGCCGCGTCACGACAAAACCAACATGGTGGGTTTGCTACCAGCATGGATCCAGACCAGCCTGCGCATCCGAACGAACAAAATGGATCCTGATAAGACTGCGTGGATGCGCAGACTGGTCTGGATCCATGCTGGTCACAAACCAATTATATTGGTTTTGTCGTGACGCGGCTCATTAGTTGTTTACAAAATGATAAATGTGTGGTTTTGTGTCATTATTTAAAGCATTTGATCGTTTCTGTAAGGATTTGTTTGTTTAGGTTTTACGTCACAACGACACAGTATATGCCATATGGTGACGTTTCAGCTTTACTGGTGGGAGAAGACCTCATTTGCCCATTCCGTGCATGAATTAAGGCTCGAACATAGGCACCTGAGTAGAACCACCAACGTTCCGTACGCTTGCTGGATATCCTTCTCACATCAAAGAATCCAAAGTCTCTGTCCTATTTCGAACCCGCCGTGGTGATTTGAAGTCAACGACCTTAACCACTCGGCCACGGACGTGCTGTGCTGTAAGGAGTTAAATAATGAAGGTTATGGACATAATAATTTAGACTGTTTATTTAATATGCTATGTTGCGCCTTGATAATTATTTAAGTGATAGTCTATAGATTTTCTTTTCAACTTGGAAATGGGTCATATAATGTGTCATTTGGACGGCCTTTTTTGTGCAAATACTACAATGGTTGTAAAATATTGTACAGGTTTATTCTTTATAATGAATAAGATTCAAATAACACACTAGGTTAGCATTTAGAACACCTTAACAATACACGTAAAACACGTGTCATACTATATATTAAAATGTGACGTAAATTTAACCCATTTTATTCTGAAATTCAGGTCTATATTTTATCTACAGCAATTATTTCTATAATGCATTGGGTACCGCAACTCTTATTACCTGCATTTATAAATCAGATATACATTTTTTACTTTGTCTAACAGTATCACATTTCAGTCCATATTTATCAAGCAGTCAAAATCTTATTTTCAATTTTTCGTTTAAGCAGTTTTAGGATATGTATAAATATTTTCAATTTTTTGCATTACGACTGCAGATCTAAATTCTATAAATATTTAATAACAACAGTCTGGTTACAGTGCGATCTGCACATGCGTCTTTTTAAGTTTTTAAAAGACGTTATCTTAACTTCTAAATGATGAAAACTTAATTGGATTCATTGAACCACCAAATTAAAAACAACAACAACAACAACAACAACAAAAATAACAGCATAAGAACCTTATATAATTCCAATAAATGTATTACCAGTATATCGTACTGATTACGTAATCATGACCACAACAGAATGTCGTCTCTTCATTCCGAGGCCCCATATAGGCTTCCGTATAATACAGACTTTAAAAAAAATACTCTCCAGTGCATTCATAATTGTGTAACAGTGATAAGTGTCATGTCAGAAAAGAAGGCCATACATTTACGTTTCTATAATTTCTGCAACGAACAGACCTGTTCAAGTTGAAAAACTATTTTAGATACTATCTCTCTGTATTTTTTTTATAAATTGAAAAAGAAAAAGGTTCATGTTACAAATAAATTATGTAAGGTATCATATCTACTGCACAAAGCAAAACTCACGCATGGATCTCTGGCCGGCCATGTAAAAATAATTGAAATACATGTCTTTAAAGATATATCGAGTTAAAGTTTTCGCTATATACTGTCTGAAAATATATAAAAAAAAACAGTAACGTAAGCTTAAATTTTGAGTAGTTTATTAATCTGAAAAGGAAGCAGCTGTAATATAATTAATGCGTTTTTATGAGGATACCAGCGTTGCCTCGGTGAATCATTCACGAAATCAGCATTACTTCATACTACATTTTAACTGCTTATTTCACTTTATTACATTTTAGCTGCTTATTTCACTTTATTACATTTTAGCCGTGCTTATTTCACGTTATTACAATTTAGCTGCTTATTTCCTTTTATTTCATTTTAGTCGTGCTTATTTCAGTATCTTATGACAGAAATTCGGCAAAAGTTTTAGGTAAACTGAATATATAAAACATTGAGTAATCATAATATATGTTATTACAGACGAAACTCAAACATTGCATTATGGTAGCCAGGAAAATGTAAATAATATTTATAATGCAATTTTTCTTCTTTTTTTTCTCTCTCTTATTTTATTTATTTAATTATTTATCTTCTTTCTTTTTTCTTTTCTTTGGGGGGGGGGGGGGGGGTGAGAGCGCTTGGTCTGGGGCGTGAAGAAGCACTCATACTTAGATAGGTACATTCCTAAATGTTATTATTTTTGTTTCTTGTTTGGTTGTTTTTGCAATTCAGAAGATAGGAAAAACAATATAAGTTGTCAGTTATAATTTTAATTTAAATAAAATCTTAAACTAAAGTAAAATAAGTATCACTATGTGTATAAAACCAACAATGTAAATTATACGAACAAGCATTATAGACAAGCAACATTAATGGTGTGAAAATGAATGACGTCATGCTTATATAAAAAATTTGTTGATTAATGACCATGATAAAAATAATGTAGTGTTTGTAAAATGTTAAGAGTTCAAATAAAAACTTGCAAGGTAACGTTTTCTTTCATATGGCAAACGTTTTTAACTTATTATATGTCCAAAAAATTGCACACATTCATTTTTGAATTAGTGTGTTTTAAATGTAGTAAGTGCCATTTTCCTTTTTATTTTATCCCGACAGCAACTATTCATAGATCAAACATGTTAATAAATGTTCTGTGACGAAATGTTCAACACAGTGACAATGCATTGTTACGTCATTTTATTTTACGCTTTCATGTACTTTTCTCTGAATGAATCAATTTCAACATTTCCGGGTGTCCATTCTGCTCCAATTGCTTTAACTACTCGTTCAAACCACGCCTTAACCTTCGGATTACTTTTTACAAGATTGTCAAGCTCGTTCACTGCATGAAGCTGATAAAGCTCGCAAACTCCTAAAATATCAGCTACGGACATTTTACTCCCTCCGATAAATTGCTTATCTTGTAAAAAGTAGTCCGCTAAATGCGTAACACTTCTGGTCACTTCCGCCTTTGCTGCGGTCACTTTTTCTACATCCATTGGTTGCTTGCTGAATGCAAGAACGCCCACCTTATCTCTGAACTGAATTACAAAACATGCATGTATTAGAAGAAGCTGTTAATTCATTTTAATGCTAAGAAAACATTTTCAGTTTTCCCAAGAGATTTTCTCCTTGGTTCAGAAAACCCTTTCAAACCGAACACAATTTTGGTCAAACAAGACTTCTAGACGACTGAATAAATAATTAAAAGCAAGAGTGCTTGTTTCGGTCAACAGATCTTTTACAATACAAACAAACTACAAGCAAACTACATTTTCCCAGATAAAAAAATGTTAAAGTTCTTAAGTATGTTATCGTTTCACTTAAAACAGAAATAGAAACAAGGGTCCAGTGTAACGGTTCCTGCGTTATCCTGACACCCTGAACGAATTTCCAACGATAATTACACATTAAAGATATTTGTATATATACTTGTTTACTATATTACCCTGGCTTAGTAGCTCGGGTAATATAAACTTATAACCGTTTAAAAAACTGGTCATATAACCTTGTCAAATATATACGAGTAAATATAACTATAATAATATAACTGGGTCATATAACATTGCCAAATATATACGAGTTTATATAATTATAATAATATAACCTACCATTCCTTGAAAGACTGTGATACAATTTGATCGTATTGTAGAACCTTGCCATGAAAGAAACTCGTCAACTCGAGCCTGGTTCTTAGGGTTATCAGCGGCGAACCATTGGGCCGGCAACTTCTTCTTTGACACAATGTATCTCATTATAGCCAAGCTAAAAACATTAAATGTCTGGTTAGAAATACTGTAAATTCACTTAATTTGATGGTCATGAAATTTCGTGGTTTTATCACAAAGGACATTTTCATGGGTTCTTATATTTGTTGATTGTCTTTTCTATTTTCGCTTGCAGTGTATAACATTTTACAAGTTTATTACTTCAATGCAACCCTTAAGTCTGCTTTACATATTTTACCATCTTATGACTTCAAGACCACTTGCGATATGTGTCCAACCTGTTATCATGGGCTCACTTAACATATAACTTACTATACAACACGGATAACTCTTACCTACCTTTCAGATAACGCGAATCCATCATCGATGATAACTGGTACCTTGTGGTAGGGATTTTTCTTCAAAAATTCTGGTGTAAGATGTTCACCTGAAATAAGAGATGGTAGTTATTATATTACAGTCAAACTTGTGCTAAAGGACACGTTCCAATACTGAAGAAACTTTTTTACTTTTAAATGTGTTTTGGTATTTCTTTATGTTCCGTTATAATAAGCTATAATCTACATTGACTAGCATTATATGCCCAATTGTTAATATCTTCATCAAGCTTTGATAAAAAAGAATTATTATTCAGAATTTTTTCTTTTTCTTTAAAGGCCCATTTTGCCCTAAAATGCTTTTATTTATTTAATAAAACAGTTTATATGGTTTATCTACAGTTTCTGAGGTCTTTAAAAGCTTTCAAGTAAATTCGCCGTGGTTTCATTTAAAATATTTTTACTTTTGTAACGTATAACTGATCTAAATGTTTACAAAATATTCTACTCATCGTGAAATAAGATTATATATCTGTTGTTTCATGTTGTAAAAGTTTGGTATTTTCTGCTGCTTTTTTAAAAATTGTATTGTTCAATAACCAAAGTTGTAACACAAATTATTTGCAATATTTGTTCAGAATAAACCTTTTTCAAACGAGAAGTTGTCTGCCATTTCAGCCAAAGCTCAGTATGTACAAATTAATAGATATGCTTAAGTCAAAACAGACTAGTTCTAAACAATCTAAGCAAATTAATCAATTTAGCCAATATGAAAAGAAATTATTTATTGAATTCATATCATAGACTATAACAATGTTCATTATATTCACTGTTAGACACTTTCTTAGTGAATAAAATACTGCCATTCAATATCTAAGTTCATACTTATCAGAGCTTATTCTCCAGATTTTATAAATTGAAACATTTATTATTCTACAACATTTTACAAGATGTTTGACAAAACGTATAAGTATTAAAAATGTTTATAAATGTATGTACGTGAAATGATTTTTCATCTTCCTATTCAGAAGCAGAGACGAGTCTAAAATAATACACGAGAAAGCACACATACCATTTTATCAGACTGTAAATGTCAAGTATGAGTAAGACTGCAAATGAAATAGTACATGGACTGGTAGCTTTAAATAAACTCGTGAAATACATTTATATAATCGCTTTAAAACCTCCGACGCATATACTGACCCCAACGGCTAAACCCCCGTTTAAATAGTACCATTATCCTATATTAATATGGCATAAAAACCAGCCAGGTCTTATGTAAACATTTAAAGTGTACTTTACTTAAAAATAAATTGCAAATATCGGCAAATTTATACCAAAACTTAAATGCCTGTGGTCCATCGTTTTTACAAATAACAAAGTTATAGTTTTTGCAACATACAAATTCGGTCTCACGACCGAAAAGTTTTCAATTCGTTTAATTATTTTGATAATTAAAAAACAAGCTCCTTTTTTCTGTTAAAGCGACAGAATACATTATCGTTTTTTTTTTGTTGTTGTTTTTTAACAGATTAAAAGAAATTAATTTTCTTACCTTTTAGAAGTGACACCGAGCATCCTTTAAAATCTACCTTAGCACATTTGAGAAGAAAATAGACTGCCCTGCAGGGCTGTGAAAGCAAATCGTAGTAAAATTCGAGACCCATGCTTACAAGGTTATTTTTATCAGCTGTTTACCTAAACGTTTGCTTAAAATTTGTGTTATGCCACAACAGGAATGTCCGCGCACTTTTAAATAACATTTTCACGAGGGGAATAGCGAAAGTTCTGAAACATTGTCACATGTGATAAGTTGTATTAAACGAGGGTTAACCAAAATGTTATTTGCCTTTGTCTGTCATTCTTTTAATTCTTAATTCTTCTTGCAGTAGAGATTCGGAACAGTCGGGAATGTTATACTTCAGTGTTTAAGTAAGCCTTAGATTACATTCTGATTCAGATTATAATTGAATAATGTAATGGTCAACGTTGCTTAAGTTCTTAACTTTAAATTGACTTATGTAATTCATATGTCTGTACACTATTGATAAAGTTAACGGCCCGTCACGCATTTGCTTTATCACAATGTTATTGCAGCTTGCAAATGGGTTAGTCTATAGTACTAATACTATAAGGCGAATAAATGTGGTGGGTTCGTTCATGTAAAAATCATTCGAAGCGCGATTTTCAGTTTTAGTCCATCTTACAGTCATGCGTTTGTAAGCATTAGATCTGTATGCTGCCAAACGAACGGATCATCGTTACATCCCGCTATTTAGTATGAAAAAAGCAGGAGCAAAGTTTGGTTTACATTTAAATGTAGGCTAAAATGTTAGACGCATATGGAGTCAAGCTCCCAAACCCCCAATATTGATAAAAATAGATCAGAAAGTAAAGAAATTATTAAATCATAAGATGTGAATCAAGAACTTAGATAACAGATCATTCCTAGTCTATAACTTTGGCTTTCCAGATTATTTGGAAGTACCGCATTCCATGCACTTCAAGTTTCGTTCTGAACACTTTGGCGTTCAATGTACTTTGGAATTATTTCCTTTCCATGCAGTTCAAATGGCGTTCCGAACACAGACGTTTAAAATGTGCTCCAAACACTATGGAATTCTATTTACTTTGAAAATATGTGCTTTCTTTGCACTTCAAATGGCTTTCTGAATACTGGGGTTCCATGTACTTTAAATGACGCTCCGAACACTGTAGCGTTCTACAAATGTATTTACTTTGGATGTACGTGCGCTCCAGGCACTTCAAACGGCTTTCTGAACACTGATCACCAATGTTCCATGTACATTAAATCGCGCTCCGAACACTTTGACGTTGTAGGCACTTTGACTTTTCTGTTTCATTATATTGCAAACTTTAAATGCAAGACTGATATATACACCTGGAAATAAGTTAAGCACATCCCGAAATTTAAAATTTGTTGTGATTGAAAGCACTGTCATGAGATGACGATTTAATTGAGCTAATAAATAGTAGTGTGATAAGTAGCGATACCAATTTAGTAATTATAAACCATTAAATGTATGAATGTTTATAAGTATGGTGTTGAAGCGTTCACAAAATATTTACTGACGGATATTTTTGGTAAATGTTGACGATTACGTAACCTAAAATGACATTATTGAGTAACGTGTGTAACCGTCATGATAGTCTGGACCCGGGTGATAGTCTTAAAGAGAATTCTGGTTACATATCAGCAACCTTCTTCCAGGAAATAGATCTTTAAAAAAAAGTTCTCTTCGAGAGATTCAAACTTAAGAATCCGCAGTTGATATTGTCGGATAGGGTATTATACTACGATAATAATGTACAACACGTTGTGTCTGGTTTATACGTCTATTCAAACTACTAACGTTATACTACAAAACATAGGAAGTGACGTACTCTAACGTCACGCATACTTTGGCGTCATTTAACGGCACATGATTATGAGCGCAATTCCCGACATTCTGGGGGCCGCAAAATGATAAATTATTAAAATTAATATCAGTTAATTTCAACAAATCTTAGATATACATTTGTAGATTCTAACTCCTTTCTAAAATACATTTAAATAAAAAGTCATTTTTTGAATAACACAAATGTCTCTCAATTGATAATTCATATATCTTATAAATGTTTATAGTCTGTGACTTTAATAATAACTGCACTCCTTCTCATTTCTCTGTAACGCTTCTCTACGTGTCGTAATCTTTGAACGCTTCATATGCGGCACTTGACTGTAAAGTTGCAGGTTGTGCTTGATTTGTGGGTTGATATTCGGTTGAAGATTGGGTTGACTCGCTAGCACCGATATTTATATTTGAATCTGGACTACTTTCACATATACTATGGTGATGTTTTCTTCTACATTTGAAGCACTTGTAGTTTGATGGACAGTTAATGACTTGGTGGTGAATATTCAAGCAATTAAAACATAAATGTTTATTTCTTATAATGTCTTTTCTAGCTCTCATATCAATTACTTTTGTACAGTCTTTGGCATTGTGATATTCGTTGCAAAAAATGCACTGTTCCTGGTCATCAAACGTTTCGCGTGCGGAATTCTGTGTCACGTGACTTCCGGTTCCTGTTTTCTGTCTCGCGCCCGTGAAAAACGACGCTGTAGTTCTATAACCTGTTAAATCATCTGTAGTCTGCCCGGCCTCCATGATTTTCAGTTCACGGTATAACGCTTTTCGTAAAGTTTCTAATAACCACTCATCGCTGCCATTTTCTCGTGCTAAACTCTTGCGAATTTCTGCCGGAAGTTCGTCTATAATGACTGGTACTAAAAGAGTTCCGTACGTATTTTGACACTGACCTAGGGATTCCAATCCGCGAATATAAGCTTCTAATTTGTCGTAATAGTTTCTCATACTGTGTAGAGTATTGCTCGGGGCTGGCAGGTTTAGTAACGCCTGTATATACGCATGAATGATTTTATGAGACTGTCCGAACCTCTCCTTCAGTAAATCGACTGCTTGTATGTAATTTGCATGCGTAAGTGCAAATCCTTGAATAACTTGAGCCGCACTGCCTTCTAGTTGCGTCTTCAAATAACTAAATTGTTGTACTTCTGTAAGATTCGGGTTTTGATGAACAGAGGAATCAAAAGCATCCCAAAAACTTTGCCATTCGAGAATGTCACCACTAAATACAGGTAGTGATAATTTCGGCAGTCTCTGATAAAGCGACGTATTTGAATGAAATGTACTCACATTTTGCAAAGAACTGTTACCATTATTCACGTTATTATTTTCGATCAGGGAACCACTTCCGTCTTTGTTCTGGTTTTGCGGGTTAGTTGGTTCGCTATAAGCATTCTGTTGTTCTTCAGTGTTGCTTTTTCTGTTTTCGCTATAAGCTCGAAGTTCTCTCACCTTTATCTCCAACGTTAATCCATATTCTTCACTATTTACTATTTCCTCCTCGATGTCGATTACTTCCGTTAGTTCTAAAATCTTTTCGTTTAAGGATTTGATCGTCTCTGCTTTTCTGACAATGGCTTTGAGAATTGCGTTAAATTCTATCATCGATGAATTCTCTTTCCCCCGTTCAATTCGTTCAAGCTGAATTTCTATACATCTTCGTTGACCTTCTCTCATTGATCGCAATTTATCTATCTTCATAATGTTTTCGTCACGGCACCAATGTCGGATAGGGTATTATACTACGATAATAATGTACAACACGTTGTGTCTGGTTTATACGTCTATTCAAACTACTAACGTTATACTACAAAACATAGGAAGTGACGTACTCTAACGTCACGCATACGTTGGCGTCATTTAACGGCACATGATTATGAGCGCAATTCCCGACAGATATGATCAATATTTTCTCGCTTGACAGAGCGGGCAGTCTGGATATCAAATATTCAAAATAACTAGTATTTATTTATGTATTAAGAAATACCTATTGCTGGAAAATATATAATTTATTATATAATATGAATGATAAATATATATTTATTATTCAACGTGTTAATGAAATATCTGTGAAGTTTTTTTTTACAAATTAGTAAGAAAAGTGTCGCAAAATATATGCCACAGACAGTATGAACATTTTTAAACAAATAAAGGGTGGCAAAGTGGTGCTTTATTTGGGGTTAAGAAATAGTGACATACAACCTTAAAACGGTTAAATTTAGAACACCCATTTGGCTTAGATTTTACAAACTTTCTATCAATATCTTAAGCACATTGCACATTATAACTTTATCTATTCAACTATGAACACAAAATGAGAAAAGGATATTTTTCTTCAAAATATCATATCATTTAAAGGTATTATAATAATTGTAATACAAACATTTAGATGATTACCTACTCTCTTAAATGTATGTTACAGGTAAACCTTTATGGCAGGCCATCTTCCAACCGTGATCCCGTACACGACTTTTTCCGCCGCTAAATGTCCAAACCTCGCGTCGGTCACAAAGTCTTTGCTACGAATTGTTACAACGGTAAATGGAAATGTCGCACGATTTTCCTATTGCGTTAAACCGTAAAATGTTAATTCATATTAACTTAGGCTGTTGGGCTGTTGTTGGTCTCGGCCCATTGAAATTTCGTGCTATATGTTCTATAGTAAAAATCAGTCACATTTGAGGTTTAATTCTGGACTCAACTGTTCTTGATTAATTATATACTTTCTTCAACTTTAAACATCAACACTATCTAAGTAAAATGAGGTCCAAAATATAATATGTTAGCCATCTACTTTTTTCAGAATTCTTTTTTCTGTTGTAACACTATTGAATTTCACTACTTTTAATATTCCTGACTGTTAGCGGGTAGTACCTCTTTAATCCTTCCGCCAACAAATGAGGTCTTGGAGAATACACACACAAAAACTACTTTTAGAGTAATCATGTAACACACAAAAACTACACAAATGCAATAACTACACTTTCATTGTGACATATTAACCTAGAGATGCCATAGATTGGGCCGCTTCAAAATTTTAAAGAACTACTTTCTAGACTACAACGGATCGGATCTTATTCTGTACCCGGATGAGACCTGTTACATTCTTATCGAATCGTGCAACATTTTCTACAGCATTCTTTTTATAGAAGATGGACACCCCTACGGTTATATCAATGTAAAAAACACAATAGCGTACATCTACATGTATATACCTAACATTAAGCGCAGTTACATTCATATACATTACTTTCATCACTCTCTTTGGTTAAAACATGTCTATTTAAGCTCGATTGCGAAACAAGTTCTTGCAACTTTTATTAATCACTTTACAGTCCGCTTCCTAGAACCATCCAGTACTGGTGTCATGTGAAAAAAACATGGTAGTGGCCAGCTTAGGGCTCGAACTGATGGTCCCTGGGTAGAGAGGCAGTCAGCTTAACCACTAGGCCACCGCTCCCCTGTCATAATTTCAAAGGATAAATAAATGAATAAATAAATAAATCAATAAACAAACCCTTCGCTAACTTTATTTCAATATGAATTCACATTTTGTTGCAAAATTGAAAAATTACAAGATTGATTCGAAAAAGCCTGTTTGCAAGCCGTACCATGTTGATAATAACTTTATATGAAAGAAGATGGGTTATAATCTCGCAGTTTGACTGTAATATTAATATTTCCGCATGGGGAAAATTGAAAGTTATATTTATCAAGATAGCAATTATTAAGACCAAATATAGTTTGACGTCTATAAATAGACTTACGTTGGCCATAATATATCGAATGCCGTTTATTTAATAGAACAAAGTTATATAGAACATCGAACGTGATCTAATGAGATGTAACCAAAATAAAATAACATTATATATAAACATTTGGTTAAGACTAAGCGATCAATCAAAAAGAACTTGCCGCAACCAGAATCGGTCGCCGCGTTTTATGACATCTATTTATGAAGGATGTCCCCAAAAGAAACGGGAAGAAATGGGCGATAGTTTGCATGTTATATGACAAGATAATTCTTTTAGCAATCTGGTTAAAATCTGCTCCTAAATAATGCTACGCATTAGAAGTAAGTAGATTTGAAATTCTTTGAGCTGCATGTTTCCAGATGAGCCAAACCATTTCAAGAAAATCTAACCAAAAATGTACTAACAATGTAAGAAAAGTAAAATAATTCAAGATTCAAGTGATAATGTACATGTTATGTGCGATTGATAGCTGTATCTAGAACACCATATTTCTACTGCGTGACTAACGCAGTAAGAGCTATTTTTGGATATTTGTTCCGCTTTTAGTAATGTACGTGGAATGTAAGTGCCCTTTGCAATGTGCAAATTACTGTCTTTATTCTCTTCACAATATTTTACTTTTAAACACATTTTAATTACATGTATTTATGAAAATTAGCATAAATCTGGCATGCTGATTTAAAGAGAAAATAGGTCTATAATGTAAGGTCTGTAAAAATGTAAATTTAACATTTTAATAGTATTGTTCGTGACATCAAACCACAAACGAATTACATGTATATAAGAATGTTGTTGGGAAGTGTGAGATACATATAAACTCAGATATTTCATATATTTATAGAAGATAATAAATTGTTCTATAACATATTATCATTTCTCATCACATTACCGTTCATAGTTAATATCATTTAGAACTCTAGCAACATTTTTTCCTAGAAATAATTCATAAAAATGTCCAAATAATACTTTTCAATTATTTTTTATCAATATTTGAAATACTTATGGATAATGTTCCCATTGTTGACCAATTCACTTTAAAACATAGTTGATAGTGTTGCAAACTTTGTCATGTTTTACGTGAGTGATAATACCATTTATACAAGAAAAAAGCGTTTGTAAGTGAAGGTCAGAATATGATAACATGTACTGAATTATATGAAAATAATTAAAGTGAATTGGTCTATGACGGAAGATCACTAATCCAATGAATAATTACGTTGAATGTATTTAGTATGAACATAACAATACACCACAAATAAACTATATATTACGGTGTCCTTATCGTGCCATTTAGAATGTCGTCCGTCGCGTCTAAGGGTAGACACACGACAATGCGAAGTGACATCGCGACAATGCGAAGCGACGCTCGACAACGCGAAGCGATATGCGACAATGCGAAGCGACGCTCGACAGTGTCAAACGATATGTCGCACTGTCGCCTAGAAATGTCGCGGTAAAAAAGGGCGACATTTAAGAAATGTCGCTTCGCGTTGTCGAGTGTCGCTTCGCATTGTCGAGCGTCGCTTCGCGTTGTCGCGATGTCACTTCGCGTTGTCGCGATGTCACTTCGCGTTGTCGCATTGTCACTTCGCATTGTCGAGTGTCGAGGTTGGTAGAAGTGCATACCACGACACACGACAATGCCAAACGACAACGCGACAATGCGATACGACGCTCGACAATGCGAAGTGACACTCGACATCGCGAAGCGACATTTTTAAAATGTCGAGTAAATGTCGCGTTATTTTTATGATTTTTACACCGCGACGCTCAACATTGCGAAGCGACACTCGACAATGCGAAGCGACACTCGACAACGCGAAGCGATACTCGACAACGCGAAGCGACACTCGACAATGCGAAGCGACATTTGGAATAATATCGTATCGCATTGTCGTGCGTCTACCCGTGCTTGGTCAGAATTTACTAACTCACCGACAAACGGTGCGATCATGGAAGGGGTCGCACTAAACTGCTGACGAATTAGCTGACGATATAGAATATATAGGAAACTGCTGACCAGTTAAACAAAGAAGGATTATCGAAAACTGCTGACCAGTTAGATAAAGAAGGGAAAACAATGAAGGTGTCAAATTGCCGTTGGTGATATTACAGGCGAGGTCGAGAAATACTTGATAAAATGTTTTTTCAAGATGTCAATATTACAAATGATACATATTAATTATAAAAAATTCAATTGATATATACTGTATATTTCTCAATTTATTTTGATATAATATTTTATTTAAGTACCTTAATGAATTTTCTTCTATGTGTTATATATTGGTTAAAATTTTAAAAATGTAGTCAAAATATGATGTACGAAAAATCATAATTTGTTTCAAGTATGTATAAAACTATGCATCATAGGTTAAAATATATAACATGTACATATACGTAATGTATATTTTTAACAAAATATAATTATTATGTCGTATTTAGTGCAAATATGAAATAAAGTGATTTCTGTTTCCTTATTTGTTGTTCGTATAATTGTATAAGTAATATTGAACAAAAATTAATAATGTGTTAATTGTTATAGTTAATAAGCTTTTATTACATTATAAACAACATGTTTCCACAGATATCCATTAAACTGATAATTTATCGAGATCGATATGCCCTGTAACACCGCAAAACGTCCGTACCACAAAACGTACGCGTGTGGACGTTTTGCGTCGCATATCGTACACATGTGGACGTTTTGCGGTGCATATCGTACTTGGTACGTTTTGCGGCGGGAGTGTGTATTTGCGTCGCATATCGTCCATATTTTCTGTATTAAAATATATTCATTATAAACGTTACTTTTATTGGTTCTGTCACTTTCATATTGTTTCAGGTAAAGATATGACGAAATAAACATTAAATGGCAATATTTTTGTGATCCTATATAATTCTGACTTTTTTTTATTTAAAAAAAAAGAAATATGCTTAAGCTGAGGATGTTTTTCGAATAGATTTTTTAATGGAATGGAACCAAACAGAAGCAGCAGCAGCAGAGATATAAAAACGATTATATTGAAATAAATGAAATCTTATAGACATACAGAAAAGGACGGCTATACGGACGGACCGGGGATTGGACATATTTGAGCGAGAGAGCTATATTATCATGGAGAGGGCCTTTAAGTCGCCTAGTCATAATTGAGCAAGAGAGCTTTTGTCGCTGGGAGCGGGGTGGGGATGGGAATCCTCTTAGCTCATAAATGAACTTGATCGAGACCTTATTGTTATACATATTCTGTATAAAAAAATTTAAGAATAAAGAAGAAACGAAAGCACTTACAAGGTGAAATATAGCGCGTTTTTTGTTGTTTTTTTTTTGTTTTGTTAGATTTAACCTATAATCTAACTTTGTTTAGATTTTATGGTCATAGATATTCTCTTGAAAATCGTCAATGAAAGCGTTGGAGTGGTAACAATGTGAAATATAACAGATATTGTAATTCAAGGGCAAATAACTCTGGCTATATTGCTTAGGGTATGTGGATGCTAGAGTGGTAACAAGCTAAATTTGGACGAACAGACAGACAGGCGCATACTCAGGTGAACTAAAATTAACACACAATAACACCTGATAATAACTGGTCAAAATTCACAAAAATTATATAAACTTTAAAATATGGACGTTATGCGACAGGACCATGCCTTTTTGCCGCAAAATGTACGTCAGAAAAATGTGGACGATATGTGCCGCAAAACGTCCGTATACGTACGTTTTGCGGTACGGACGTTTTGTGGTGTTACAATGCCCCAAGGTCATATTAAAATCGATTTCACACGCGACGTGTCATTCTTGATTTATCTATGACAAAATACAATAAACAGTCAAAAATATGTTATTAAAATGCTGACCATATTGTAGAATCTGCTGAAAAGTTAGATATATAGAGAAAAATATATTTAAATGCTACGAAATTGTTACTCATTATGCAAATTTAATATATTTTATAAAATAATGTCGACATTTAATTAAGTAAAAACACTGTTGACCCAATTTAATGTTAATTCAAATTGATTTAAGCCGTAAAACTCTCTTATTCTATATGGTCAGCAAATTTAAACGCTCTTTACATTCAGGCGAGAAAATGCTGACCAGTTAAAACATATAGTAGAATCTGCTGACCAGTTAGATATATAGGGAAACTGCGTGACCAGTTAGATATATAGAGAAAAATATATTTTGCCGTGAAATTGTAATTCATTTTATAATGTATGCAAATTCAATATATTTTATAAAATTATGTCGACATTTAATTAAGTAAAAACACTGCTGACCAATTTAATATTATTTCAAATTGATTTAAGCCGTAAAAGTCTTCTTATTCTATATGGTCAGCAAATTTAACGCTCTTTACATTCAGGCGAGAAAAATGCTGACCAGTTAAACATATAGTAGAATCTGCTGACCAGTTAGATATATAGGGAAACTGCTGACCAGTTAGAAATATAGAAAAATATATATTTTGCCGTGAAATTGTTACTCATTTTATAATGTATGCAAATTTTATATATTATATATAAAATCATGTCGACATTTAATTAAGTAAAAACACTGCTGACCAATTTAATGTTAATTCAAATTGATTTAAGCCGTAAAACTCTTCTTATTCTATATGGTCAGCAAATTTAACGCTCTTTCACATTCAGGCGAGAAAATGCTGACCAGTTAAACATATAGTAGAATCTGCTGACCTGTTAGATATATAGGGAAACTGCTGACCAGTTAGATATATAGAGAAAAAATATATATTGCCGTGAAATTGTTACTCATTTTATAATGTATGCAAATTCAATATACTTTATAAAATTATGTCGACATTTAATTAAGTAAAAACACTGCTGACCAATTTAATATTATTTCAATTTGATTTAAGCCGTAAAAGTCTTCTTATTCTATATGGTCAGCAAATTTAACGCTCTTTACATTCAGGCGAGAAAATGCTGACCAGTTAAACATATAGTAGAATCTGCTGACCAGTTAGATATATAGGGAAACTGCTGACCAGTTAGATATATAGAGAAAATATATGCACGTGATCTTAAAGTATGAAGACATGGGTTTTACAGTCAGTAATTTTTGTGGAATAAAATGCAAATTAAAAGTTGTATGGACTAAATTTTTGATGGATTAGTAAGATATTGTGTTTTTTCACATGCCGCCGAAAGGAAAGCAACAAAATAAAAAGGAAAATAGAAAAAATAAACGTAAAGAGATTTCGCCTTTGTTAGAACAGACATGTACACATAACACAGAGCGTGTACACAATGGACAAACCGGTTTTGCCAGTTTACCTACCAGTTTACCTGTGTTAACTAACAGAGATAGTGATGACGTAAACAATCAAAACAAACGAAAGAAACAACGTAGTGACATATTTGTATACGATACACCAACAGTAAGTAAAATAAATAGTGAAATGAGTACTAATGGAACTTTTCAACAACCATTTACTGGACAATTATTGCAGTCACCTCCGTATCAGTATAATCAACAATATCTTGGTCCACTACCGCCAGGTACACCAATGATGAATCAAGGTACAAACCAAACTCCACCATGGGCAATAGCTATGATGGAAACTATGAACTCCCGTCTTTATAAGATCGACTCCCGACTTGATAAAATTGACAATATTGAAAAAGTAGTAAACTCAATGTGCTTGAAACTCAATGATCTAGATATTAAGGTAAAAAGTATAGAGTCGCGAGTTTGCGATGTAGAAAACAACAGTACATTTATCAGTGAAAAGTATGATAAGCAAACAACAGAATTAGCGTCAACTAAAGATAGTGTAAAGACCATGCAAAAATCATGTGACACGTTAAATTCTACAATCAAAACATTAAGTAAAACCCAGGAAGAACTTAGAACACGCATCTTGGACAACGAATTTAGAAATATGAAGGACAATCTAATATTTTATGGCTTACCGGAAGTACATACCACATCACCGGAAGCATCCATGTTATTAACAAGTTCCTCTACAAGTAACACTGACCAAAATATTAATGTTTCGCCACAAACATATGATACAGCAACAGACCCTAATTCATGTGCCTCTATTGTAAAAGAATTTATTAAAAATACATTAAAAATCAGTACTGAGATAGAGTTTGATAGAGCCCATCGCCTTGGTACACTAACCAAACCCGAAAATCCAAGACCGATTGTTGTGAAATTTCACAAGTATAGTCACAGAGAAATAGTAATGATTTAGATGTTGAATTTACATCGATGGAGATAAAAAATGCAATATTTTCGCAAAACAATTCCAAATGCCCAGGTACTGACCATCTGATTGCAGAAGTATTTAAAAATTCAATTGATATAATTTGTCCATTTCTCACACGCTTTTATAATAAAATATTTAATGATGGCGTATTTCCTGAATGTTGGGGAGAAGGTATTATAGTACAATTTTTTAAGGTGGAGCTCATGAAGCAAAAAACTTTCGCGGAATTACCTTAAATAATATTTTGTCCAAAATATACTCAAAATTATTAGTTGATAGACTTATTAAATGGGCTGATAAACATGAAAAATTTATTGATAATCAATATGGTTTTCAAAGGAATAAGTCAACTATTGACTGTATTTTTGTTCTACATGCTATAATAACAAAGACTTTGTCGAGTAAGAAGAAACTCTATGTAGCATTTCTAGATTGGGAGAAAATGTTTGACCGTATTGATAGGGTTTTATTATGGAGAAAGTTACTGAATGAAAATATAAGTACAAAATTTGTTACTGCAATCAAGTCAATGTATGGTATTGTTAAATCTTTTGTTAAATATAAAAACATGCATTCTGATCTAAATTAATTCTAAGATTGGAGTAAAACAAGGAGATCCAGCAAGTAGCATATTGTGTTTATTTTTTCTCAATGATATATTAAATAATATAAATAGGAACATTCCTGGTATTGCTAACATTGATGATATACAGGTATTTTTGTTGTTATTTGCAGACGACGCTGTAGTTTTCACACATGATCCAAATTCATTACAATCTATCTTGAATGATATAGAACATTATTGCAATATGTGGAATCTGAAATTAAATGTATCTAAAACAAAAGTAATGATTTTTGAAAATGGTAGACATACATCTTATGATTTCTTTTTGTATAACACTAGAATTGAAATTGTAGAATCTTTTAAATATTTAGGTGTGTATCTTTTTAAAAATGGGAACTGGAACAGAACTCAAAAATATATTGCGCAACATGCGTCATATTCACTACACAATCTATTTATTGTATGTAACCAGTTGGAACTTCCAGTTTCCCAAATGATAAGTTTATTTGATAGTATTGTTTTACCAACATTAAATTATGCTGCAGAAGTGTGGGGGCATCATGCTGGTCCGAACATAGAAATTATACATACAAAGTTTTGTAGAAGATTGTTATGTGTGAAACAATCAACCAATGTAGATGTGTTATATGGTGAACTTGGTCGTACACCAATGTCCATTCATAGAAAACTAATATTGATCAAATACTGGTTAAAACTTCTTAAACTTAATGAAAGAACTATATTGTATAAAATTTTTATTATGTTAAAAACAGATGCCGACAATGGTGTAACTTATAGTGGTAAAAACTGGGCATATACTGTTAAGACTATTTTAGAGCAGACTGGCTTGTTTTATATGTGGGAAAATAAGTTTACTATACATATAGATTTTAGTATTATTAAACAACGAATTTTAGACATATTCTATCAAAGTTGGTATTCCTCAATTAATAACTCGTCTAGATTAGATACATATTGTTTATTTAAACATTCATTCGAATTTGAAAACTATTTGGATTTTATCGTTGAACCGAAATTTAGGGTAGCTTTATCCAAATTTCGTTCATCTTCTCATAGTTTGGCTATTGAACGTGGACGGCATAGAAATATACCAAGAAATGAAAGATTGTGTAGTAATTGTAATGCCGGTCTTATAGAAAATGAGTATCATTTTGTATTAATATGTTCTAAATTCCAGGACTTAAGATCAAAATATATAAAGAGATATTATTATACGTGGCCTACTAAACAGAAATTTGTTAATCTCATATGTGCAAAATCAAAAGCAATAATTAATAATTTAGCAAAATATATATACTATGCAAACTTGCGAAATAACTAGTCATCTTTAATGCAGATACATATATATATTATATTATTGTGCTCTTCTGTAAACCATGTCTTTGTATAAAAAATTGTATTGCTATGGAACATGTTGTTTTAATGCAATAAAATATTTGTAGTTGTAGTTGTAGTTAGATATATAGGGAAACTGCTGACCAGTTAGATATATAGAGAAAAATATATTTTGCCGTGAAATTGTTACTCATTTTTTAATGTATGCAAATTTTATATATTATATAAAATTATGTCGACAATTTATTAAGTAAAAACACTGCTGACCAATTTAATGTTAATTCAAATTGATTTAAGCCGTAAAACTCTTCTTATTCTATATGGTCAGCAAATTTAACGCTCTTTACATTCAGGCGAGAAAATGCTGACCAGTTAAACACATGTAGTAGAATCTGCTGACCAGTTAGATATATAGGGAAACTGCTGACCAGTTAGAAATATAGAAAAAAAAATATATTTTGTCGTGAAATTTTAATTCATTTTATAATGTACGAAATTCAATATATTGTATAAAATTTTGTCGACATTTAATTAAGTTAAAACACTGCTGACTTATTTAATATTAATTCAAATTGCAATTATTGCTTTTGAAAATACATTTTTTTTTCCGTTACAAGATTTTTCTATTGAAATATCACTAACAAGAGATTTTGATAAAACTCATAACATCATAATTCTTTATAAAACATTAATTCAAATTTTTGCATATCTTTAGAGGTATAAAAAGCTGTTTAATATATCCTTTTAAAATCACGGATTTATATTACATGTAGTAATGTAAATCCGTGTTAAAATGTATGATATTATGGTACTTTAAATGTATATATTAATTTAGTTTATAAACATAGTCATATAAATGCAAAAATTAAAAATATAATTAAAAGAATAAAAGTAATTTTCCATCTTTTTATTACCCCCTACGGCGTGTTTATATAACTTCACACCTTCAATGTTTCCCTTCTTTGTGTAACTGGTCAGCATTTTCCCGATAATCCTTCTTTATTTAACTGGTCAGCAGTTTCCTATATATCTATATCGTCAGCTAATTCGTCAGCAGTTTAGTGCGACCCCTTCCATGATCGCACCGTTTGTCGGTGAGTTAGTAAATTCTGACCAAGCACCGGTAGACGCACGACAATGCGATACGATATTATTCCAAATGTCGCTTCGCATTGTCGAGTGTCGCTTCGCGTTGTCGAGTATCGCTTCGCGTTGTCGAGTGTCGCTTCGCATTGTCGAGTGTCGCTTCGCAATGTTGAGCGTCGCGGTGTAAAAATCATAAAAATAAACGCGACATTTACTCGACATTTTAAAAATGTCGCTTCGCGATGTCGAGTGTCACTTCGCATTGTCGAGCGTCGTATCGCATTGTCGCGTTGTCGTTTCGCATTGTCGAGTGTCGTGGTATGCACTTCTACCACCCTCGACACTCGACAATGCGAAGTGACAATGCGACAACGCGAAGTGACATCGCGACAACGCGAAGTGACATCGCGACAACGCGAAGCGACGCTCGACAATGCGAAGCGACACTCGACAACGCGAAGCGACATTTCTTAAATGTCGCCCTTTTTTACCGCGACATTTCTAGGCGACAGTGCGACATATCGTTTGACACTGTCGAGCGTCGCTTCGCATTGTCGCATATCGCTTCGCGTTGTCGAGCGTCGCTTCGCATTGTCGCGATGTCACTTCGCATTGTCGTGTGTCTACCCTTAGACGCGACGGACGACATTCTAAATGGCACGATAAGGACACCGTAATATATAGAAGTGTGAGACACATGATCCGATATTACATACATTTTTAGCAAATAATAAAATGTTTTAGAACAAAATATTATTATTTATCAGACATGTATAAATGTTCATTTTAAGTCACTAGGAACTGTTTAGCGAAAATGATACATTTTTATTGTTTTTATCAAAATAAAAAATCTATAAAAAATATGGAAAATGTTTCCACTGTAGACCGATCCACTTTAACCCTTTTCTAAGGTCAATATACTTTGTTTATGCTAAGTGTATTTGGACGTTAAATGTCCCATGGTCAAACTTATCAATTGATAAAAAATTGATCTTGACCTTAATCTTGTCCTAGATATTGTATATTTAATCTTTTTACATTCCAAATGTGGAGAGCTATTTTCACAGTCAACAATTAAATTAATAATGACCTTTTGAATAATAACAATATTAGCTAGTCTTATTGACTAACTTGTCGCAGAAAAAGCGAAGATAAAAAACTACATTTTTTTAATCCTAAAATAAGTAATTAAGTTATAAATTTCTGATGCGTCTACATAAAATGTTTTAAAAATCGTACGAATTTCAGTACTTTCTGAACCGTGCATGCGTTTTGGTTTCGGAGATTTGCACACACCAATTCAACTAAACATTAAAGAATACCACGGGGGCGTCCGTGTCTGAGTGGTTGAAGTCAAGACGTTAGTCCACTTGCCCCTCACCGCTGTTGGATTGAATCCCCACAAGGAACATTGGATTCTTTCATCTGAGGAAGCAATACAGCTAGCTTACAGAACGTCGGTGGTTTTTACTCAGGTGCCCTTCGTGTCTAAAATAATGCATGGTGGGGCGAAGGGGCAACTGAAGTATTCCTCCACCAATTAAGCCATATGACATATACAGTGTTGATGCGACGTAAAACCCAGTCAAAAACAAAACAAAAACAAAACAACAACAACACAAAAAACAACAACAACAAAAACCTTACATTAGAGTCTATATGTAATGTTATACTATATGTAATATTTTCTGAACAAACAGTAAATCTGACCATTGCCACAAAAATATACATATTTCTCACTTAATTTGCAAATAGACTCCCTCGGACTCCCGGTTACAATATTAATTTAAAAGAAATTAACGGAAAATCATTGTCGAGGAAAAATATAAATATAAAAGGTCTTCAGGACCACACCTATAGGATATCATGGCCAACTGGTACATTTATACAGAATATACATGTATATATATGATTACATCAAAGTTTTGAAAAATGATTCCTCAGCAAATTAATTTATTTTTCTTTCACATCTTTATTTTATCGTTAATGGTTAATGATTCGTATATCATATATTATCACATTTGATTGGAAATGAAATTATTCTCTTTTTTCCTATTCTATTTAACTGTCTTCTAAATTGTATGGTATTTTGTGTAAAGTTATAATTGTTTCCCTTTAAAACTATCTTGGCGCCTTTCATTGACAGAGCGTAGTAAAGAATTACCTGAACAATTAAATGCTTGCCTACTATGTCATTTCTTAATTTATTATATGAAAAGTTTTTAATCCGACTTCTGTCTTTTCTCGAACATAAATTAGATAATAAAACTGTACGGCTGGTCTGACCCTTTCCTATCGACATAGATAGATTCTTTTATTTCCTCCAATTATGAAGAGCAGAAGCGCATTTTCATAGGTTTTACTCTAACTAGCGACTGGTCAGTGCTATATAAGATCAACCAAGTTGAAATAAAAACATACAATGTCGATTTCTCTCTCTATGTTCTAGGAGACAATTGTTTTTGTCTGTTTTCTGTCAAGAAAGTTACGAAGGTGGTTCAATACGTAATACAATATGAAGTATATTTTCAAATGTTGATAGTAATTCTTGCATGTGTATGTGTAAACTATGCTACTTCAAAGTATCTGCTTTTAAATAATACCAAAATCATGACTGTAGTCAACCAATTAAGAATTTTATTCACATTTAAAAATACCTTATATAAATACCTTCATGCAAAATGTGGCTGGTAAACAACTGGCCAAGAGCGCTGAATTATGGACTTACATATAAGCTCGAACAAAACTAGGAAAATCTGTTATAAATGTTTTTAATGATATAATTTTATTGGCGAAAAGTATTTTATGTATGCAACTGTTTCGAGGTAGATGCATAGATTAAACGAATTAAAGATGACAGTAAGTCTTGTACAAAACATTCCATATAGTTACTGACAAAGCCAAGCTATTCATTGACAAAGGTGCCAGACTTTCACTTACCCTGATATCGCAGGGATATCAAACGGGTTAACTCATACGATTCTGAAGAATCGCTTGAAAGTTAGGCGTATAACTGCCAGTTGGATCTGACCAGAAGAAAAAGCGAGTGAAATGGGTTCGAAAATTTCTGAAAATGTTTTCTGAATATTGATATGGCAGACGCTCTTGTTTTGTTTAATATTAAGACTGGTGTTGAAAGCTGATTTTAATATTTTACGCCTGTTCGCAAGCGTAACAATAAAATTTGGGCCACAAAAATGTTCGTCGACCATGCATTCAAAGCGATTGACAAGTGTCAATAATGTTATTTCTTTAAATACCCGTAGAACTGTTGTCCAAATTCCAGTTTCTAGAGGCAGTTCTGTCACATCCAAGTATTAAAGAGATGTTGTGTTCAGAAACGTTAGAAGTGGTATGACAGGCTTGTAATTTCTGCTTGACAACGCTCCTGCACACAAAGGAGGTACTGTACTAGTAATTGATATTTTCGGGATAAAGCGGCATTGACCATCCAACGTATACTCCATACTTGGCTTCATGTGACTTTTTCCTCTTTCCTAGACTAAAAAAACATCTTGCATCGCTACAAGAGTAGCAGTCTTCGGATAAGGATCTCGAATACACAGAACGGCTGCGGTATTTCGGTCTAACCTACGCTAAGAAACTAAACATGTAAATTAATAGTAATTTAATGCTGTGAGTTGTTGACAAGTTTATTTCCAATATATGTAGTAAAAGTCCACATAAATAAATGAATTCATAGGTACAAAAGCAAATAATACATTATATATTTATGATCATGGTTGTAGAAACCGAAAGTACAAAAAACCAACCTGTTGACATTTAGTCGGATTTGTTTAAAATTGAACATCAGTGGGCATATTTAAATTACAAATTGTTGTCAGACATATTTTTAAGCATAAGAGTACCGGAACATACATTAGATGTCAAATATATACATTCGTTTTACATTATCTCTGTTTCTGTTTACATCTGAAACCACGTGGTAGAACTACTTTCAATCCGTATTGTTTCCAATATAGATATAGATAATATAGATAATAGCCGAGGCAGTTCCGAATTACGTAATATGTTACTAGACCAGACAAAAAGTGTTAAAAAATCACAAACTTGCAACTTTTACTTTTCACCCTTCCGCTGTTTACAAGAAAACAAAATTGTGATAATCATCAATTTCCATTAAAAAGTAAACCATTGTGTGGGAAATACATTTCATGAAACCAAATTTGCCACTATTTTGATTAAGTGTACAGAATTTCCAAGACACCCATTGCACACTTCTTTTGCAACTGAGTATATAATGAAAAGTGTATTTAAAATATTATATAATGTTACATTGAAACAAAGTTAAGATTATGTTTCTATTGTTCTTCTTGCTTACAGATGTTTCTGACAAGAAACAAAAAAGTAATTCCTTTTTATAGATGTAACTGCAAGAACAGTCTGCTTTTCGCTCTTTTATTGTTTGGCATCTTTCCAATATAGTAAGCGAATCAAAGTGTAGTTTGTAAAAAAAAACAGTATTATGAATATACTATTAATATACATGTATAATATAATAATAGAATATTTAAAAAAAGACGAAATTCTTTATTTTATAAAATAGGAATAAGCAACTTGCTTAAAATAATAATGAATTAGAATTTAAAAAATACAATTTGTTGTTACTATCGGCTGAGGGATTTCAAAATTATAACTTCCGAAGCATTTGTGTAACGCAATGACATCGCATTGCATAGTAGCACTTATAATACAAATACATAAGTAGTAGGAACAAAGGTATTTTATCACTCACGTGCATATGTATATATCATTTTAATATGATCTTAGTAAAAAAAAACTCAATGAGAAACTAAATCGCTTACTAGTATTTCATATGTTTCTTATATAATATAATTCTAAACTATTAAGGAATTTGACTTATGACTTAAATTAATTGTTTATATTAAATATAGGTGTCAAAAGCATGTCAAATGCATATCAAGTGTTCGTATGTGCGTTGTTCGAAATATGAAGACAATAGCTTAAATAATAATGTCGTTATGAAGGTTTAGAAATTTTTACCGTTGACCCAAAATTTCATAAATGTAGCTCTCAATACAATAAAGCTGGCCACTGGTTGAATTGGCATGTTAAATTGTATATATTTAGGTAGAATGCCTTTAAAACAACAAAGAATAATACAAGTTTTCAAATTCTGGTATAATTAAATGCGATAACGTGAAACTGATTAAACAAACATACAATTTGATGCTTGAAGATTTTGAACGAAACAATGAAACTACTGATTGGGCAACGTCTGTAAGAACAATTCTTGAAAATCTAAGCTTAAATCATGCATGGGTATTTCAAGAAGTAGGAAATGAAAACATTTTATGGCAGATATCAAACGAAGACTTGAAGATAATTTTATTCTGAAGTTGAAGCGTCACCCAGGGCCGACACATATAAACTTTTCGCTACTTTCGGTTTTTCGAAATACAAAGAACAAATCAATATCAGTAAATACCGAGCTGCTTTAACAAGATTTCGTTTATCGTCACACAGATTGTATATAGAAACTGGCAGATGGAATAAACCGCATCCGATTCCAAGAAATGAACGTAAATGTATATTATGTAACACACTAGAAGACGAATTTCATTTTCTTTTAGAATGCGAATTATATAAAGTTTTAAGAATTAGATATATAAAACAATATTTTCGAAAATGGCCGAATATTCCAAAGTTTGTTGAACTTCTTTCCAGCGACCAAAACCAAATAAATACCAATCTTGCGATATACTTATTTAAAGCCATGGAACGCCGTAGCATAGTTTTATACTAAATGCGAGTCAGTTTTCTCCACAAAATAGTATATTTTTACATTTTTCTCTTGTGGAAGACTCTATTTTGATATATTAAATAATATTATTGAATACGTGTGCATGTGTGTGTGTGTGCGCGCGAGTGCGTGTGTGAAGTTGAATACTCACGTATACTTGACGATGTCTATAATAGTTGTATAACTGTGATTTACATAAAAGCATTTATATTTTATTGATTGATACTGTTGTTTCACCAATTGCCTCTTATAGTTTGCAAAATGATAATGATTGCATGCAGTGATGGTTGATATTTTTTACGATTATATACATTTATGATGATTTATATAGAATTAGACCGCCACTGATTATTTTGTAAAAAAACTCTTGTATTATATGTTTGTATATATGTACTCACAGGCATTTGCCTTTTGTTCAATAAAATTATTCTATTCTATATTTTCCAGATGTTCAATAAATATATAAGGAAATAAATTACCCCGGGCGGGGCTTATATTTTTTTTGTGGCGATAATTTAAACAATTTGATAGAGATCCATTAGACAATGATGTAAGCTTAATATATAAAAGTTTAGATATTGTAACTTCAGAGAAAAGATTTTCTATATACAAAAGGAAAGATACATGACACCCGAGCGTGACAAATTTTCACTCCTCGGTTAATTTCAACAATTTTATAAGGGGTTCACAGACAAAATTCCGCCTGTAAAACACCTAAAGTATGCCTTTATGGTTTTGATAATAATTTTTCCTATAATTTCTTTTGCTATTTTATCCCGATTTCTGCACGGAACCAAATATTTTGAATACTTTTCTAAAAGATCAATCCTGCCAAGTTTGGTTGAAATAGAACATACCGTTTCTCAGAAGTTTACTATGTAATTTATATAGCATGTGCACAAACGCACGGAAGCACGTACATACTCATACGCACGTCAACTGCCTTATGATACCGTAGTATAATAAGCACACTTTAAATATATATTTACACGTACCATAGCAGATGTTTTCAATAATAAATATTTAAATGTTTACCTGGTCAATATAACAATAACCAATAAAGCCTCTCATATAGTGATTTGATCAAAATGTATTGAATATAAAGCAATTTGAGTGATAATTCAATTTTATTTGCCAATATATAAGTTTTAAACAAAGCTGAACCTGGCACTATCTTTAGTGAAAACGATTGTTTGAGGAAGCTTTTCAGTAGAGCGTGTTTTAATCTTACGCTAACAAGTGAAAGGGTGACGTCAAAATTCGATGCTTCAATATTGTTGTTTTTTTTAAGAAGATCTTTTAAGTTTTTACTATATACATAAAGACAAAAACAATGACCAGATGATGTTTCATGCCAAATATTTAAGCTCTACTGCAGTAGCTCTTTCGGTTTTTTTAAAAAAGATTTAAAGAAGATTTTTAAGTTTTATTTTTCGGTTGCCATGGCAACCAGAGTTCTGCATGGAATTAAATTCTTTGAACAATTTTTAAAGTGGACTATCAAAGGAACATTCCTGTGAAGTTTGGATGAAATTGCTTAGCGGCTTATGAGAAGTAAAAGTTAACGGATGGACGAACGACGGGCGGACGCCGGACGGAAAGCGGACACGATAGCTCACCATGTCACTTTGTGACAGATGAGCTAAAAATCAAACTTGAGAAAAATGTACTAAGACTTCTATTAAAGAAAAAATAAAACATTCCAAGATGCAAGTTATAATTTACATGTATGTCCGATTAATGACTGATAGTATTTGTAACCATATTTCATACCATAAGGGTTATTTTTGCTTATTTTTACCTCTATTAAGTAATTAACGTGGATTGTAAGTGCCGTTTGTATTATGGAAAATATTTTCATTGTTCACAACACAATAGCTTTCTTTTAAATAGATTTTCATTTTATATGACAGCATGAATCTAAAGGCATGCTGCTTTAACTCATGGTGATTTTGCATCAATTGCAGCTAACGAAATCACCAGCATAAAACCTATCCGCAGGTTGAACACCTTGCGGCAAATCTCCAGCAGCAAATAAGCTCATGCCCCGCGTTTTATTATTTTTTTAAATGATGTCCGTTCATATTTAGCTCATTACTCGAACTATTAAAGAAATATATCTAAGCCGCTGATGTAATTTAGAATCAGTATTTTAAAAAGGAAATTCTTCGAAAATGATGGAGAAATGAAAATATTTTGTTGATATACGTTAGTAGCCATTATGGCTGTCGATTTTATTCCGGGGGGGGGGGGGCGTAGTCAAGGGACATCAAACAAAAGAAATCTCATAAATAATGTTTTATTGATTTTTAAATAACACCATCAAACCAATGACAACATTTTTGACTGGATAGAATTTTGACAGAGTAAAAATATGTTTAACAAAATAATATACAAAAACAGAAATTCTAAAGAAAGTCCAACACGACAAAATTGAAAAAGTTGCCGGCTTGGTTTGATTGAACTTGTTCATGGGCGATAGTGTTATTGTAAGCTATCTCCCACGCCTCCTACCACCGGCTTAAGCAAAATTCAATATTTAACTTGTAAACCCGTCATTATTCAAACAGGCAAAAGGTGGAATGCATAAAAGGTGCTCTATTTAAAAGACCACCTTTCCTGTATATTTCACGGATGAACTTTATTCAAAGAGAGACAACACTTATCAACTTCTAATGTATTGATTTGTGGTGATTGTTTCCCTTGAATATTTCTATAGCGCAAAAGAACATTCAGTGTTTCGCACCATTTCACTGCTGATATTTAATAATGTAAAAGGGCCCGACGTTTCAAGTTTTCCTATTTGAAACTTTTAGAATATTCAATATAGTATTAGTGTTTCCATGGTTTTATAATATATTTACATGTATATGTACAAGCAGCAAATATATCGGGCGGTGAGTCGTGCGTACGCATAAATCTCCAAATCTCAATAATTTACGAATCTCGTTTACCATCTTTACCTAAGAACAAGTCATAAATTAATTCTCTGAATGAAATGCATATTGTCGTTTGCTAATTATTTAAAGAATAATGGGAAACTGCTCAAATACATGTAATTTTAGAACAAAACAAATACATTATCAGAATACTAGCACTTTTGTTAAGTATAGAAAAACATGTAGTATTTTTTTCTTTTTTCCTTTTTTATATTAAAGGAAATAAACAATCTGAAATAGGAAATGAAATATTAAAAAAGCTTGTTTGAAATTATCATGAATTAGAGTAAAGTTAAGTTAGAGATTTGGAAAACGTTATCTTTGAATTTACAAACATAAGAGGGTTTCAGTTGTTCGATTTAATTTAATGTACATTATATAATTTTCTAATATTGCTGACCAACATTTATATTTGTATTTTCTGATCGAAGATCAGTAAAATACAAAGCGGGCATTCTATCTCTGACACAGAATTTCACGACAGACCTAACAACAAGTAGTTCTCAAAACAGCTTAAAACTAGCGATATAAAAGAAAGAAATATTTTTTATTTTGTTACAAGTATCCAACAAATTACAACGCATTCAAAGTTTAAAAGTAGCGTTGGCCAATAGAATTGTCAATAAATACACAATCACAAATTACTTTTAATCAATGAAAATACTATTTTTAGCGATGTCGATTACCGAATACTACACAAATAAATCTGACTGCCGAGTAGTTGAATATAAAGATTCTACATGTCGGACTGTTTGGGCGAGAAGATTTTCGCTAAATTATTTACTTCAATTTTAAACTGAACAAAATACCTCGAAATTAATAAGGATTACAAACCCGAAATGCAATGGAAGTTCTAAATTTAGAATGACTTGATTTTATTCAGGCATTTATTGTATAACTTCTTCGTGGTGCAGGGGTAACGCGCTCGTTTCGTGTGTAAGAGGTCTGAAGTTCAAATCCCAGTCGAGGCAGTTTTTTTTAAATTCATTTTTAAGTGTCTTTGTTAACGAAGTAGCCATGATATGCAAGGATAAAGTGTGGTAGTCATAAAAAATGATTTTTTGACGCAACTCTAGTTATGCAAAATTCCGTATGTATCAAACTCTGGTGCCTTGCAAGATTATTTATAGTACATAAAAAAACTAATACAGGAAAATACATACAGATATACAGTACGATTTAGATTACAAAGATCAGAAAATACCACAGAGCTTGCAGCCCTTTGATTTTATATATGTCCCTTCTCTTAGAGGTAATATTGTACACACGTTTGACTGCACATATATTCGTTTGAGGTATTTTGTAAGTAAATAAAAAAAACCCAAATATATGACTATGATAATTGCCAAAAAGTCAACTCTTTTCTAATTAATTCATTCATTTATTCGTTCGTTCATTCGTTCGTTCGTTCATTAATTCATTCATTTATTCCTTAGCATCAATGTATTTTTGTTTGACGGCCATAAGTTTCATAGAAGCAGTATCAAAGTCAGGTTCGAGCCTTTTTCGTACACGTGCAACCCATGCTGAAACTTTTTCGTTATTTGTGTACAGCGCATCTTCTTCCACTCCTTGAATATGGTAAATCTCGCACACCCCGATAATGTCGGCCAGTGAAATCTCGTCTCCGGCGAGATATTGGTTGTCTTGTAGAAAGTAGTCCGCAATATGTGAGAAAGATTTCGTAATATCTTCTCGGAGGCTTTGAAGTTTTGCTTCATCAGCGGGTTGCTTGGTGAATCGTCCTACACCAATACGGCTTCTAAACTGTAAAATAGTATGTTAAGTGTATGGCATAAGAGGCTGGAGACGCAAATTGTCATCAGGGGATCATTATACCTTAAAATTTATTTTAAACATTCTCTATTGTGTAATAATAAGTGACGTACGCTAGTATACATTGGATACTTCTATTTTTCCAACCAGAGATTGTATTTGGCATGTAATAACCAATTCTAAACACTCACCTGGCTCAACCGTTTTCTTGCGAGTGATACATTAAATAAAATTAAGAGAAAAGATATAAAATAAGCGAAAATAGAAGGAGGCACACCCGACACGTATCTCACACACCCCCACCTGCTCCTGCACCCTGGGGTCCCATCCCCAATCTCACCAAACCGAACATCCTGGACTAATCCAAGGTTAAATGGTCATCAGTCTTCTAATGCTATACCAGTATCTACATACAACGAAATGAATTGTAAAAGACACATATTAGATAGTATACAAACTTTAGCAATGAATAGTTCCACACAAGGCTTGCGAACCGATTGATGTTGCCAATTTATAAACTCGTCAATCTTCGCCTGTTTTCGGAGGTCTTGTCTTGGAAACCAATGGTCGGCAACATTGTTCTTTAACGCCATATAGCGCATGATCGCTGCGCTGCAGAATAAAATACAAAGGTTTTTGATAAGTATAATCAATGTGTGCAAATAATGTCATTCTTTACATGATTAACATAATTTATAAATTCATATGGGCATATGATGATTGATATTTTACGCGTACGATTTCTCTCGTAATGAATAAACTGTTTATTATTAGCAATACTATTGTCAAACAATATTGGTGCTTCATGATGGCGGAATAATACAACTGTAATTGATCTTTAAGGTCAAAAATGTTCCACACGTATTGCTTTTCTTTGAATTATACAAACTAAAATTTCAAAATGGAAATCAAATACTTTGAATTTGTAACACAGGCAAACAAAATATTCCTTCCAAATTGTAACCCGGTAGCGATATTTTTCCCGGTAAAAATTCCCGGTGTTCTTTTTTTTAAAAAATTTTAAAATTGACATTTAAAAACATACACGTTTTGCTATATAGTAAATAAATCAGAGCAAAGTTAAATTGCTTGAAAAAAGCGACAGGCATGATTTTTTCCCGTTTGAATGGCATCAAACAAATTTCTTTTTGGCACAATAAAAGTCTCTGTTTTGGGGAGCTACAGCTTGAATTCGTGTTTTCTGTTTTTACGGGACGGGAATTAAGCTGTACATTTTATTTCTGTTCATTCTTTAAGCTGTGTCAGGTGTTGAACCACCGAACTATTTATCAACACTGTGTAGGCGATTCAGAACATTTTTACAAGAAACTAATGCAAGCCTACCTCTCTGCGAGGATAAATCCATCATCATCAATGATCGGGATCTTCTTATTGGGATTCTTCTTGATAAATTCAGGAGTTAAATGTTCACCTGGTCAAAAATAACAACAAACAATAAAACCTCTTATACATGTATGAGTTAAATGTTCGTTCGCCTGGTCAACATACACCAATAATCAATTCGGCATGTTATACTTTTATAGTGATTTGATCAATATATTTGAAATCAGTATAATCTTACATGTAGAAAAAAATTCAGTCGCCAACTCATGCTGCACTCAATGCACTTAGAGAAAATCTCGATTCAAAGAGTGCATTGTCATAATCAACTACAAATTTGGGTTCTTATTTTCTTCTATATGCTTCAATCATTAACAGGATTACGGTCATAATGTTCTCTTCTTTCCATTTTCCCCAACTTTTCGTCGTATTTCAGTAAAGACTAGGATTATGAGTAATCGGCGAGTCTCCAGCAGTTTGACAGCTCAAATCTTTTTGTAAATGTAAATAACCTGTTTATGAGGGGGTGTAAGTAATAGAAAGAGCATCGAAACAAGAGGCTATCTGATTTGTACGAGGGGGCGCCGAGTATTAATCAGACTGGTGAGTGTTTTGATGTTCGTTCTCTTTTGTATCATAGTAAAACATAAAAATACGTTCCGTGTTGTCCAGAAAAAAGTAACCAATGAACGAGTATCTGAATATGATATTTCTATCGCTTTCCCTTTCTCTGCCGTCACAATAAGTAAACCCTAGCACAAATGAGCCAATCAATGTTCATGCTCTGGAGTGCGGGTAACTAATACCTGTACTCTAGTTAACGCACTGTGCATGTATATGTATATGATTTAACTCTGACACATTTTCAACAGAAAGGTCCCCAAACTATGATACAAAGATAACTTTAGACCTAAATACAGCTAGAGTTTTTGATAAATAGAGATAACACTTAACCCGTTTTTCAAAACGTGTAGATATAGTGGGCGTGTGGTCCGGATTCAACGTACTGATATAAATCCTTAAATTATCCCCCACGCCCGCGCGCCAAAGAATATAAATAAATAATGATTAATTAAAAGAAAAAGAAAAGAAGATGATACTATTAGAGTGTTCGTGAATTATTGTTCTGCGTTTTCCAAAGTTAAAACAATGACTAATTCCCTTCTACAAATGGGAGTGGGGAAAGGCCATTGTATACAACTGTTTACGACTTAAATAATTACACTCTTTACACAAACAAATAAACGTAGTTATGGGCGATGTATCCACGTAACATAATTGGGTAAAACGTACGAGCGTATTATCTTAATAATTCAAATATATATGCTGTGGTAAAGACAATCTGTTTGTACTTAGTTTGTAGAAAAAACGTGCCATTTATTCAAAAGGATATTCAGGGTACATAGATGAAAAACATTATCAGCAAAAATATTGAAAAAAAACAATAACAACTACTTTTATGGTGCCCGATTGTGCTATGTCGTATTTTCGCTTCGCTGGGCGCCATACAAAGTAACTGCCGAATTTTCGCATGGTGCCACCCATAGCAAAAGAACGACAAAGTGGTTATTTTGTCAAGTTTTCGTTTGGCGCCCCGCACAGCCAGAGCAAAAAGCGAAAACGCGACAAAATTATCACTTTGTCGTGTCTTCGTGTTTTCGCCTTCGCCTTGTGGCTCGCAGTCGAAAGTACGACAAAGTTTCCAGTTTATCGTATTTTCGTCTGGTGCCTTGCAGAGCAAATATACGACATGGAACGAATCAGCCACCATAAAATTCAGTTATTTCAATCTAGCAGCTTCAAATCAAGATGCAAAAACGTTTATTTCTTTCTGCCTCTATTGACGAAATTCATACATGCTAGGATGTGATTGAAAAGCTTACTTTAATGTAGATAAAATATATTTATTTCTCAATATATTTATTTCTCAAAACCAGTTAGATTAAAAAAATTCCTACCTTTAAACAAGTCAATTTCCTTGGCCTCGAAAGGTATCCCAGCAACTTTGAAAAAGATATAAACCGCCCGGCAGGGCTGTGACAGTAAGTCATAATAAAATTCTACAACCATTTCTGATTCGTTGCTGACAAACAAATCAATCTTAACGAGAAATTTACGTTGAAATTCAGCCTGCTATGTCCTTAAATACCAAATTTGATATTTTAATTGAAAATAGATATACTATATTCAACGAAAGATGCTTAACGTGTCTGTCATATACGGGTATTGTATTTCAAACAAGAGTAAATAAAATATACGCTCATAGGGTGTAAATGTTTGCACAAGAACTTCAAATGCCATTACTACTGATAAAAGTTGAACCCTCATTCGATTTATTTGCATACGTACAATGATGAATAGAACATAAAGCGGTGTAGCGTAAAATCAGCTACATTATAAAAATCACGTATAGAGGCGTGTGTTATATTAATGATGCTTTTTTTGCATTAATTGCTTTGTTCATTGATAAAACGCCTGCTCATTATACTTTTAAGGTCGTATAAATTTCAATAAAGTATGTAAAACAAGTTTTATCAACGTATACAACATGCCTGATGTAAGCTGTACTGGCATGCGAGCAGTTCCCGTACAGAAGCAGTACCCGTATTTTTCATTTAAACGCTTGATTTTTACTTGCAATCTTCAAAAATTCATTTCAAATCAAGCAGATGCATAAAAGAGACAAATTCTAAGTGTCAGTTCGGCAGTACGTATAAAAGTCTCATTTTAAATCACTTTCACCTGTGCGTTGTCAAAACGTGACCTTGTTTTCTCTGGGGGATTCCGTCCTTGCGCGCATGCGCTAAAATACTTACACGTGAGGCCTGTTAAAGGGTTTTCCACTAATACCACCTGTTTACAGATAAGTAGGCAATGTGGTGAAAACTTGTTTAATTATCAGAATTTTGATCAATATTACTATATTAAATAATTTTATGGCTTTGATGCGTAAAATATCATGCATACAAGCATGCCATTGCATGAGAATGCGTTGGGGTAACGGTACCGGGTAATTGATACCAGCGTTTAGTCTACGCTCTATTTCCTGAAATACATCTATTTATCTCTTAGAAAATGGTCTGTTCAACAATTATAATTGAAAAATAGGTCCGATATAACAAAATTGTATAATTATAATGGGTTAAATTTTATGTACGGGAACTTCTTCTCTTCATACAAAATAATGGATAATTTCGGTACCCCATATGAGGCCTCATAACTAAGGGTTATTCTATGTTTAGAACATGGTGGAATTTCCATGATTTGTGTGACGAGCTGAATAGTGATGTGTAACATTAAAATTTTGGTGAGTGAGCGTAATAAAAAATAATGTTTAAGTAACTACGATTTTTGTACGGGAACTGCTCGCATGCCAGTACCCTGCAATAAACTACTTACGCAAGTTTTATTGCTTACTTACGCAAGTTGCGTTCATTGAACACCGCCTTTCCTTGTTGATCTTGTTCATCATATTTAATATAGTAAGAAATATTGTCTGTCATTTAAAAACGTGTTTAAATGATTCATCAATACATGTACCAGCTCGCATCTCTAAACTACCTGGATTCTGCAATTACATGCAAAGAATGTATTGACAATATTAATGAAATAGAGGAGAACAATACAAACACTTCATTTGCTAAGTAAACCGCGACTCGGGACTTGAAAGTTCAAGTCTTTTGTCTTTCACACGTTAAGGCAATGTATCATACGCCTGTCAGGTTGGTGTTACATGACAGACCAGAGCAAAGCAACATTATATTAAGATTTATCTGAGGAGACAGCACTTCAACGAAAGATAACTCTTGAAATAGTGATGCAAGAGTTATCAAATGTAAACCATATAATACTGGGCTCCAGGTATTGATAAAGAAATAATATTCTTTGTAGTGAAATATACATCTAGAATAATTTTGGTAAAAATATATTAAATACACCAGAAACTAAAAATGGAGATAACTGTTATAGTTTAAACGTCAATACTAGAACCGATGTCGTACTTTACATGATGATGACATTCGAAGAAGACTTAGTATTCTGATCTTAGCATCATAATCTTCAAGCGACAAAAATGAGAGAAAAATATTTATCTGCATGAAAAAATTAACAAGCTGACCTTATATAATTGTCTATACATGTACATGTCTGTTATAATGGTGCTTAACCAACAGTTGATATTTGAAAATGTTTCTGATAGAGACAGTCTAATTTAACGCTGCAGGTAAATTCCGATGGATACTTATGGGTCACGTGAGTTATTTATCGTTCATTCGAAATCACCTATTCCACTTTAACCATGACGCCAATCATTCTGGTCACAGGAGACGCGGTTCGTGTGTCAGTTTTCAAAACACAACGTTATATATCACATTGATTAAAACATACATGTACAAGAAGTGTTAACATACAGGATTCATCAAAATCGTTTCTTAGACTCTGATATGTTTTCAAATGAACGCATATTTTGTAACTTTTTTCATTGAACTTATTTAAATATATCCAGTGCAAAGTTAAACGGCCACTTTTATTGACAAGTCAAAAGTACGGTAGCATAGTGGGAACATTAGAAATATTTTATCTATCACGTGCGCACGCGATAGCTACTACGTGCGCACGTAATAGCTTATATATGCGCACTAAGTGGACATCGAGTGCGCACGTGGTAAATAAAATATTTGTGGCAGCACCATTATGCCACCGTACAAAAGCGAATAGACTTTTGTAATCTTTTTAATTTTTAGTAAAAACACGTTCAGCAAGCAGAAATTATTGTTCCTGGAATCATGCCCTACATGCTCATGAATTTGAGACAAAGTAATGGTGGTATTATTTGGTAAACAGACAATAAATTAATAAATGCAATCTATTAGAAATTCTTATCAGGTACAGTTACATTTCCTCAAGGCTGTATAATCTTTGGGAACCTCATTGTCTATTCTAAAATAAATTGCAAAGGAGAGTTATTGTCATTCTTAGATAGTTTTAAACTAAAAAGTATAGTTCTTGCCATTATAAGAAAATGGGTCTAAGACAGAAAAGACCTGGTTGCATTAGTATACTAAATATCATGAGGCCGTAATGTTACGAAAAAATGGATCATTGACCATTAATGTAAGTCAGGAAGTTGACGAGTAACAGAACTGAAATTGAGTCCCACGGTATGGGACCACGGGTTAATGCTGTATGCCAAATATCAAGAGGCTGTGATAAGTAGTTATGAAATTTTTTTCCCGTCCGCCCGACATTCACCATAGTATAACCCGGGTTGCACAGGTGCGTTTGCCCCTGTGCAACCCGTCTAATAAAATGTAAAGGATATTTCTAAAATAAAATATCCAGGATAGTTCTTTAACTTTCTTGTTAAATTGCTCAGATATTCAAGTTCTGTTTACAATACTTCTTGCTCTCAGATCTCATTACATTTTCTAGTAAACAGTTTATTTTACGTAAGAAGTTACTCAAGATTTGAGTTTCAGATTTTGTCCAAAAATAAGGAGAATAATATCAGAACTTATCAGGTACCCATAAACAAACCCAAGTTTATGGTGTGATTTATGATAACTGATGTGTTAAATTGATATAATGTTTATATTATCCATATCTTTTTACATATCAATCAAATATTTAATAAAAATAATTGCCTACCGACTGCGATGATGTTGGTGTTAGAAATTGAGTTCAAGACAGGTTCGTTTAGAAACACATATGTCTTAAAGTGTTCCATTTTTTCAAGATTGATAACCCTACAAGAAATTATGTCCTTGTTATGCATGCTTTGCTAAAATTTCTATATGACTTTGCATGGAAAACTCAGAACTAACATATGTAAGTTAACCAGTTTTACTTCGGCCGAGTATCTTTTTCAAAAAAAAAAAAAAAAAAAAAAGATGTACACTTTTTTAACATTCATGTACTTTATGGCGAATTCCACCTGACAAACACAAGGTATTATGTCCATAAATACCAGGTGCGTTACCGACTGATCTTTCTACACTAATCCTATCAGATCGGTAAAGGGAAGAAGGGATCCTGAAAAGTCACAAGCTAATAAATATGCATGATACTTTCAGGATCCCTTCTTCCCTTCAGCTACGATCAAGATTCTCTGAATAATAAAAATCGGGAAAGGTACCGCAGGCTGCGGCGCATATTTCTATAGAGGCTATTCGTTGCCAAAAATCCAGCTTTTGAAACTTGACAATGCATACTTCGGTTCTACTAAACAGATTAGTAAAAATCTAATTGTCGATCCGAGAGTTACATACTGCACTGGTATTAAGCATTTTGATTATCTCGATTTGATAAAATGAAAGCTGTTAACATGCAACTTAGATAAATTGCAAACTGTATTTATAAATGTATAACTTCAAATTTGCGACATGTAGAAATGTAATCGATAGAACGTACACAATACGTTTAATGCTGTGCATCATGACGTTGACAATGTAACTGCATCAACTTGACACACTCAGGTTTACAACACCACACTTTCCTTTTACATTCTAACGCGATTAACATTTGTAAACGATTTTGCAACTTCCATATATGGAATTATTACGGAAAAAGACGAAAATTAATAGGTGGAGCCAATTTCACGAAAGCAGAATATAAAGAGAGGTAACTCTTGCTGGTACAAAAATATTTCAAATTATATAGAAACTGTTACAACAATCTTGACTTTGAACATCCTCTGATTTTGTTAAAACGTATTCTAGTACAGGATATTCAAGTAATGCAAAATTGGTTAAGATATAATGTAAATATGTAACAACATATATACTGATAATGAGCATAATAATATGCAAAAACTAAAGTTGGTGAAATAACATAAGGAAATGTGTCCCATATATAATGACACACACCACTATTCATTGATATCAATGATAGGATTTTGTGAGCCACGGCAATACTCTAAGGCATATCTTTTTTTACCTTCAGCAAATAGTACTAGAATGCGATACATGGAAGGCACTTTTGGCAACACGAATAAAGATAACTGAACAATAAGCCTGTGCCTTCTTACTTTAAAGGACTATGTTGGGTTGTAGAAAAACTCATATTTTTGACCAAGTGTATAACCACGAAACAATGCAAAGTTTACTATCGATAATTCCGTTGTATAACCAAACCTTGTGAATTTGTCCCATTTTAATGTTGAAATAAATATTCAGTGTATCCTGGCAACTCTGTTTACCTCCCAATACCTCCATTGGGAGGTATTTTGAGTCATAGGATGTGATTTAGCCTTTTATTGTTAAATATATGTAAGCTGGCGAAGGTTAAGGTCTGTTTATGCATTGTGCTGAATCAATAGCACCTCTAAAATATGTGTATACATGCTGTCATTAGCTGTTACCTAGATTTGCTGTCTAGATTTGCTGTCTATATGATCAAACACAGAAACTACTTTTATGTACATGAATTACTACACAGAATATTTATTAAGTTTTGTAAGTGATGGCTTTCTAAGAGATAAAATAAACAAAGTATACATAAATTGATAATCAACGTACATACATTTGGACTCATTTAAATTTTACTTATTGAAAACAAAATGGGAAAAATGGGAAAATATATGGTAAAAATAAAACGTTATGTACGAAAGGGTACATACAACTTTGGTTATAATTTTACTATTGTTAAAAATTTTTTTCTTGTCAAGTCATACGCTAGAATTAAGGTTACTAATATAATAGTACTACTAGGAAAGACAACAGCCAGAATTTGGTCTGTATTAGTAATTAGTCGTATCAAAATCTCTATCAGATGTTGACTTGAAAATTTGAAAGTGGTAAGGTAGCAGCTTAACTGTAAATGTTACTCATTCCTATGCAAATTGGAATACCATCAGTAAAATTTATTTGTCGTTGAATATAGTCTTTTCAATAGTTTTCACTTCCTTGAAAAATATTTAACCTCAGACAGTATGTAACCAGGTGTTTTTTGGGTTTTTTTTAAGTTTCTTTTTCCAGGAAATGTGGTGCCTACAACGTTTTAAAACTTATATGCCTATATTCCTTTAAAGTCCGCTGATGTTGATTGTAGGCAATCATGCAAGTGAATTATGTTTAGTAACTAAATACCTAAAAGGTATGTTAAACGGAAACTACGCCGCTTCTTGTCGCCGACGGTAAATACCGAAAATGAGCGGCAAATACGTTTATTTACGATGATTTAGTGGGCGGGAAAATGGGCGGAGCTTATTTCATCTCCTATTGAAAAACGTGTAAAGCTGGATTATGCTGATCTGAATCATGATGGTTCGACAATGTAAAGCTAAGAATGTAACTTCTGTTTTGAGTATTCGAACACTTGGTATTGCTACTATCAGTTAATGTTTTGTCGTTTAACAAAATGTATTTTGTTCAAATGCATGTTTACAATATTAAATCGGCAAACTCAATCCAAGTATGCAACATTGGAGTTTACATACAAAGAAATACAATTGTATTTTTTTCCATTAACAAACTGTTCAACTCAGATCAACAAGGCTGGATTTTTGGCAACGAATAGCCTCCATATATTTCTGTATAAAAATGTTTCTACTGTATCTAAATACCCGAGTATACGGCCTAAAAGAATCTTTTTTCAACACGAACTGTTCGTTTTAAAATTGGCCAGATCTGACGAAATATACCGTAAAATTGGACCGATTTTTTTAAAAAGCAGGGTTTAATAAATTCAGTTTATATTTTGAAAGACCACGCATCGGATCTTATGAAAAGATATTCAAAAGTGCATTCTTGACCAAAGTTTAATGAGCATATATGTCAAATAGTTTAGTTAAAGATTAAAAGTTTCGAGAACTCAGATTTAATTGCATGTTTAAATCTTTTGACATCTGGAAAGAAGATTCTACTTGTCATCTTCTTTGATATATTTGACAAGGCTCAAATATAATCCTTTGACGACACCTCTTTGTCTTGTACAACACCATCAATATTCGATCTAGAAGGAATTATTAATCATGATTTAGCTTTGATAAACTTATGGTATAAAACATGGCTTGTAGATTTTAATCCTAACAAAACAGAAGCGATTATTTTTACTTTACAATCCAAAATTACAATTCGATGGCATACCGGTAAAATTTGTTGAAAGTCATAAACATTTAGACTTAACTTTTAGTTATAATGGAAAATGGCACGATCATATTAAAGTATACATTATCGGCTTCTAAATTACTAGGTACAATGAGAAAACTGAAATATCCCTTAATAGGGAAACCCTAAACCAAATTTATATTTCATTTTTTAGACCTCTTTTAGAATATGCTTCTGTAGTCTGGGATGGGTGTACAAATTATGAAAAAGATACGTTAGATACGTGAAGAAATTAATGGGCTCTCACTATCTGATAGAAGAACGTACCAAAAACTTATTTTGACATATAGAATTCATAATGGAGACGTTCCTGATTATTTAATTAATATTTTTCCAGAAAGAGTTCATAATACAACACCATACAATCTTAGAAACTCAGAAGACTTTGTAACTTTAAACAGACGGACTAATATATTTTCTTCTTCTTTTGTGCCTTCGTCCGTAATGCTATGGAACAACTTGCAACCTGAAACAAGATCTGTAGAAACTCTGTCACATTTGAAATCTCTTTTAAAGAAATCAACCTTTCGATCTACAGACACTCCAAAATGGTACCTTACAGCTGAAAGAAAACTCTCAGTTTTACACTGCAGACTGAGAAATGCATGCAGTAACTTAAATGTCCACTTATTCTGCAATCACTTGTCGCAGGATGCAAATTGTTCATGCGGTTATGAGATAGAAGATGTTAACCATTATTTGTTTACTTGTCCGAAATATCGAAATGAGAGAATTGATCTTTTTAACGAATTAAGGCAATTTCACCCTTTAAATGTCCAATTACTTTTAGTTGGTAACAAAGAGTTGTCTTTAGAAAATAATAATAAAATATTTTTGACTGTTCAGCATTTAATAAAAGTAAGCAAACGCTTTTGATTTTGAAATCAAACCAGCAAAATCCCAATAAATATTAATGTATTTTTCTTTCATTTTTGCAAAACAACAGACAAGATTCTTTCCTTTCTTCTTCTATTTTTTTCCCTTCTACATTTCATTTTCTCAAAATCTATTTTTGTTATATTCGGCAAATGTACATGTTTTCTAAGTCATTGTAACGCAAATATATAATCAAAGCACAGAAGGCGCTGAATTTGTTTGGGTCTCAGAATGTAAGAAAGGTGCAGGTTGTGAGATTATATGTATAGTGCCACCAATGCTTTCCAGCGTTTTAATTGTAGTAAATTGGCTATAAGACTAGTTGCAACACTGATTTTCAATCCAATGTTTATTTGACTTTAACAATTTGAAAAAAAAAGAGTTACCTTTACTGGGATTTGAACTCCAGACCTCTCGCTTCCTAAGCGAGCCCGAAACCCTTCAGCCACGGTGAATTTATATGTGAACGGGCTGAAGAAAACCATATTATTCTAAATTAGGGCTTGTAACGACTTTAACTGTTGTTTAAACACAGATGTAATAATCCTGGAGCTTACTATAAGCATTTATATTTATAAAGAATCAAAGGGCTGCAAGTTCTGTGGTATTTTCTGATCTTTGCAATCTAAATCGTACTGTATATCTGTATGCATTTTCCTGTATAGGTTTATTTTTATGTATTATAATTCATTTTGCAAGGCACCAGAGTTTGATACATACGGATTTCTACATAACTAGAGTTGCATCAAAAAATCATTTATGTTCATTTTTTACGACAGTCACACTTTATCCTTGCATATCATGGCTACTTCCTTAACAAAAACACTTAAAAAGAATTTAACAAAAAAAAAAAGTTTCCTCGACTGGGATTTGAACTCGAGACCTCTCACTCACTAAGCGAGCGCGTTACCACTGTACTACGGAGAAGTTATACACAGAAAATCTGAATAATATCAAGTCATTCTAAATTTAGAACTTCCATTGCATTTCGGGTTTGTAATCCTTATTAATTTCGAGGTATTTTGTTCAGGGTAAACCTGTTGTTTAAAATTGAAGTAAACATTTTAGCGAAAATCCTCTCGCCCAAACAGTCCGACATGTAGAATCTATATATTCCACTACTCGGTTTGTGTAGTATTCGGTAATAAATAGTATTTTCATTGATAAAATCATATTCATTCCGCGTAATTTGTGATTGTGCATTTATTGACAATTCTATAAGCCAACGCTATTGTTTAACTTTAAATGCGTTGTAATTTGTTGGATACTTGTAACAAAATAAATATTTCTTTCTTTTAAATCGCTAGTTTTAAGCTGTTTTGAGAACTACTTGTTGTTAGGTTTGTCGTAAACTTCTGTGTCAGAGATTGAATGTCCGCTTTGTATTTAGTTATTTTCGATCAGAAAATACAATAAAACAATATTGAAAATCTTCGACCATTCGGGAATTACTTTGCTTGAAAATTGATGCGCCTGTCTATGACCATCTTTACGCAGTGATCTCCCCTGAATTTTTCGGCTTTAGTGTACATACAAAAGGGAAGTAACCGCTTCAAAAAAGTGGACTACTTTCGGCATTTGCAATTAACAACATTAGACTCTGAAATTTCGCTACCATTATTTGTTTGGTCTGACGACCCAAACAAATAAAAATCAGTTAACATCGTTAAATACCATTCAAGCTAGAGAACATGTACACCCAATCATTTTTATTGTTTTTTCTTTCCTAAAATCATTTTTAAAGCCAAGTACTATATATGTGTGAGTTTTGTTACTTCTATCTAACTGATGTTCATTCTTGTAAGATAAGTTATTGTAATTAATTGCATCAGGGAAGACCCGTTGCTAATGTTGAGAGAACTTGTGGGTCAACCCTTTTGCCAAATATGTCATGTCATTGTATTGTAACTGTCTACATGTATGTATATGTCTTATTTTTGGCAATAAAATATGTTTAAATGAATCCTTTAAGCGATTCCATTGTTACACAACAGATAGTTATTTTTTGACATTGGCTTGGGAGTATATAACACACAAAAAGTGTACATTGTCAAAGAGAAAAACATTTGACATACAGATCATCACGACTCGAGCAGTTCAACAAAAGCAAAACATCTGCAACAAATCTTATAACTGTGCACGTATAAAAATCAAATTTTCTCAAATACTAATAAACATAGGTCTCTGAAATTTTAACCAAGTATAGTACAGATATGTGCAATGATGGGTATCGATTTTTATGTCAGGGCGATTCGTATTTACTGAGAAATAGCGATGTGTGCAAGATTGCGCGAAAACCTAATTTCACATTTCTGTAAAATGCGTATTTATAATGGGTACAAAAAGGTCTAAATCTCTTGATTTCACTAAAATACAAACATAAAACATAGGATCACCGATAGGGTATAATACTACAATGAATTCCAGGGCATTATGTCACTGTGATTTTAATGTTTGCTTTATTGAATTTCAGTTAAGACTGGTTTATGTCGATCTCCGTAACGCGTTGTACCCAGTTACTAAAAGCAATGCAAACACGATATTTTCATTAATATGAAAGTACCAAGAAAGTTTGTTTTTAGTTTTAAAGTAAAATCTTAGTCAATATGTTTATTTGAGAAAATATTATGCAAATTTATTTTCAAAATGGGCGCCCGAAATGCAAATTCCCTAGCGTAAAACTTCTACACGGCCATTTTTCTTTCAATTGCAAAAATTCTGCAATTAATTTATGTTTATTGGATGTCTTTATTTTAATAGAATCCTTGATAGTCAATAATAACTTCATTTAGCTCCAACCTGTCATCCTCACGTGCACCTTGTTGTTTATGTCATGCCACGGATGAACGCACACAACAAAAATAACCGTTATTTCTGAATATAGCATTGTAAAAATAAACCATTCAAACGTTGAATTCCAAAATTTGGGTAAAAAATGTCAAGTAATAAAAAAGTTATTCACATTTAAAAACTGCACAGTTATAAGTTTTGTTAAGTGTATATACATGTTTCCATTTTGCTACCTGGGACATGATTTACAATTTTTTTGTAAAATTTTTCATGGCAATGTTCATATATTAAAGCTGCCTCTAGATGACCCAACTTGCCCCTCACCGCTCTGGGTTCGAATCCCGACAAGGACTTTGGATTCTTTCATGTGAGGAAGCTATCCAGCTAGCTTACGGAACGTCGGTGGATCTTCTTAGGTGCCCGTTTGTGCCTGAAATAATGCACAGAAAGGCACCTGAGGCCATCCTCCACAGAAAAGCTGGAACGTCGCCATATGACCTATACTGTGTTTGTGTGAGTAAAACCCAATCAAACAAACAATCTATATGACCAAAAATATTTCAAGACAATCGCCTTTTAGCTGTCGAATTGGGGTTGATTAGTTTGTTCCACATTTGTCCCAACTATTTTGTAGCATGTTGCAGCTTCTGTGTAGCAAGAGACAAAAAACTACTTAGCGGCCAAAACGCCATTTTATGCAAGGGCCATAACTCGCTTGTGTAATATGCTAAGTACTTGTGTTACCAATCAATCCTGTAAAGTCAATTCAAACAAGATATGTTTGTAAAACATGTATGCCCCCTATCGGCAGCCAATTACATGTAGTCATGTTATCCAAGTTATTATGACATTCGGAACTGCCTCGGCTATTATCTATAATATTAACCTCGGAAACAATACGGATTGAAAGTAGTTCTACCACGTGATTTACAACAGAGATAATGTAAAACGAATGTATATATTTGACATCTAATGTCAGTTCCGGCACTCTTATGCTTGAAAATATGTCTGACAACAATTTGCAATTTAAATGTGCCCCCTGATGTTCAATTTTAAACAAATCCGACTAAATTTGAACAGGTCGGTTTTTTGTACTTTCGGTTTCTACAACCATAATAGTAATTTAGTAAATATATAAATAATGTATTGTTTGCTTTTGTACCTATGAATTCTTTTATTTTAGGTGGACTTTTACTACATATATTGGAAATAAACTTGTCAACAACTCCCAGCATTAAATTACTATTTGTTTACATGTTTAGTTTCTTAGCGTAGGTTAGACCGGAATACCGCTTCCGTTCTGTGTATTCATGCTATTGTGTTCGAGGTCCTTATCCGAAGACTGACGGAAAGGGCCGAGTAGTTGCGATTGTTCTTATGACTGACTTTTGACCAAGTGTCCAAAAAATCAATAAGGGTTAATTTCTGGCCATGACTAGTCACTAGGTAAATATGACTAGTCACTAGGTAGGTTGTATGCAGCAATTTTATGACAAAGTTATTTCAAATCTTGCATAAATTTCATGAATCATGTAGGTCTCATTAAAGACAGCCAAGTTGTTATATTACATAAGACCTAAGTCCTTGAGATGTGTATACCAAAAGGATTTTTAGTTTATTAAAAAAATATCAACCAAGGTTACTCGAGTTGTTGAGTTATTGGTCAGAAACAGTCTTTACATACAAGGTCAATATGACATTGACCTTTAAATCAATAGGGGTTATCTACTGGCCAAAACCAATGCACCTGTGAAGTTTGAAGGTAAAGAGCCCATGAGTTGGGATATTGATAAGAAAGCGTTGTTACCTATAAAGTCAATGTGATCTTGACCTCTAACCCCTTAATGCCAAACATCCATTGAGGTCATCTTCTGACCAAAAGCAATGTATCTGTAAAGCTTGAAGGTCAAGGTTCCATGGGTTTTCCAGTTATTAATAGAACACCATTTTGAAATACAAGGTCAATGCAACCTTGACCTTTGTTCCCCCGACCCCAAAATAAATAGGGGTCATCTTCTGGCCAAGACCAATGCCCTTACAAAATTTGAAAGCCAACAGCCCATAGCTTGTCAAGTTATTAATTGGAAACCGTTTTAACCTACAAGGTCAATGCAACCTTGATCTTTGACCCCTTGACCCCAAAATCAATAGGGGTCATCTACTGGTCAAGTCTAATGCACCTAACAAGTTTGAGGGCCAACAACTCATGGGTTGTCAATTTATTGACAGGAAACTGTTTTTACCTACAAGGTTAATGTGACATTGACCTTTGACCCCAAAATCAATAGGGGTCATCTGCTGGTCATGAACAATCAGCATACTAAGTTTGAAGTTCCTAGGCATAAGTGTTCTTCAGTTTTTGATCGGAAACCATTTTTACCTACAAGGTCAATGTGACATTGAACTTTGACCTATTGACCAAAAATCAAAAGGGGTCATCTGCTGGTCATAAACAATCATCATACCAAAGTTGAAGCTCTTAGGCCTAAGTGTTCTTTAGTTATTGATCAGAAACTATTGTTACCTTCAAGGTCAATGTGACCTTGACCTTTGACCACAAAATCCATAGGGGTCATCTGCTGGCCATGAACAATCATCATAACAAGTTTAAAGTTCCTAGGCCTAAGCGTTTTTGAGTTATCACTCGGAAACCATCTGGTCTACGGACTGACAGACAAATGCAAAGCAATATTCCTCTACTTCTTTGAAGTGGGCATAATTACATCAGTGGTATTACAGAAGTAGTCCAGACAAACTTTAAAATAACAAGATATGTTTGAAAAACATGTATGCCCCCTATCGGCAGCCAATTAGTCATGTGATCAAGTTATTATGCATGACTTCTGACCTAGTGAACAAACAATTAATAAGGGTTATCTAGTATCTACTGGTCATGACTAGTCACAAGGTAATAATTATTGTGACCCCATAGGTTGTGTGCAGCAATTTAAATTATTACAAATCTTACCAAACTAGAACTGCCACTATCATGGCGTGAATACCCCCGCATACCACTTTGTCAGAATCAACAGTGGCCATTTAGAGCTCAAGGACAACCTCCCTGCCAAATCTGAGGTTACTAAGCCAGTGCATTGCTAAGTTATGTATTCTACATGCTTCAAATGTGAAAATGTCAAAATCAATACATTGCGGACAGGACATTCTTTAGCAATTGAGAAGAAAAACTTTTTTTGTTAAGGTCCCTGTGACCTTGACCTTTTACCCAGTGACCTCAAAATCAATAGGGGTCAACTTATAGTCATGATCAACATCCATGCCAAATATGAAGACTGTGGGTCAAAGGTATCTTAAGTTAATGGGTGGACAAACTTTTTGAAGTCAAAGTCCCTATGACCTTGACCTTTGATCCAGTGACCTCAAAATCAAAAGGGGTCATCTACTAATCATGATCAACATCCATGCCAAATATGAAGACTGTGGGTCAAAAGAATCTTAAGTTAATGGGTGGACAAACTTTTTGAAGTCAAAGTCCCTATGACCTTGACCTTTGATCCAGTGACCTCAAAATCAAAAGGGGTCATGTACTAATCATGATCAACATCCATGCCAAATATGAAGACTGTGGGTCAAAGGAATCTAAAGTTATTGGGCAGACAAACTTTTTGAAGTCAAAGTCCCTGTGACCGTTGACCTGGTGACCTCATAATCAATAGGGGTCATCTACTAATCATGACTAACCTCCATTCCAAATATGAAGACTGTGGGTCAATGTGGGTCAAAGGAATCTTAAGTTATTGGGCGGACAAGCTTTTTGAAGTCAAGGCCCCTGTGACCTTGACCTTTGACCTGGTGACCTCAAAATCAATAGGGGTCATCTACTAATCATGACTAACCTCCATGCCAAATATGATGACTGTGGGTCAAAGGAATCTTAAGTTATAGGGCGGAAAAGCTTATTGAAGTCAAGGCCCCTGTGACCTTCACCTTTGACCTGGTGACCTCAAAGTCAATATGGGTCATCTACTAATCATGACTACCCTCCATTCCAAATATGAAGACTGTGGGTCAAAGGAATCTTAAGTTATTGGGCGGACAAGCTTTTTGAAGTCAAGGCCCCTGTGACCTTGACCTTTGACCTCAAAATCAATAGGGGTCATCTACTAATCATGACTAACCTCCATGCCAAATATGAAGACTGTGGGTCAAAGGAATCTTAAGTTATAGGGCGGAAAAGCTTATTGCAGTCAAGGCCCCTGTGACCTTCACCTTTGACCTGGTGACCTCAAAGTCAATATGGGACATCTACTAATCATGACTAACCTCCATGCCAAATATGAAGACTGTGAGTCAAAGGAATCTTAAGTTATTGGGCGGACAAGCTTTTTGAAGTCATGGCCCCTGTGACCTTGACCTTTGACCTGGTGACCTCAAAGTCAATAGGGGTCATCCACTAATCATGACTAACCTCCATGCCAAATATGAAGACTATGGGTCAAAGGAATCTTAAGTTATTGGGCGGACAAGCTTTTTGAAGTCAAGGCCCCTGTGACCTTGACCTTTGACCCAGTGACCTCAAAAATCAATAGGGGTCATTTACTAATCATGACTAACCTCCATGCCAAATATGAAGACTAAGGGTTAAAGGAATCTTAAGTTATTGGGCGGACAAGCTTTTTGAAGTCAAAGCCCCTGTGACCTTGACCTTTGACCTAGTGACCTCAAAATCAATAGGGGTCATCTACTAATCTTGACTAACCTCCATGCCAAATATGAAGACTGTAGGTCAAAGGAATCTTAAGTTATTGGGCGGACAAGCTTTTTGAAGTCAAGGCCCCTGTGACCTTGACCTTTGACCTAGTGACCTCAAAATCAATAGGGGTCATCTACTAATCATGACTAATCTCCATGCCAAATATGAAGACTAAGGGTCAAAGGAATCTTAAGTTATTGGGCGGACAAGAAAAAACCGCCGGACGGCCGGACGGCCAAGCTGATTCCAGTATACCCCCCTTACAACTTTGTTGTGCGGGGGTATAATAATATATGTATAAATTTTATGAATCATGTAGGCCTCATTTATGACAGCCAAGTTGTTATATTACAAAAGACCTTCAAATGTGTATACCAAAAGCAATTTTAGTTTTATATAAAAATATCAACCAAGGCAACTTGAGTTGTAGAGTTATTGGTCAGAAACTGTCATTAAGTACAAGGTCAATATGACATAGACCCCTTGACCTCAAAATCAATAGGGGTCATCTACTGGTCATGACCAATCATCATACCAAGTTTGAAGTTCCTAGGCCTAAGCGTTCTTTAGTTATTGATCAGAAACTGTTTTTACCTACAAGGTCAATGTGACCTTGACCTTTGACCCCAAAATCAATAGGGGTCATCTGCTGGTCATGACCAATCATAATACCAAGTTTGAAACTTCTAAGCCAAAGCCTTTTAAGTTATTGATTGGAAACCGTTTTCACCTACAAGGTCAATGTGACCTTGACCTTTGACCCCAAAATCAATAGGGGTCATCTGCTAGTCATGACCAATCATCATACCAAGTTTGAAGTTTCTAGGCCTAAGTATTGTATAGTTATTGATCGGAAACCGTTTTTACCTACAAGTTCAATGTGACTTTTGACCCCAAAATCAATAGGGGTCATCTGCTGGTCATGACAAATCATCATACCAAGTTTGAAGTTCCTAGGCCTAAGCGACCTTTAGTTATTGATTGGAAACCCTTTTTACCTACACGGTCAATGTAACCTTGACCTTTGACCCCAAAATCAAAAGGGGTCATCTGCTGGTCATGACCTATCACCATACCAAGTTTGAAGCTTCTAGGCCTAAGCATTCTTTAGTTATTGATTGGAAACCGTTTTTACCTACACGGTCAATGTGACCTTGACCTTTGACCCCAAAATCAATAGGGGTCATCTACTGGTCATGACCAATCATCATACCAAGTTTGAAGTTCCTAGGCCTAAGCGTTCTTTAGTTATCACTCGGAAACCATTTGGTCTATGGACCGACAAATGCAAAGCAATATATCCCCTCTACTTTTTAGTGGGGGCATAAAAATCATTTAAGGGCCATAACTCTGACAAGAATTATTGAACTGGAAAATTCCAAGGATATGCTCATCTTAATTGGTACTGAACATTTATTTAAAGTTTGGATGAAATTGCACGAGTAGTCCTGAAGGACAGATAGAGGACGGAGAGTATATGTGGCTAGAAACTCTGTAGCAGGCAACACAAAAATCAAACTTGAGGAAAATGCTAATGCTATTTTGCATATTTTGACATTTTTGGTAACTCACATTGGTTGTAAATATTATTTACAATGTGTAAATTACTTTGTTCACTTTACAATGTTTAACTTTCAAAATCCTTTTTATTTTTTAAATTTTCATGCAATTAGCATGAATCTGAAGGCATTCTGCTTACACAATAGTACCTTATATAAAATTCCAATCTTAAGGGCATTTGTTTATCTTTTGTCATACCCACATAGTTAAGAACATAAGATTATACTACATGTACAATTTTCCAGCTTTTACTAGGAGGAAGACCTCAGCTACCCCATTATACATTAGTTCAGGCAAGAGCTGGCACCAGAGTAGAATCATCAACATTCTGTAAGCTAGATGATTTTAAGGTCATTATTTGTGAAGTTTGGTCAAAATCCACCAGATTGTGTAGATAAATGATTTTTAAACATAATATTTGAATAACAACCAATGACTGACACACTGCCACCACTAAAGCTCACAATAAAAGAAAAGAACAATGAAACCATTCTTGTAATATTTCATTTATTGAAGTTGATATAATGGCAATTATATAAAACATTTAATAAATATAAAACCATGAAAATATACATAACATCAAAATATTAAGTCACTTAAAATGACAAAAAAGACGAAATAATTTATAAAAGTAAAAACTTTTTCTTTGTATAATACTTAATTGACATTAATGAAATGATACCATATTTTACAACCTCCACCCCCATCAATTTTTCTTATAAATACTAATCTAATTCAATCATTTCATTCATTTAAATGGACTATAACTTAGTTTTTTTCCCCCTTACTTGATGCAATAAATTTGACATCCACGCAACTGCGTCTCAGACAAGAGTCAGTGTCCACCTGCCAGTACTTTCAATCATAACCTTTTAGGCTCTGTTTTGTTCATCATGAGATTTGAAAAACATAAAAATGCAACAGAGCAATGAACATGATAAAGGCAGAGAATTAATAAGGATACAAATAATGAGTATTTATCATTGTACAAAATATATGGTATTTAACTTGTTATTCAGACCATAAAGTGTGTTTATCATGTTACCAAACCATGAAGTGTTTATCGTCTTACCAAAACGTGAAGTGATAATCATGTTACCAAAACATAAATTGTATTTATCATGTTACCAAAACATAAAGTGTTTAAAATGTAACCAAAACATGAAGAGCATAATTCATTACATGCTTTTCCGTGGTTTATAGAAATATATCAGTGAAATACAAAACTGATAATTAAACAGTGAAATTATCGATTTAATGATTTCTATGTGTTTTAAACAGTGAAATTATCGATTTGAATATTTCACTGTTCTGAATTTAAGCCCCTTATGTTTGTTTCAGTGAAATACCAGTGTGCACAGTACTGGAAACCAATTTAATGATGTGACGTCATAAATGACATCATGTTGTATTATAAATGGCACGCTTTTCATTTAGTATTAGGCTAAGGTCTTTTTAAACATTTCTTTGCATATAATAAACAGAAAATTTGTTTAGTTTAGAGTAAGATCGAATTATATTTCGCCTTGTGAACACCAAAAGTTCATATTTCACTCGTAGTTGCGCCACTCGTGAAATATACCTGTTGGTGCTCAGTCAGTGAAATATATTCCGACCTTACACTGAACTAAACAAATATCCTCTATATCGTGTACAACCAAAACATAGTGTTTATCATGTAACCAAAACATGGAGAGCAATTTAATATCATGTTACCAAAACATAACAAGAGCATCGCTAGGCGAAGCATATATGCCCGAAAGTGTTTTTTTTAAGTAAGGATGAAGCATTTGTAAGACATGGGAATTAGCTGTCCATCCTATAAAATTTTACAGCTGTAGGTTGATTAATACTTAAGTTATTGAGCGGAAACTGTTTTCAGGTAACTGTGACCCCAAAATCTATAGGGGTCAAAAAATCTACCCAATATGGACAATCATCCTATGAAGTTTGAATATTGTGGGCCAAATGGAACGTAAGTTATGCTCCAGAAACTGTTTTCAGTTTTAAGGTAATAGTGACCTTGATCTTGTGACCCCAAAATCAAAAGGGGTCTTCTACCCAATATGGACAATCATCCTATGAAGTTTGAACATTGTGGGCCAAATGGAACTTAAGTTATGCTATGGAAACCAAATTGCTTACGGACGGACAGACAGACACCAGGGGGTATAAAATAATATGCCTGAAATTCTTTCGGGCATATAAAAAGTGTCATGTTAACAAAACATGAAGAGTATTTAATATCTTTCTAAATACAAATTACCCAAAACAAAAATCAGATTCATTATTATGTTATCAAAACATATATAACATTTATCATGTTACTAACATAACATGAATCATGTCAATAAAACTGTTAAACATAAAGAACATTTGAGCTGGGCCATGAAAAATCCAACATAATGGGTTTGAGACCAGCATAAATCCAGACCAGTCTGATCAGGATCCATGCTATCGCTTTCAGTTTCTGTACTTGTTACAGGGTTTGTCAGCAAACAGCATGGATCCTGATCAGACTGTGCAGATTTTGGTTTTGTCATGGCGCGGCTCATTTATCATATAAACAAAGTATATACAGCATTTATAATGAGTTACTAAATACAAATTACCCAAAACAAAATAACATTCATCATGTGTTAACAAAACATATATAGCATTTATCATGTTACGAAAATAACCTGAACCATGTAACCAAAACATAAAGAACATTTATCATATAACCAAAGTATAGTATATATTGCATTTATCATGTCATCAAAACATGAACTTCATAATACATGTCATCAAAAACATGAACATCATAATACAGTGTTTACATAATATTATAATACATACAGAGCACAAATCATGTTATTAAAACAAACGTTTATTGTTACCATAGTATATATAGAGCATTAATTTATCATGTACATAAAGACTATAAATCACTATCCTAAAACTTTTACCTAGTTTCCAAAGCATGAAACAAATAGAGGATGAATGAAGTTACAAAAACATGTCTACAACATTTATCATGTTAATAGTAACAGCCCAACAAATTTTATCAAGTTACAAAAGCAAAATCACTAAAAAAAAAACATTTTGAGCAATTATAAAGGTAACTTATAATCATCCAACACAAAAACCCCCTTAAGGGCCCCACAGATTAGGAACCCAGCGGTCAGCGGCCAGGCTAGTCATTACGAGGCTTCAACGGTTAAGGTTAGACGTATATACAAACTAAGAGAAAAGAAAATCAATTAAACTAATAATCAAAACTAATTAATAATCTTAGGATTTCGGGTTTAGTGGTCATTTTAGATATTTGTGCAATTCGAGGTTTTTGGAATTATGGAAAGAAGATCAGGTAGGTTTAAAAAAAAAAATATTAACCTTTAATTGAATGACAAGAATTGTATGTTGTACATATTGGTTTTTGATGAAATGGATATCACATTTCTCAAATATATGCTATGAAATTTTACAAAAATTGAATTTCTTGCTGAAATGGATACCATGTTTGCAAGTTAAAGTTATTATATTAAGTGTAATAACTAGAATGCTTCGACAATGTATGAAGAGAATATCACAATTCTTGCTGAAATGGATACCATGTTTCGCAAGTTTAAATCATTATATAAAGTCGAATAAATATAATGCATTGCCAGTTTATGGATGGATATATGTCCACTGGTTGTTTTAGCAAAAAGCTAAATGGAAAATTTGAAATCATAAGTTTATTGGTTACGTACAGGAATTATATCATTATATAAATATCTGAGATTTCTCATACAGTGCCACTTTCTTTCCAGTCTATATTGGCACCATGCCAGGGCAGAAATGATGTAGATAGGGACCACACAACCATTTTTGAATGTTTGTTGGAAATGGGAAACAGTACCATTACATCGAAGCCAGGAGCAAAACAGCTTGCAGCATCACTGCAAACGATCACTGAAACCATGACAACAATGAAATGGGACCTTGATTTACTGCACAGTGGCAACTCTGACCAATCGGGAGGTAGTACTGCAAAGCGATCCCAGATTTCTCCAGAAAGAGACTTGCATAGTGCTTGCAGGTCAGATGATGATGAATTGATAAATAATTACTTAGAAGAGAATAAATAAGCGGGGCCCCAGAAGGGGACACAACTGAATGGTTTGATATAGATGATTTTTTTGAAGGAAATGAAGAGACAGGAGAAAAACTTTCAAAAGATTTGGCTAACAAAGTCTTAAGAGCCAAACCAAAGGAGGATAAAGCCAAATCATTGGCATTAAAACACAACCATCCTTGCAATGTGGAAAATCTTCAAGTTCCGAAAGTTGAAGAACAATTATGGCGACAGTTAAAACGCGACACGAAGGTGTTCAATTATGCTATGCAAAGAATACAGGGTTGGATATGCCAGGCTTTAGTTCCCGTACTTAAACTTATGCAAAAAATGCAGACGGAATCTGTATTGTCAGAATTACGGGAGCTAACAGGGGTTTCAAGATGCTGGCGCAAACCGTCAAACGATGCACGGATGGAAAAAATTAAGAGAGATCTGTTACTCGCGAATCGACCCTTGTGTAAAAACAAACCATCTGCGACGAAATTATTTGGGGACAGTTTACAAGAGGACATAAAAAACTAACGAGAATCGAAAACCAATTTAACAACAACAGCATCTACCAAAAAGTCTTTTTTACACGAACGGGGAGGGGCACAGGCACAGAATTACCAAATATACAACAACCGAAGCAATCAGGGACCCATGGCTTTCTCCCCGAGATCAAACAAATTCCAGTCACCCCGAGGAATCAACACATTGCAAAGAGGGGCAAACCTATGCAGAAGTAATAAATGTAAGTGGATTAACAATTTTATTGCAAAATACGATAAACAATTTCAAAGTGGGTAAAACAGCTGATAATATTTCTTTTTGGGAGACACTAACGACAGATGATTGGATTTTAAACTATTAAGGGCTGCAGTGCCGAAATAACAGAAAAACCTAAACAAATTTTAATTCCGACTCCAATAAAATTTTCAAAAGATGAAACAAAGAAAATACGAAATGAACTAAATTGGTTTTTAAAATGCCGCATTATCAAACAGGCTCCAAGCAAATATGCGTGACAGATTTATTTCTAACATTTTTATTAGACCAAAGAAAGACTGACGCGTGCGTTTTATATTGAATCTCCGACAAGTTAATGAACGGTATGTTAGCAAACTTCATTTGAAAATGGAATAATTAAGATCGGCAGTTAATGCTATGCTGAAAGACCGTTATATGGCTTCAATTGACATTTAGGACACCTATTATTCTATCAAAATTCAGGAAACTGATCGTAAATACTTTAGGTTTCTATTCAATGGTATAAAGTACCAATTTACTGTATTAGTAACTCAGATTCTGGACAAAATTAATGAAACCAGTGTTTGCTTATCTAAGTCAATGGGTCACACCTAAGTGTATACTTTATTGATGATTCTTGGTTATTCGCTGATAATTTCCATTCATGCTTGAAAAATGTCCGGGGGGGGGGGGGGGAACGGTAATATTAATGGACCAATTAGGACTAACAGTTAATTTGAGCAAGAGCATTTATAAAGGTAACTTATAATTCAACAGCATTAAATTTTTTTATCATGTTTGAAAAGTAATGGAATTAGTATTGAAACTAATAAGAGGGCCATGATGGCCCTGAGGTCGCTCACCTGTATATAGGCCCCCAGGGCGGAGCCAGTTTAAAACCCAGGGCTTTTATTTGAACATTCAATCTGGAAACAGTTAATTATAATAATTATCTACTACACAAACTTTTCTATCTCCAACGTTTCGAGGGGTTTTTATTACACACATACAATGAAAAACAATGACCTCCCCCCCCCCGGCAGGACCAATTATAATCCAAGGGCTTTTATTTGAACAAACTTAGTAGACACCCATAAGAAGATGTTTCATGCTAAACATCTTAGCTCTAGCTATTTGGGTTTTTTCAAAGAAGATTTTTTCAGTTTTTGCTATACACATATAAGGAAAATCAATGACTCCCTGGGGCCGGGCAAATTTTGACCCCAGGGCTTTCATTTGAACAAACTTGGTAGACACTCATAAGAAGATGTTTCATGCTAAATATCTTAGCTCTAGCTCTTTGGTTCTTTAAAAGAAGATTTTTTAAGTGTTTACTATATGCATATAGGGCAAATCAATGACCCCCTGGGGCGGGGCCAATTTTGACCCCAGGGCTTTTATTTGAACAAACTTGGTAGACACTCACTAGAAGATGTTTCATGCCAAATATCTAAGCTCTAGCTCTTTGGGTTTTTTAAAAGAAGATATTTAAAGTTTTTCTTTCGGTTGCTATGGCAACCAGAGTTCTGCATGGAATTAAATTCTTTGAACAATTTTTAAAGGTGACCACCAAAGGAACATTCCTGTGAAATTTGGATGAAATTGGCTTAGTGGTTTATGAGGAGATGTCATTTAAAGTAAAAGTTTACGGACGGACGGACAAACGAAAAGCGATCACAAAAGCTCACTCTGTCACTTTGTGACAGGTGAGCTAAAAATGGGGAACAATTAGTCAAGCTTTGTGTTTGTTTAGCGACTATGGACTTGCAAGCCAAAGCCTATACTGCAAGCATGACTATGCATAATGGAGAGTATGGCTGTATCACCTGTGAAGAACCAGGACTTGTTGTTAAACATAGGGAAAGTCACTGCTACCCATACAAGTCACCAAATAAGAGATTCAGATGACATCAAGTATGTTTAAGGTCCTGTAGCAACTTACAAAAAGAGAATTAAAGGCATAGCAGGACCATCTGGATTTCTGGCCATGCAATGGTTTGATATTGTGAATGGAATGACATCAGATTACATGCATAGAGTTTTAATGGGTGTGACAAAGAATATCTTCTACTTGTGGCTTTCTCTGACTCAGAGTGGAAAAAAATACTTCATTGGAAAGATGTTCGAAGCCTCCGAAGAAAATTATGGGAACTAGAGGACTGTATTGTAGAGTTGAAGCAGGAAAAAATGTCTTACTCTAACATGGGACAAGTGGAAGAAAAAGCGGACATGACAGGACAGTTGGCGGAGGAAAGGCGGTGTGATTAAAAAGACTGACCAAATTTTAGATATTTGCTTAACTAGGGAAGTATTTATCACTTTTGAAAAAAATAAGAATCCAACAGAATCAACAGCGGATAATGCTAGAAACACTTCTTGACATGGTGCAGGAACTATGAGCATCAAAAGCAAGCAGCTTCAGCACATTCAGTCTGCCTGACTGTATAACCCTTACCCTATAATCTTTGGAGGATGGTAAAGAGCTGGAGTTGAGCCAACAGACTGTTTTCAACAACATGATAAGGATTAGTCTGTGTCCCTACAAGTATATTTTGTTGTCTATCAGTATAAGTACTGTGATTCAATGCCATTTAGTGCATCTGAAAGATCTGAAATATTTGTTGTTGTTTTTAATTATAAATTAATTCCATTCATTATACAATGATTAATTAATAACATTTTGTGCATTTTTGTAAAATTTACAAAAACAGGTTCTACTGTTTGGTAGCAAAAGTTTAAGCATAATTATACAGTAAAAACATCATAAATTATATCAAAACAGACGAGATTTGTTTTAAAATTCATATGTTATTTATTTTCACTTATGAGTTTTTCAAAATTAAAATAAGAATTTTGTTATGTTTTAAGACTGTTAAGCCTTGACAACAATAATGTCACTTAACATTTCAGATCAACTACTTGTCATTGATTGGCAGTAAAAATGTCACAATGTCAATCTCCATAGAGTTTGCAGAGCAACAGTCATATTTTCCAACCTCTAACCAAACTTCCTTCAACAGTACCTAAGCGACATCAGTGATACGCCAGAAGATTAATAAGCATTTCACCTATATGACTAAGCTTTCTGTAATTTGTACTTTGGTTTAGCATAGATGAAGAGGAGATAGAACTCTTGCAGAATTGTGTTTGACATTGTGAATATGGTTTCATATAATTCAGCTCAGTTTTTGAAGAAATGACATCTTATAACGTTAAAGCATACTGTTGACAGCGTCAAAATTGTAGAACAGAGTAAAGATATTAAAGGAACAAAAATCATTGGAAAATTTGCATTACTCGATGGCATCAAATTGTTCACCTATCAGCAAATTTCAGACCGTCAGAAAACATCTCTTCTGCAAGCAGCAACACCCAGTAAACAACAGGAAACTTAAACAAATTTGGACACTGAGTTCTATTGAGAACCTAGATTTGTCAAATGTGTCTGAAAAACAAAACATATCTAGGTTTCCCTGCTTGAAGATCTTCACAGAAGAGGGAAGAAGACATGGAACAACTGGACCGGGAAGAAGACAGCAAAATGCATAGGGGATGTAAAACCACAGCTTCAGTCAGGTGGAAAAGCTGGTGATAAAACACACCAAGTTGTAGCACGGTAACATACATGTACCAGGAACAGGAAACTTCATGTCTCAAGAATCTTCTGGACTATGCAGAGTACCAAAATGAGGTACATGTGGTCAGAAATGCAGGTAAGACTAGATCAGAAAATGAATGGTTATAGATATATTGTGATCAAGATTTTCCAGAAATGTTTGCTCTTCAGGTCACAGTTCTCATTCAACTTTCATTATACTTGAAAACCCTCTGTAACATTTAGATGATTCCCTATTTATTTTTGGTTAGTGTGTCAAAGGTCAGACAAAAGTGTCCAAAACTATTAAAGGCCTTTGCTTAGTCTCTTCACATGTACTTCACCAACTGTCTACAAAAGTCATTGGATGATTGGTCTGAGGAGATTATCACTACTGTTTTATATGTCAATGTCACTGTGCATTCTGCAAGCAATTCTCCTTCCTGATTTTGCAAAAGATTTTCACAATACTTAAATATGATAGTCTAGTCAGACTAGTAGAGTAAGAATGGTCCTTTTAGTCTTCTTGTTGTACAAAATGGTCTATCTTTAGCTTCATGGCCCGATGCCTGTTTTATTTACTTATCATATGTCTGTATCTTTAGAGAAATGTTTTGTGATGAATTTCTTTAAAAAGATTTTCCTGAATTGTTTAAACACATAATTATGCTTCAATATGTGTAAGTTATGATGCACACATTTTTACAATTATCCTATATTTTACAGGCAATGAAAAATGAGATGGACCAGTTGAGGTCAAGCAGTGTGCCAACTCATGTTAACTTTTTGCCTTTGTTTCTCTTCATACTTCACACTTGCATATTGGATATTATGATACCAAGATCCATAGGGCACAAGTCACATAACTCTTGTTTGCTTTTTCTAAAGTTATGCCCCTTCCTTGACTTAAAAAAAGTTTTGTTTGACTTTTTCAGACTTACATTACTCCATTACCTACTCACCCTGGTATTTGTATGTGTGTAACGCAATGAGCACTTTTTGCATGTAACTTAGTATCTCCTCCACCACTGAAGATATTCACTTGAACTCCACACATGTGTTTGAGATGAAAATCTACGAACATCTACTAAGACTCATAACACTGTCATTTATTTTGACTGAATTATGCCCCCTTTTCAACTTAGAAAAATTATAAATTAACTTTTTGCATGCGGCTTGTACATGTATCTTCAAAACCACTGAAGATATTCACTTGAAACTTCACACATGTGTTTGTGATGAAAATGAAAGATCACATACCAAAACCGATTAGGCACAAGTCACATAACTTTTTTAAAGTTATGCCCCTTTCTTGACTGAAAATGTTTTGTTTGACTTAATCAGGCTTACACTATACTATCCCTCACTGAGATTATAGTCGAGCCCGCTTTCTAGTGACAGCTCTATGTGTTTCTAAACTAATTGTTATGAAATTTTAAGTGTTTATATTGATCTTTGACAATTTACTTTTTATAATATGTTCTTCAGCAAAAGGAGGATTGACCATCTTGAAAAAGATCTAAAGGCTTTGAAGAAGCGCGTTCAGAACTTAGAGGCATTTATTATTACCCGGGTGTAGATTTTCCAGGGTAAGTCTGGAAGAGAGGCTGGTAAACCCTGGAAAACTATGGAAAAGCATGGAATTTTATGGAAATTCATGGAAAATTGGTATTTTTTCCATGCTATGTGGACTTTTTTAGTCCAGCCATTTCCAGCATTGCTGGAATAGGCTGGAAATTGGCTGGACATTTGTGGTAAAAGCCTGGAAAACCATGGACTTTACTTCCATGTAGCATGGAAAGTGGAACTTAGATTTTTTTGATGCTGGAAATGTGTTAAACTTTCTCTAAGTATGCTGGAAAAAACTTGTAAAAATTACAAGAAATCTTACTTTATATATTCAGCACAATATTGTAAATTTACAAAGAAAATATACAATCATCATTTATTTTAATGCAAGTTACTGTAAATGATTTGAAATTTGACACTTTATACTTTTTATGTAGTTGAAAAAGGGTATCTCAGAAAAAATGTCTTATAATGCTAAAGACATAAAATTAATGAATTGATTGTTCAAAATACATATTATTATTTAAATAAATCTACATGAAATTATGTACAATGAAATAATATCCATTTAATTACAGGCTTTAAGTTTAACTATAAATTAATTAAAGTCTGTGATTAAATCATTCAGACACTATAATAATCAAGATGGGATTGCATTGCTTGCCATTTTTAAATTGTAAGAATTCATGTTTTTGGATAACAATAAATAAATAAACAAAACAATAACAGTGCATGAAAGAATCTCATATATATTCTATATTAAATTGACCAATACAATGAATTTAGGAAAATAAATACTACATTCACTGAGATTTTATGCTACACAGATCAGAGCTCTGATAAAACTCATTGACCAGCATTTTCTAACCATCTGTGCATGACTAATTTACTCCACTGGTCATTTCAGATCAGGCTGTTCCATGTGATTATTTTGGGGAGAGATAAAATTATAAATTTCATATGAAGAATGTGTCTAGAAGGACATTGCAATCTTTTTTTGTACAAAAATTTGTAATGATCTTTAAAATCTATATATCTATTAGCTATTTGATATTTTCTTTTACACTCAAAGAATAAAAGTTAAAATGATGAGCAGATTAACCCTGCTTTACATAATGATAGACCTGTCCAGTAACTGTTGTAAATTTTGAATTCTAAGATATCTGGGTCAGAAAGAGTGCAAATTACTGTGGATGTACTTGATATTTTAGCAGTTTTGGAGATATTGTTTTGTTGAAGACTTTAAAGTGTTTAAGTACTTGTATTGGTATGATAGCAATTAGAATCACCTGGTACAAAGAGATATAGAACAGAATCAGGTTAATTTATAAACCTTAAGTTACATCAATGCAGAAACAGGTTATATATCAAACTATCAACATTTGTAACACAAGATCAAGGTTGTTTTTATATTTTCAACTTCATGCATTTGTTTTTTCTGATAATTGTTTTTAATCTATACATGTATAATATGTAAAATATAAATTATTCAATGATTTCTTTATAATGTATATTGTTAAAATGACAATTGTTAGTAGATCTTTTTCATTTCCTACAAATAAAACAAATTAAATCAATTTGATTAAATAGGACTAAATGGTACAATCAGTAGTTTTGTACAGCTGAACAGGGTCATCATAATCATTTGTTATATTTACATGTATGTGTTGTGTTTTCAATGGAACAATCTAAAATAACATTTTACATTATACAATTACATAACTTGCAGGCTGGGACACAAGTGGTGACTGTGAGAATTACCAACAGTGTTTAATAATGATGTGCAGTATTAATCCTGAAAAGGTATATTTTTAAATCTCAATACGTGTACTTTTTTATTCCATGTCTTTTCTTGAAAAAATACATACTGGGTGATAAATATTGTCACACATATTTACTTAATTCTTATACATGTACAGAGAAATTCTTAAACACTTGTGCACTTTGAAATAAGATATACTGCATTGCTTTAGTATTTTTGAATATGCATAAGCATAGTTAATATTTAATAGTTAATACATTTGAAACATTAGATTTGATGTTATTAAAAGATACGAAATATAACTGCATAATATTTACATGCAATAAAACATAAGTCATTACCACATCTGTGTTAAATTTATTATGAATTTTATCTTTAAAGGTGAGCACAACCACAAGAAGTTCTAGGAAACACAGGCAGAGGACTGAAAATGGACATCAATAAAAGAAATAGTAATTTAAATAATCAGAAGCACTTGAAACAAATTTAAGATTAAAACAGTTTCTCATTGACAGATTAAGAGCAAAATAATTGCTAAAATTTATAAGACAACCAGAACCTAGCTACCAAACCTGCAGCTAGAAAAAAACTGTTTGTGCTATAGTGAATGTAGGATGTTCTATTCTGTATTTGGACTAAAGGATATGTATTAAATTTTGTGAAAGAAATATGTGATCATGTTAAACTAATAAAAATTCCACCCCAAATATTTCTGTGCTGAATTCCGTCAAAGAATTTTAAATTTTAAGAACATTCAGGGATGCTGGAATTAGGCTGGATTTTTTTCCATGTTATTCCATCAAGGCTGGACTATTTACCATGGTAAAAAGTCCAGCCTCTATGGTTGGCAGTCACATGGAATACCCTGGAAAAAAATCCATACTTTTGTTCCAATACTCCATGTACATGGAAAAGCATGGAATAAAGTCCATGCTTTTCCATGGAAAACATGGAAAATATTCCACGCAGCATGGAAAATGTTCCCTGTTTTTCCAGCCCATTTTTTCTCAGCTTCAGGCTGGAAAAGGCTGGAAAATTTTGTTCCAATACTCCAGCCTCTTATTTTCCATGGAAATCCCTGGAAAAGCATGGACTTTTTACACCCGGGAGCCCTTAAGACAGAGCAGGAAGGGAAGTCATCTGAGCCTACAACAGATTTGGAAAGTGAACTGAAAAGCATTTGTCATGTCCTTCCTAATGACATGAATACAGTGATGAATAGACAGTGGTTAAGGGAAAATTTTGCCTAGGAAGAACTTGTAACCGTAGAGGGAAAAAGACCAAATACGCTGGTGCAGAAGGTCCAATTCCAGTGTTAGATGAACAGAAGCTGCTTTTGGCTGAAAAAGTTGAAACAAGAAGCGCCGCAATGCGACGAAAACCAGCAACCAATAGGTCAAAGTGCACTGAAGTTATTGAGTAGAAGCTGAAAATTATATTGTAAGCAAATGACCTTGAACTTGCTCCCAGATATGTAAGTGACAATCCAAAGCTGCCACTCAGCAAGTTTGGTGAAAGGTCAAAGCAATGAAAACTAAATACATTAACCTTGATCACAGACACCTGGGTAGCAATCCCAAGCTGCCTCTTGATATAAGCTTCCCATTCATCAAGTTTGGTGTCAATAGGCCAAAGCAAACTCAAGTTATTGAGCAGAAACTGAATTTCTATTTTTAGTAACAGTGACCTTGACGTTGATCACAGACACCTGGATAGCAATCCCAAGCTGCCTCTTGCTATATGCTATCCATACACCAAGTTTGGTGTCAATAGGTCAAAGCAAACTCAAGTTATTGAGCAGAAACTGAATTTCTATTTTTAGTAACAGTGACCTTGACCTTGATCACAGACACATGGGTAGCAATCCCAAACTGCCTCTTGATATAAGCTACCTACACACCAAGTTTGGTGTCAATAGGTCAAAGCAAACTCAAGTTAATGAGCAGAAACTGAATTTCTATTTTTAGTAACAGTGACCTTGATCACAGACACCTGGGTAGCAATCCCAAGCTGCCTCTTGATATCAGCTATCCATACACCAAGTTTAGTGTCAATAGGCCAAAGCAAACTCAAGTTATTGAGCGGAAACTGAATTTCTATTTTTAGTAACAGTGACCTTGACCTTGATCACAGACACCTGGGTAGCAATCCCAAGCTGCCTCTTGATATAAGCTACCTACACACCAAGTTTGGTGCCAATAGGCCAAAGCAAACTCAAGTTATTGACCGGAAACCAAAAATTGATGAACGCCCGTCCACCGATTTCGGCATTACAATAACCCGGTTTTTGTTGAAAACCTGGTTAATGACAAAATGTTTGACATGTTCTAATGGATGTCTACCAAGTTTGTTCAAATAAGAGCCCTGGGGTCAAAATTGGCCCATTTTATTTCAAGACTGACTTTTTTCTTGTTTCTTTGCTTGAAAAATCTTTTCTCTTTTCTTTTAATGTTCTATTTGTAAAACATCCTCTTCCTTTACAGGAAGAAGCACACTTAATGAAGAAGCACACTTCAAGATTTTTTCAAGCAAAGAAACAAAGAAAAGAGTCAGTCTTGAAATAAAATGGGCCAATTTTGACCCCAGGGCTCTTATTTGAACAAACTTGGTAGACATCCATTAGAACATGTCAAAGTTTGTAAGTTTAATGCGCCAAGACAGACCAACTTTTGGTTATAATATACCAAAATTTGGTCCATGTTACGAGGATCTAAGCAATGGAAAGGAATCTAACATTGAACAAAATTTGGTCCATGTTAAGAAGATCTAAACAATGGAAAGGAATCTAACATTGAACAAAATTTGGTCCTTGTTACGAAGATCTAAACAATGGAAAGGAATCTAACATTGAACAAAGTGACAGGTGAGCTAAAAGTCTAAAAGTGGACGTCATTATGACACAGTACATGCATGTTGTTACTGTGATAAACTCTTAACAAACATTCAGACACACTTAATGAAGAAGCACACTGTAAAGGAAGAAGCACACTGTAAAGGAAGAGGATGTTTTACAAATAGAACATTTAAAGAAAAGAGAAAAGATTTTTCAAGCAAAGAAACAAAGAAAAGAGTCAGTCTTGAAATAAAATGGGCCAATTTTGACCCCAGGGCTCTTATTTGAACAAACTTGGTAGACATCCATTAGAACATGTCAAAGTTTGTAAGTTAAATGCGCCAAGACAGACCAACTTTTGGTTATAATATACCAAAATTTGGTCCATGTTATGAGGATCTAAACAATAGAAAGGAATCTAACATTGAACAAAATTTGGTCCATGTTACGAAGATCGAAACAATGGAAAGGAATCTAACATTGAACAAAATTTGGTCCATGTTACGAAGATCTAAACAATGGAAAGGAATCTAACATTGAACAAAGTGACAGGTGAGCTAAAAGTGGACGTCATTATGACACAGTACATGCATGTTGTTAATGTGATAAACTCTTAACAAACATTCAGACACACTTAATGAAGAAGCACACTGTAAAGGAAGAAGAACACTGTAAAGGAAGAGGATGTTTTACAAATAGAACATTTAAAGAAAAGAGAAAAGATTTTTCAAGCAAAGAAACAAAGAAAAGAGTCAGTCTTGAAATAAAATGGGCCAATTTTGACCCCAGGGCTCTTATTTGAACAAACTTGGTAGACATTCATTAGAACATGTCAAAGTTTGTAAGTCTAATGCGCCAAGAAAGACCAACTTTTGGTTACAATGTACCTAAATTTGGTCCATGTTACGAGGATCTAAACAATGGAAAGGAATCTAACATTGAACAAAATTTGGTCCATGTTACGAAGATCTAAACAATGGAAAGGAATCTAACATTGAACAAAGTGACAGGTGAGCTAAAAGTCTAAAAGTGGACGTCATTATGACACAGTACATGCATGTTGTTAATGTGATAAACTCTTAACAAACATTCAGACAAACTTAATGAAGAAGCACACTGTAAAGGAAGAAGCACACTGTAAAGGAAGAGGATGTTTTACAAATAGAACATTTAAAGAAAAGAGAAAAGATTTTTCAAGCAAAGAAACAAAGAAAAAAGTCAGTCTTGAAATAAAATGGGCCAATTTTGACCCCAGGGCTCTTATTTGAACAAACTTGGTAGACATCCATTAGAACATGTCAAAGTTTGTAAGTTTAATGCGCCAAGACAGACCAACTTTTGGTTATAATATACCAAAATTTGGTCCATGTTACGAGGATCTAAACAATAGAAAGGAATCTAACATTGAACAAAATTTGGTCCATGTTACGAAGATCTAAACAATGGAAAGGAATCTAACATTGAACAAAATTTGGTCCATGTTACGAAGGTCTAAACAATGGAAAGGAATCTAACATTGAACAAAGTGACAGGTGAGCTAAAAGTCTAAAAGTGGACGTCATTATGACACAGTACATGCATGTTGTTACTGTGATAAACTCTTAACAAACATTCAGACACACTTAATGAAGAAGCACACTGTAAAGGAAGAGGATGTTTTACAAATAGAACATTTAAAGAAAAGAGAAAAGATTTTTCAAGCAAAGAAACAAAGAAAAGAGTCAGTCTTGAAATAAAATGGGCCAATTTTGACCCCAGGGCTCTTATTTGAACAAACTTGGTAGACATCCATTAGAACATGTCAAAGTTTGTAAGTTTAATTCGCCAAGAAAGACCAACTTTTGGTTATAATACACCAAAATTTGGTCCATGTTACGAGGATCTAAACAATGGAAAGGAATCTAACATTGAACAAAATTTGGTCCATGTTACGAAGATCTAAACAATGGAAAGGAATCTAACATTGAACAAAGTGACAGGTGAGCTAAAAGTCTAAAAGTGGACGTCATTATGACACAGTACATGCATTTTGTTACTGTGATAAAACTCTTAACAAACATTCAGACACACTTAATGAAGAAGCACACTGTAAAGGAAGAAGCACACTGTAAAGGAAGAGGATGTTTTACAAATAGAACATTTAAAGAAAAGAGAAAAGATTTTTCAAGCAAAGAAACAAAGAAAAAAGTCAGTCTTGAAATAAAATGGGCCAATTTTGACCCCAGGGCTCTTATTTGAACAAACTTGGTAGACATCCATTAGAACATGTCAAAGTTTGTAAGTTTAATGCGCCAAGACAGACCAACTTTTGGTTATAATATACCAAAATTTGGTCCATGTTTCGAGGATCTAAACAATAGAAAGGAATCTAACATTGAACAAAATTTGGTCCATTTG